>NC_092443.1:10051008-10373135 GCF_036169615.1 Heliangelus exortis
TGGAATCTGAACTTTCTGAATGACAAGTTAAGAACAGGCTGGGTTCCTGCGCTGTGACTGAGCTGCAAGCATGAGGTTTCTGTCTTGCCTGCTTTAGTGTTTATCTCCCTGGCAGCTCTCTCAGTTTTGATCAGTAGTCACATACTGTCAAGTTTATATTACATCAGTTGGCTAAACTTCCTTTTTTTTCAGGTAAGTTCTATGTCCTTGTGTAGCCAGATCAGAAACTAAAGGGGACTTAAATGCTACTGTGGAAGTACAGTACTTACACTACACTTGAACAACTTTTTTATGTATTTAGTGGGTTCAGTTGCAAACAGCACATCCTTATTCATAGAGATGGTTGCCTACACTTGTGCAATAGTGAATGTTAAGTTTACAAAACTACATTTTGGGATTGGAACCAACCAGTGACTGATCTCCTGAACTGGTTTCCATGTGGAAGGCAACAGGAGTCAGACAGCTTCCTTCTTTGAGGAAGCATCTCAAGGAGGGACAAGCTTGTTTCTCATGGCCCTTTCAGCTGTAAAGTACTTCTGGTTTGTGCTGTGATAAGGCTGGAGAAAACAGCTTCTCCACAACTAACTGGCTTTTTTTTTTTCCCTCTTCTATTCTTCAGACACACCTGGTAGTAAAAGTTCAGTAACCTTAAGTGATCTGCCAGAGTTTTTAGGTGGTTTGTCTTTTGAAGATAGTGCTGAAAAGGACAGAGAGGAAGGTAATGTCTGTCACCCTTATATACATCTTAGCTAAGGAAACATTTGTAACACTGAAATACAAAATGTGTAATTATGGTCCCCCCCTCCTGTCCTTCTCAGATGCAATATCTAAAGAGATCTCAGAGATCACAACTGATGCTGAACACATGGTGCCTAGAGGAGGATTTGACTCTCCGTTTTACCGCACAAATGAAAGTCTGTCGGGCTCTCAAAAGAAGACCCACTCAGTAGTCTCTAGTGTTCAGGGACACAGTCAGACCTCTGAGCCTTTAACATCTTCTCTGGACAAGTCTGGGCCTGAGACTGCACGGGAAACACCCAAACAAACATTTACTCCTATAGACAAGCCCTGTGGAGGCTCTGGTGAAGGCCCTGCTGGTAACAGGGAAGGAACCTCTGGGGAGACAAATATTCTCACTCCCAGCCCTTGCAAAGTACCAGCACAAAAACGAGTGCTGTTTGGGAGTGGGCAGCCTCCCCTATATGAGCACCTTTTTGAGGTTGCATTACCAAAGACTGCCTACCTCTTTGTTGGCAAGAAGACTGAGGAGCTGCTAAAAAAAGCCAAGGGAACCCAGGATGATGACTGCATGTCCTCTACTTCTCCCGTGGAAGTACTGGACAGACTGATACAGCAGGGAGCAGATGCACACACTAAGGAGCTGAACAAGTAGGTGACTGAAAATCTTACCTGGCAAACTTTGTTGTTTCGTTTCGTGCTGGCTTTGTGTTAATAGCTGGTTCTGTCAGCTGTGTCTGGAAATCTACAATGAAGCCATGTTCTGTCATGTTCCTTATTCTTTTTGTGCTGACTGACTGTAGTTGTACTTTTATTAGTAAGCTCTTCTGAGGTGGGCATTCCATTTTAAAGTGACTTGCAGAGTGGGCTTATATTTACACTTGCAGGTTAATGCTGTGCTTTCAATTTTCAGATTGTCTCTGCCAAGCAAATCTGCTGACTGGACTCACTTTGGAGGTGAGAAAGTTTTTGGTGTGTTTTGAAAATCTCTTCCTCTGTTATTACTAAACGTCCTTAAACAGTGACCTGGGTACTTGTTTTGTAACTAATGCTGGAGAAGGATGGTGCCCTCCATTGTTATGGTTTATCTGCTTAGCAGGTAGACATCGGTGTTCCAGCAAGATGAGCTGCTTTTTTTCAGCCTTCCCCACACCTCTAAATGTTTCTGCTTTTGACCATTTAAGGTCTGCTAAGCCTCCAGACTGATGCTGAGCATCTGACAGATCCTTCAACCTTTTCGATCTAAAGCTGCTGATTGTTTTTCTTGCTGCTTCACATGGTAATTGGTAATTTCATGCTGCTTCTATGGTAATTGTCTCTTTTTTCTTAGTAGAAGGAGCAATCCATGTGAAGCATTTACATATTGCTTTGGGGAAAGTGTTTTCAGTGTGTGTTGGAGATTTGAAAGATGGAAAGTTTTGAGATTTGAAAGTTGTCGTTTCGAAGAAATCCAATGTGCTTGTTTTAGAGAATATTACCCATACATGGAGCAGGAACAGAACATTTCAGTGATCTCTTTTGTCTTCTGACTCCAACCCAGGTTCTCCCCCTTCAGATGAGATTCACACCCTGCGTAACCAATTGCTTTTGCTGCACAACCAGTTGCTGTATGAGCGCTTCAAAAGGCAGCAGCACGCCCTGCGGAACCGCCGCCTCTTGCGAAAAGTCATTAAAGCAACAGCTCTGGAGGAGCATAATGCAGCCATGGTGAGCAGGGGATGCAGCTCTAGCAATGATTTCAACACACTGGTGGTGGAACAAGTATTAATTGGTTTGGCCAATATCATTCAGTACTACCCAATTGAAAAAGGAGCCTCTTTTCTCACCTTATGAGAGTCAGTGCTTGTGGAGTGAGTTACGTGCACTGTGATCAGTGAAACCAGGAGTTTCTGTTTGGCTGGAGGCAACTGAACTGGTGGATGCCTGCATGCTTGACCCCTGCCAGCACTTACTTTTGCATAATATTAAAGGCTTCACAGTCAGTGGAGTGTTCATGCCTGGCTGGACACCTTGTTGCATTATTTGAAGAAGTATTTTGCTTTTTCCTACTTCTCGGTTCAGGACTAATAGCAAAAACTTTGGAGCCTCAGATGTTCTTTTTCAGAATTATGTGATAAAATATAGAGCTGTGTGTTGTAGGACAACTTACTACAAATGTAGGCATGTTTCATTCTGTATTTACATGTTACAGATACTTCCATCTACAGTTTCATCTTTTGATAATTAAGTAGAAAAGCCAAAAATAAGTTTCCAAATAGGTTTTGGGAAATGAACTGTAGCTTCACCTTTGAAACCCAAGTCCTCATCAAAAGTATGAGGTGCAGTGGGAGAATCTGCTATTGCTGATTGTGCCTTTGGATGGGACACTGAATTTTCAGCTTGTCCATTTAATCTCTTTTTTAGCCATAAAACCCCATACCAGACCCCCAAAACCCTAAGAGTGTGTATATGATGTTCTCTCCACAGAAGGGTCACGTACATGCTATTAATTGAAAGCTTAACTTAGTGATTTAGGACAGATGTTCTGACTCGTAAAGCAGGTGTCTTGTCTGATGTTTCATATGGGATTCTTAACAGAAAGATCAGCTGAAACTGCAGGAAAAAGAAATCCAGGCCTTGAAACTGAGTCTGCAGAAAGAACAAGCAAGGTACCACCAGTTTCAGGAGGAACATGAAAACATTGTGGCTCAGCTTCACAGCCAGATCAGGCAGCTGCAGCACGACCGGGAGGAATTCTACAACCAGAGCCAGGAACTGCAGGTATAAAACACAGCACTGAATGAAAGTTACCTACTTACTGCTTTTAAAAATAACCTTCCTAAGAGCATGGCATGAAATATTTAAGAGGAAGCCATGTATTTGTATTAGAGTTATTGTCCTAATCCATAATTGGAAATGCTTTAGGTAATCGTTGTCCTTTTAGAGTTCTGTTTTGCCTCGTTGGTTCCAGTTTAGAAATAGGAAGTTGCATTTTCTTAGCTGGTTTGGGGGCTTTCACAAGTCCTCAGTATCATTTGATTTACCGTGCTGGGGGTTATGGCCCCACCCTGAGTGAGGTTTGGTTGTTTTTGTTGTTGTTTGATCAGACCAAGCTGGAAGACTGCCGGAATATGATTGCAGATCTGAGGTTAGAGTTAAAGAAGGCCAACAACAAGGTGTGTCACACTGAATTGCTTCTTAGCCAAGTTTCTCAAAAGGTAAGAAAAGTCACTGTCCACAGGGTCCCTTTGCATCTTTCTGTTTGTTTCCTGTACTTTTTATCAGGTGATTTTTCTTTCTTGTTTTAAAAGCTCATGTTTAGTTCCATAGAATCTGATACTAATTGCACGAAAACAACACAGAGAAGTGTATTTTGGTGAAGAAACTTTAAACTCAGCCCAAAGGCTTCTGAAATGTCTCATTTTGGCTGCTTTCTCCACAGTAGGAATGTGCAGATTGAGCAAAATGAACTTGTGTAGAAGCTCTGGTAAATCTTGGCATCTTAGAGATCTTGTTTGTATCAGAAGTTGAATGGACTTCTCATGTGGATGGGAATAGCTGTGTTAAAGGAAGCAGCAGCTTTATGGTGAAGTTCTGTATGGGCTGTCACCAGCTTGATGAAAATTTATTTAACTCTGCCTGTGACGTGTTGGATTCTTGTTTTTGTCTCCTTTCTTTATAAAAATACCCCATGAACACAGTGCCTGTGAGCTGACTCTCCTGCAGAACTGATCATTCCAATGTTTGTTTCTCTTTTTCAAGCTTTCCAACAGTGAATCAGTGCAACAGCAGATGGAGTTCCTGAACAGGCAACTTCTGGTTCTTGGAGAGGTCAATGAGTTGTATCTGGAGCAGCTGCAGCACAAGCACACAGACACTACAAAGGTATGGATACAGGGCTGCCTCAGTGAAGACATCACTTGAGGTCATCATTAAGCTGTCCTCAGCCTTATGATCACCATTCTGGAAATGCTTCATAACAGATACTTTTGTTGTAAAATTGATTTTCAGGGATTGGCTTTCATCTTTAATCTCCAGATATTTTCATGTACCATGTGATCATGGAATCTCTTCAGTGCTCTCTGCTTGAAAGTTAAGAAGTGGATGTTAGGGTACACCTGAAGTCAGTTTTAGACACTTCATGTTAATCCTTAGCAGCTTTTTTTTTTTTTTTTTTTTGCAAAGGCCAAGACTTTACTTTGCTCTTAATGTAACTGGCAGCAGAGAGTTGCTGGGAAAGCAGCACAGGGATCTGCTATTTGTGTAACATTGGGTAGTACTGCTACAATTTGTAGAAAGATCTTAACCAGAGTTTTACCAGGTTTTGTGATGTGCTGATACAAAATAAGCAGCCTTACTCTTCTGACTCAGTTATTTTGCTAGTAGGAGCTTCTATTAACTTTACTAAAACTTCTGTGCTTCATATGGTTTTACTTCCTGACTTCAACAAAACCTTTTTTTAATTAGAAGCAAGGAAATTACACAACAACACAACTGTTCCTGCGTGAGAGCAAGTAATTAATGAAGGTGAATAATAAGCAAAAAACACCCCTTTTATGGTATTTAATGAAGGTCATATTTCAGAAAATGGTTTTAAAATTGAGTTTGTCTATCCTAATGTGGTGCAGAACTGGCAAGCTTGCTCTGCTGAAAAGGGCTTTTCATGAGAAGCACTAATGTGCTAATAAATTACAGTGATGTGTAGCTATTTTCACAGCAGCTTCAGAGTGTACATCCTCAGAGTATCTGGTTTTCTATATCTGTTTTTAGAAATGCTGCTTTTATTCTGTCTTGCTTAAAAATATGCCTATTTTTAGCATCAGAAACACATTTAAATATTAATCAAAATAACACATGTTCAAATTATCCTTAAACATTGTGTTCTGTCCTTTGAGGAGGTTGAAATGTTGCACGCTGCTTTTTGGAAGGAACTGGAGAAAGCCAAGTTGTGTGTTCAACAGCAGAGCCAAAGGCTTGATGCCTCCCAGAAACGGATAGCTGAACTGGAATCCCAGCTTGCTAAAAAGGACCACCTCTTCCTGGAGCAAAAGAAATACCTGGAAGATGTCAAAATCCAAGCAAGGTCAGAGCTTCATGTGTCAAATTTTAGCTGTGCATTGACAGATGCACTGTGATAGTTGTGGCAGAATGCAGAGCCACTGGACCTCATGGTTTTTTGTTTGGTTTTTTTCTGTTCAGAGGTCAGCTGCAAGCAGTAGAAAGTAGGTACAAGGCCCAGAAAAGGATCACACAAGCATTTGAGCTGGAGATCTTGGATCTGTTTGGGCGTCTGGAGAAGAGCAGCCTACTGAAAAAACTTGAAGATGAAAAAACAGAAGCAGCTGAGGCAGCAGAAGAAAGGTAAGGGTGATGATGTAAAATATGCTGGGCTCACAACCAGCTCCTTGGAAGTTGAGATCTTCGTGGAATTCTTAGCACACGGGTGCATTACCTCAAAATATTTGTGTTACTCCTGCTTTTACAAACTGAATCTGGTGTAGGATCAGTAATCCTAAAAGTGAAAAATAGTCCAGGTGAGGTGCCTTACCCAGCACTGTGAGCAATTGCTGCCATTTCCTTGATGCTGGATCCTCTCTCTTTCCCCAAACAGGCTGGATTGTGGTAGTGAAGATACTGTGGTGGGATATAATGAAGAAACAATTGGTAGAAATGGAGAGACCAAACCTCCCAGCACTCGAGGTAGCAGTAGCAGTAAGGGTGGCAGTGGCAGTGAGCTCTCCACCCCAGAAAAACCCCAGAACCAGAGATTCAGCAGTCGCTGGGAGACGTCCCTCTTGCTGGAGCCCTCGTCTGCTGTCCCACTGACTGTAGGTTCACTCCCCAGCTCCAAGAGCTTCCTTGGCATGAAGGCACGAGAGTTATTTCGTAACAAGAGTGAGAGCCAGTGTGATGAGGAGGGTGTGACCATCAGCAGGCTTTCTGATGCTGGAAAGACTGAACTATGCAAAGATCCAAGCGTGGAGACCAAGGCTCCTCCAAGCCCCGAGAACCTCAGCCTCTCGCCTAAGCTCCAGGAAAGCAGTGTTGGACAGCTTCATATCATGGACTACAATGAAACTCATCATGACCACAGTTAAAAAGGAAGACAGTCAATCAGTGTTATTTTCATATTCTTGGCATAGAACAGGAGGTGTGAATGCAAGTTTAACTAAAAGCTTTTCTGTTTCTTTGGTCTGAGCAGCTAGCTCATGCAGCGGAGTAGGGTTGATGTCCAGAAATGGAAGAAGGCTGCTGAACGAATGCAAAAAAGTGGATTTTTGGGTCTGGAATTGAAATGCCCAGCCTAACTCCTGCTTCTTTCTCAAATTCAGTCCTTAGCAGCGTGTACTAATTTGAAGGGACAACTGTTAGCATTTACAAGTATTTTTTTCCCTTTCTCCCTGTCCCCAGTGAGTGGCTGCGTTTATGAACTTGAGTGCAATATGAGGCCAAATTAACATTTGTGAGTCTACTATGAATGCTTTGTATTTCCTTGCAAGCTTCCAATTTAGAGCAGTTAATTGTGCTGCCTGTCTGGGTGACTTTGGTTGCATTCATCCTGGAAAGAAGCAGCACTAGAATTTCTAGTGCATTCATCTAAAGGTCTCTCTTTTGCCTGTCCACTGTCCCACATCCTTCAGAGCCTGGTCTTCATTAAGCTGGACTCTGAATACCTAAATGTTTAAAGAACAGTGTACCTCTGCAAAAACGATTTATTCACCCTAATTCATGATCATTGTTTATATTGTCCTTAACATTTCTTGGAAAGTTACATTTGAACAGACACTTGATAAGGAACTGGAGCTTGTAATGCAGAAGAGAGCATATGTGCTGAAGACTTGTTAAAACACTAGCTTCTGATCTCTTTGGTATTTTAAGTGTTTGCCTGACAGACTGGTACTGACCTCTGACTGTTCAGGAGAAAACAATTCAGGTGGGAGAAGAGGGAAAAGAAAGCTTTACTCAAGTAGGGAAAGCGTGCAGAACATGGACATAGAATTGCAACCTCATGAAGATTGGCAGAAGAGCATTTGTTTCTCTGATCAGGGAAATTCTTGTGCTGCCTGACCCTCCTTCATAGTTCTGGTCTGTGTTCCTGGACCGAGCAAGACCACTGTGTTTTGAGTCCATGAAATTTACTTCATTCTTCCTAGGAATATGTTTTTAGGCTTGACTTAGAGAAC
This sequence comes from Heliangelus exortis, assembly GCF_036169615.1. NCBI lineage: Eukaryota > Metazoa > Chordata > Aves > Apodiformes > Trochilidae > Heliangelus > Heliangelus exortis. Next base: position 10,058,910 of record NC_092443.1, read on the forward strand.
ATGCTTTCCTTTGAGTGCTGTCCTGCTCAGAGTGCAGCACCTTTTCCAGCTCAGCAATGTCAATTTGGCTCTAGGTATTTCCTCTTTACCCTCATCCCATTTCCTCAGAAGAGGAGGCTGAGGAGGAAGCCTGTTCAACCTGGGAATCAGAATTCTGCCGTGAAGCCTTGCTGTGTTAATCATGTTTTAAGTCAATGAGGAGCCTTCTGTGAAGGAGGACTGTGGGATCAGGGCTGGTCAGTGGTCAGACTCAGTCTCCTTAGTGACAGAGCAGAGCCTGCTGTTAGGCAGGCAGGGTGCTTGTTGTAACTGTGAGCTGTGTCTGGGGCCAGCTGTACTTGGGCATGGCAGGGGTCAGGGTTTCCCTGCATCACACGGGGCCTCTTCCCTTAAACATCCTGTGGGTGGCAGCTGCTGTTCAGGAGTTCTCTCACAGAGAAATAAAGTCCAAGTACTCTTGCACCTGTAGCTCAGATCCCTTCTTAACCTGAATGGGAACAGGGCTCTGTCAGAGCAGTTGGTGATGTGTAGCTGGCACTTGATGGTACTTTCCTTCCTCTCTAACACCTCGGGTCTAAATACATTTCTTCCTCTCTCAGTTCCTCTCAGTGTCCTTTTGGTTGGTCAGTCCTAACTCTAAAAGTAAAGGTGAACTTCAGTGGTTTTGTCAAAGCTTGAATCTGCATGGAATAGAAAAAAATAGAGAGTTGGTTGTAAGTGACAGACTGGTTTTGTCGACGTCTTTAGGCTTTCTAAGGCTTAGTGGTAGCAAACGTGGTAGCTATGTTTGGGTCAGATGTGGAGGTTTCCTGCCCCTTTGCCTCACCAGGTCCCAGCCCCAGGAGTGAACGGTTTGCACATTGCCCTGGCAGGGGCTGGCTCAGCTTTTGGGTGCCCTCGTGTTGGAGGAGTTGCTGCTCCCATCCTCCTGCTTTGCCCCAAGCCCCCGAGGCACTTTGTTTGTGCGATGGCTCCACTTGGTCTGAGGAGCAGAAATTGTGTTGGGTACAGAACTGCCCTGGTGGTAACTCCAGCTCGTTGATAAGGTGGCTTTTTTTTCTTCTTTTAAAAAAGGATTTTAGCACCGGGATAGTAATGGAAACCACTTTAGGTTTGTTTATGGACCACAAAGATTATGGAGGAACAAATTTTGCAAAGTTGTTTTTGTTTTTTTTTTTTTTTTTTTTAAGTCTGAAAATCATGGATCTGCTGTATGTAGTTAACTTGCAGTTTGTGTGAAGGGGTCCCATCAGTGAAGTGGAAACAGATTTTTTTAACTGACTGCTTTTAGTTAAATCTAAAATTGCTGTCTTTGTCAAGTTAATCTGTTCCCTGCCTCGCTCTTTGTAAGCATGTTAAACAATCCACATTAAATGCCATAAATATGAAATATGAGGAAATGGTACAATCGTAAGCTAAAAAAAAACTTAAACCAAAAGGAGGTTTTGCTGTCCTTATTAGAATGTTCTAAAATGTCAAGGCAGTTGCTTGTGTTTAACTGTGAACAAATAAAATGTATTGTTTTGCACTACTCTGTGTTAAATTCCCTGCAAGCCTCAGACAAAAATTGATTTCCAAGTAATTTGGGAAAACAAAGTGGAAAACAAAAGAAAAATAACAAACCAAAAACCAACCAACCAAAAAGAAACTTAAAAAGAAAACTAAGAAAAAAAAAATAACAAAACCCAACAGAACCAGTCCCTTCACACAGTCCCCACACTTCCTTCCTCATCCTCTCTGCCTTTCCCAGCCGCAGCCACCAGAGGCCCTGCAGAGCTCGCTGCTTCCCCTGCTCCTCTGACATTTTGGGATGCTGAGTTTCCCTCTCCCTTGACTCGATCCCTTTCCTTCCCTAAAGATCCCACTCCCACCCCTGGCCCTTGATCCCAGTGTCTGGGGTCCCAGCTGTCCCCTCTCAGCACACAGAATTTGTTGTCTTGGTTCCAGGCTCACAAGAGCAGCCTGGGTTGAGCCCCAGCTGAGTCAGGGAGAGCTCAGGGATCATTTATAGCCTAAAGATGCCAACCAGGATTCTGCTGAGATCAGCTGCTACCAACCTGGGTTTCCATTTCAGTCTTTGAATGAAAAAGCAATGTTTATTTCCTGGACTACCTGACACATCTCCAGGTAAGTCAGTTTCAGGCCCTGCCTCAGTGTGTATCTTGCATTTTTATGCTCACAAAAGCTAAACTAAAACTTTATTGCACTTCTGTGTTTGGCATTTACATCCTGTTTATGTAAATTCTTCAAACGGCTTGATTTGTAGTAGAAAAAAACCAATTCTTGCTGTATCTTTTTGTCTTTTGAAGTGTCCATCCACTCTGGGAGAGGAGAATTTGTATGGAAATTAAGTAATTTGTCTGGATGTTTTTGTGAGACTTAACTTTGCAGTCTTCCAACAGATTCTGGCCATGTCATTACCAAACCTAAGGCTGCAGGTTTTATGCACTCATTTTTCTGCTTGTGTCTTAAAAACGTGGGCTGTGTAAGATGGATTGAAAGGACAGGGGTAGGCTGGAAATTATTACTCAGATTTGGGAACTGTGCTGCTTGCATCTATCACAGCCTTGTCAAGTAAGAATGGACAAGGATCCAAGCTGCTGTTCTATGGTTCTGTGAACTGTGGTGGCATTTTGAACACCAGGGCTGTGGAGGTTGTGGACAGGGTTTGCTGGGACTGTTCTGAGAAGCAATTTGTGCTGTGCTGTTCCATGGAAGCAGAAAGAGAACTGCAAACTGGATCATTTGGTCTCATCAGAGCCTGCATGCTCAAATTTAAACAACAGGGTGGAGAAGGTTGGAAATGAGGTCAGGGACAGCATCCCTTGTGACCCAACACTTGGCATCTTTTAGCCCTTGTAGAGTGGACTTGTTCTGAAGAATTTCCCAAGGCAGCAGCTGCCACTGGACTCTTCCCTTTGCAACACGAAACACCACAGGGCAGCTGAGAGCAATTTGGGTTTTTCCTCCTGAAGCTGCCTCTGCACCAGGGCTCTGAAGTGAAGCCTGAGAGGGTGACAGTCACGTCCTGGCCATGGCCCCAGGGAGGCTCTGAGTGACCCTGGTGAGCTTGGTGACCATTTGGAGTTCAGCAAGGTTCTGTGCAGTTGGATCATGATGTCTCCTAAAAATAGGCTTTGCTCCAGGGTGGATAAATGTGTCGTAAAGCAGCACGTGTGGGGAGGGGAAGGGACTAAACTGCAAAGAAGGTGGGGTTATGTGAGGGATGGGAATGCTCCTAAAAATACTTGCCATTTCCTCTGGGCTATTCCTTCTCATGCTCCCTCCTCAGTTATTAATTCTCCCTTCCTTTTTGACTGCTTGTTACCAAAATCTGCTCATCGTAAGGCAAAAGTTTTAGCAAACTGAGCCAGGTATGCGAAGGGAAATGGTTTATTCAGGAGTGTCTTCCAGCAGGAAGCAAAGAACAGGAGTTATTTTGCCTGTGGGAGGGGAAAAGAGCAGTCAGGTAGAGGGCAGGCACCATGTCATTGAGATCTTAACTCTGGAGTTACCAGGCCTTGAACAAAAACACCACCAAGAGCATGGATCAGCTCCAGAGGATGGGGAGAGCCTGTGGCTCCGCTGCCCCTGGAAATAAAATCCAGCAGAGCTATAGAGGGGCTGTGCTGGAATTCCCAGGTGTTGGTTGAAAAGCATCATGAAACTTTTTCAAAAGTTTTGTCAGTTTTATTCAAGTTTGGATATTGTCAGTGCAAAATGAAGTTTGTCCTCCTTTATATCTTAAGCTAGGGCAGCAAAGGAGTCAGAGGGGTGTGAGGGAAGATGTTCTGGGTGGTGGGGACCAGCAGAGAACCTGCAGGGAGGAGGCAGCAGAGCCAAACAAACTTCTGCATCCTGTCCCTCAGACATGCAGGTTCTTCACACCTCTGGGTGTTCCTCAGAAAGAGGTGTGAGATGGTGTAAAATCCCCTGTCAGGAACCTTGCCTGAGGTTTGTATCTGAGTGACTAGAACCCAACCACTCCTGGCTGTCCCTGCTCTCACCTCAGCACTGGTCACAGGGCCCAGTGGGGTCCCTCTAAGGAAGAGGGGGAATGGCAGGAAGGGAGAAAATATCTTTCTGTCCATGGGTTCTTCAAGAAGGGAACTCGGGTAGGAAGGATCTTTAGTATTCTTTGTTGTAATCAACACTGGGTTAGATGTGGTAAGCAGAAGATGTATGAGCTTTAGTCCTTTAAAAGGCAGGTTTGGTCCTTTAGAAGGCAGACACGGTCCTTTAGAAGGCAGGTTTGGTCCTTTAGAAGGCATGTCTACCTGGAGGCTTCCAGGGACCCTTCTGTTTCCCCCTGTCATTTTCTGTGTCATTCTGGTCCTTCTTCTGGACATTCTTACTCTCCTGCACTTTATCTTTGTTTCTAACTGAGGTCTGAGCCCCGAGGTGCACAGGTGTTTGGGATGTGGGTGCCCCGGCTGCTGCCTCCTGGGGTGTCCCCTTCTCAGAGAGAGCACTCCCACCACTCACATTACGCCACGGCAGCTTCTCGATGTGTGCCACCCAGTCCTTGATGCAGTCCAGAACGATGGGGATGAGGCTCACCACCCCTCCATAGTGATTCTTTGCTTCTTCACAGCTCAGGTGATTCACAACATCGTGGGGGTACCTGTGGGACAGAAGGAGGCAATGGGCAGAGCAGCCCCCGCACTGCAGCCCCAGCGAGCCCAAAGGTGATGGGGAGACCTACTTGGCTCTGATGGCACTCAGGTCATTGCTGTGGCTGAGCAGCAGTTTGCACCTCTCCAAAATGCCATTGGTTGTGCTGTTACCAGGGTGCACGGTTTCCAGCTGCTGGCACAGCTTGCTTAGGTCATTGCAGATGTTGATGAACATGCTGAGGATTCTCCTGTCTGTGGTGTTGTTGCAGTGGTGGTTCAAGTAGCCCTCGACCTGTACGTGGGATGAGACAGTCACAGATGTCAGATGTCATTGTGCTGCAAAGCTGCTCACATTAGTGACAATTAGATGCTTTTTTTTTCTTGTGATTTTGCAGCCCTGAACCACTGTGGAGACTGCAACACCCCAGCAAGCAGTGAGTTCTCCAGAGCACACCTAAGATGTTTGCTTGGGGTGATGGATCTGCTGCTCAGCACACCAGAGCTTTCCTCCCTCTCTGGGGAGGTGTAGGAGCAGCAGAGCCAACCCCCCAGCCCTGCAGTGAGTGCTGCAGAGCAGGGGGAGCAGGAGGGGAGCTCCTGCCTGCCCTGAGCAGAGCACCCACTGCCCCAGTGCCCAGGCAGAGCTGGGTGGGAGGGGAGGGCAGCAACCAAACTGGGGCTGCTTTGGGCTGAGGTTTCCATTCCTCACTGCTGTTTATTTAGCTGACTGCAAAGCAACCTGTCCCCACTAACCTGTGAGAGCAGTGACATTCCCCGCTTGCCTTGAGCATCTCCGTCACTCAGTGAGTGGCATTGCATGACAAACCAGTGTGCCAGGAGATTAAATACCTTCTCCAAAGAAATTACAGGCACTTGAGACATGAGTGGTCAGAATACAAAGTACTGAGTGGGTGGTTGGCAGGCACTGCTGGAATCTAACACCTTCAGAGCTTTCTGTAAGATTTGAAGACAAGAAGGAAGGAGCTGTTCTGGCACGGGCACAGCTCCTGCATACAGAAAAGCCATGGTCTCTGCTCGGGCAAATTCTCAGCAGGTTTGTAAGAAAAATAAAAAATGTCCTCTAAGGGTCCATTTCCAGTACAGATTCCTCCTTCCAGCACTGTGTGCTGAGTGTTGTGTCCCTGTGCCTGGCAGGATTTTTTTTATTGCTGCTGTGAGCAGAAATAATCCCACAGAGAACAGCATTTCAGCCTGGATATTCACTGATGGGCAACCTGGACCTCTCAATAACAGAGTTATTGAACCTGAGTGAGCAGGACAGGGACTCCAGGCCCTGTGACCACAGCCAGGGCAGGGACTCCTTGGGTGATTTCAGTCCCTGGCTGAGGCAGTGGTGGAGGAGCTTGGGTCACAAAACTGCTGAAGCTTTGACTCTGTCCCTCTCTGCATTCTGAGGCTTCAGGAGCTGTTGCCATTGCCTGCCCATGCTGGGCTCTTTGACATTTCCACCTTGCTGAGCTCTCCTCTTTGAGAAATATCATCACCAGACACTAAAGAGGCTACCACATCCAGCTTCTAGGGGTTAGAAATGAAGCCATATTCCCATCTAGGTGCAGTCTATTTTTTTTCTGTAGTTTCTTTGTTTCCATGCTAAGGAAGGTGGCAGTCAGATCAGCTCTAGGCTGAAAGCACACCCAGTTCTGGATTTTTTGCTTTTATTGTGCCCTCCCATGCAAAATTTAAAAAAGGGTTGGTCTGCTTCAGGAGAATGGTAATGAAATAAAATGGATGCTTGGATTTGTCCCCAGTGAATTTCTCTGGTAGTGGTTCTGTTCCTGCACAAGGTGTCACCAGTATGTTCTGCACCAGTTCTTCCCTGGCCTCCCCAGTAATTTGCTCTTTTCCGCCTCCCACAGTCCCTGAGGTTTTGTGGTTTGTACCCTCAGGGCTAAACCTGCCCCGTTTTGCCACCAGGAAATTCACAGTAACTGCCCCAGAACTGATGCTGGGGATCAGTGTAAGTGCTCAGGTGCTGCCTGTGAGGTTTCACCCTGCTGAGGAACAGAGCCCAAGCTTACTCTGACCGATGTATCCCTGAAACACTGGTGCTTCTTAATCAACATAATGTTATACAGAATCTCAGTGCCTGGTTTTGGAAGAAAGGGCTCAGTCTCATGTCCATCTCAGCCTGCTGCAACGTTACCAGCACAGTCGTGACATAGAATTGAGTCAGCCCTTACAGAAAAGACAACCCCAGCTCTTCTGTGTGCTAATCCTAGTAACAGCTTGGCTTTCACTCTGGCTTTGGCATCCATCTGGGTTTTGTGCCTGGGTTCTGCTGTCTCAAATCCACAATTCTAATTTTATTTAGATTTTTCTTTCCCCCCTGTCTACAGGTGGTCTAAGTTCTTCTCACTACTTCAAACACCCCATGTTATAAAAATTCCAAGACGATTCACTTACCAACCCAGAAAAACCTTTAGCCCACTGGGGACTTCCAGCCTTCAATCCATCATCCTATCTCTGTAACACAGCCATTATTTTTAATAAGCACTATAGAAAGCTACAGCAGCCCCAGCACCAGGGGGAAGAGGCAAGCAGGCTGGTTACAGCAAGTTAAGGATTACAGATTCCATGTGTGGCTGGGGAAGGAGGGCTGGGTTGATGGGTTTCTTGTACCCCATATTTCTGGCTATGCCTCAGCAGTGAAATGACAGAAGTAAATTAAACCCCGAAGTGATGCTCAGCACTCAAATCCCTTCTGTGTAAACGGGGAAGCCTAACACAGGTGTTGCCCTTCATCTTTTGCCACTGGTTTGCAGAAACAGAGAGATTCTGTGCATCTTCCCTTAGTAAAAACCAGTTATCCGCCCCTCAGCTTGACACCCGGGTGTGCCAGCGCTGCTCTGGTCCCTGCCCCGCTGGCACAGAGCTGGGTGCCGATCCCTCTGTACCTGATCGATGCTGCCCACAGGTCTGAGCATGTCGTGTGCGTTCTCCCGGCTGTGCTGCAGCGCCCCGATAAAGGTGAAGCGCTGCTGCAGGAAGAGCTTGTAGTTCTGCTCTATGTTTCTTAGAGCCTCCTTTACCTCATTCATGTTTTCCCCCCTCCTGGATTTTGGGAGAGAAGGAAAAGCAGTTTGGTGTTTGGTTTTTTGTTGTTTTTTTTTTAGAAATGACGCAATTCTATACATGTAACGCTGCCTGGAACCGTGGAGTTAGTTGAAAACTTTTTTTTTTTTTTTTTTTTTTTTTTTTAAATAAGCAGAAAAGGGAAGAAATATTGTGCCAAAGCTCTGCAGTCCCAGAGCCCCAGGCTGTAAGTCATTGTGGTAGTAACGATGCTGCAAAAAGAGGCAGAGAACCCAGAGGGGACCACTGACAATCAGACGCCATAAACCCTGGCGGGTCTGTTGTAAAGATAATGTGGCAATGCATCAAACCAGCGGCGGGGAGAGAGCCGGGGGGAGCCATGGCTTCTCTTACCCGCTATAAAACTATTGCCCAAGTGGCTGAAACTCTCCGGCACGACACGAAGCCAGCGCCGCAAGCAGCGGGACCGGGCAGCCCGGGATGGGGGTGATTCCCCCGTCCCTGCGGCCACAGATTGGGACCTTGTGCTCAGGGAAACCCCCCCTGCACTCCTCCCGCCTCCCCTCCATCCAAACTCCCACCGCTCCCCCGCTCCGTCCCATGCCCGGGCCCCAGACTTCGGGAAGGCTTCGCCCCCCCCACTTCCCCCTCCCGCCCCCGGGCGCTCATCCAGCCCCGCCGAGGATCGGTACCGTGTGGATGGGCAGGGACGGCCCCGCGGAGCGGGCCGAGTGCGGGCAGGGGCTGAGCGGCCTCCCCGGGGCCGTTGTCACGGCAACCGCGCCTCCGTCTCCCTGGCAACCGCGCCTACGGCGCTCCGAGGGGAGGGGCCTTTTCGCGTCGCGGGATGGTGACGTCACTCCTTAGCAACGCGGCGTGCGGCCGGGCTGGTTGCTAAGGGCGGCCATGGATCCTCTGTCCCGGCCGTGGCCGCCGTTTGCGCTGGGAACGTACGCGGAGGAGCGGGAGCTCTTCCAGCTCCTGCAGGTGACCGAGGGCAGCGTGGGGACAAAGCCCCTCACCCGCTCCCCAGCCTTGGGACGGCCCGGCGAGGAGCTCCCGCCCCGACTCCCCTGGTCCCGGGGGTGCCCGCTTTGCTCTGGGCCGGACGTGCCGCGGTGAGAAGGTCCGGTCCGATCCAGTCCGGTCCGGCCCGAGGAGGGTTCCCAGGGGGGCAGCACCGGTGCCGTTTCCCTCAGCGGCCGCCACCGGGGTCGGGCAGATGTCCCCGTGTGAGGAAAGGTGCAGCGGCCCGGGGCTCTCTGGGTTAATGAATTGATTTTAATAACAGCGTGACAATTGCTGGGGTCACAGGCGGCTCTGGGGAAGTGGCAGCCTGGGGGAGAAAGGTGCTGAGCAAGGGCAGGTTCGGCAGCGAGGAGGAGGAGAAGGAAGAGGAGGCGGCGTGTCCTGGTTTGAGCAGGACAGACCCGATTTACTTTCTCGTAATTTACTCTCCAGTTACGTCTCCTCTGAGTTACTGCTCTTGCTGAAATCATCGGCAGTGAGGATGGGCTGGAGGGTTTCCCCTCCCGAGCAGGGGAGGTGACGCTGCCCCATCCCCATCCCCATCCCCATTCCCATCCCCGTCCCCATCCCCATCCTCCTCCTCCTCCTCCTCCCGTGCTGGGGATGAAGCCCACGCGGCACACCCTCTCCCACCCCCAGGGAGCTGCGGGTTCGGTTTCCTTGCCTCGGGGGAAGGTTCTGTGAGTGTGGGAAAAGCCCTTGTGTGGAGCAGGGGCTGAGGTGCTGAGGTTGTCCTGAAAACTTCAGAGAGATCCCCCTGGGGCTGCTTACACCCGGGCTGGTGTGAGGCCTTTTTACTTATTCGAATCTTGCTGGGAAACACACAAATGGGTATTTCCCTTTTTCCTTTCCCCCTTTCCTTTCCCCCTTTCCTTTCCCCCTTTCCTTTCCCCCTTTCCTTTCCCCCTTTCCTTTCCCCCTTTCCTTTCCCCCTTTCCTTTCCCCCTTTCCTTTCCCCCTTTCCTCTTCCCCTTTCCTCTTCCCCTTTCCTCTTCCCCTTTCCTCTTCCCCTTTCCTCTTCCCCTTTCCTCTTCCCCTTTCCTCTTCCCCTTTCCTCTTCCCCTTTCCTTTTCCCTTTTCTCCTATTTCTCCTTCCTCATCATCCTTCCTTTTCTTCTTTTTTAGTGTTTTTTATAACTTCAGGACCATTCAGTATGAGCAGTGTCGCACAATATTTGAGGTGGTTTTTTTTGTTTTTTTTTAATGGAAATCCTTGTTCTGCATACCATAGGCACTGAATGCAGCTTTAGGTCCCTTTGTTACATCAAATGCTGATGGGATTTACTCAGTGTTGTTTTCTTTTCATGCCTCAGTTATATTGTAGCACCAGAACAGTACCAACAAACACAGCTTGGAATTATTGTCCTAAACTTAAACATTTACATTGTGAAAAACAAACCATGAGACTCAAACCATGAACCCCCCCAGAGCTGAGCAGAACTGCTGGTGTGAAATGAAACTCCATCGAGAGGAGCAGGAGTGTGAGTGCTGCCAGGATTTGGTCCCAAAGTACTGAAAGGATGCAGCACTCTCAGCCTGAACAATCCCAGATTTTATTAGGAACAGATTTTCTAGGTTTGCTATTTTTGAAGTTGCTGATAATTGTTCCAAATACAGGTTACTTAGTTTAAATATTGCTGGATAATAATAATAAATTTCAAACCAAATTTCCAATAAAAATACAAATTCCATGCTTTATGCTATGTGCTGCACAGGCCTCGAAGCATCAAGACTTGCATGTGAAATAGTTTATAAACAAAATTGAGTGTTTTAATTTTCCTAATGTAATGGATTAATTAGAAAAGAAAAATAGGCCACTCCAATAAAAGATGGAGGGGTTTTTTACCAAAAATAAATTGGTTAGAATATAAATTTTATGGAGTAAACAGACTTTATGGAATTTATTTGCAAAGTGCTGTGACTGATTTTTAGAACAAGATGTCTTATTCCAGAGTGAGCATTTCAGTAGGTAACTGAACTCAGATCATCAGTTGCTCTGTGATGTTTTGTTTTAATTACAGAAATCTTGGTGGGGCTGAAATGTCTTGAAAGAGAAATCTCTGGAGTTGGGGTTTCTCAGTGTTGTTCCTGCAAAGCCCCAAAACCTCCCTGAATCACAGACCCCTCTGCTGCTGGCAGGAGCCCTGATTAACCTCAAACATTTTGCATGGAAATGGGCTCCAAAATCCCCCTGATTTCCCTGCAGGAGGGAGGTTACAGGGGAGGTGCTGCTTCTGGGGCTCTGACTGCTTGTGGGGTTTGTGCCCTGGGCAGGTTCCCTCTGCTCTGCAGCTCCCTGGGCTGGCTGGAAACTTGTGGGAATGTGTTTGAGAGGGAGATTGAACTTGTCCTGCAGAAAAACTGCTTGGAATTGACCATTTCCAAACCTCCTTTTCTGATTTTGATGTCACTCAGCCACGTTGCCACCAGCCTGCTGGAGCCAAACCTCTCTGCTCTCTGCATCATCCATGAGCTAAAGCTAAAAGGTTCTTCTGGTTTGGTTTGGTTTTTTACTGGCAGTTTTCTGACTATCCTTTATTTCAGTGCTCCAGCCTCTAAAATAGGTTTAAGAGTCTCAATTTTTTTTCTCTGTGACAGGGGCCTTAAGGAAATGAACAAGCATTTAGAAACCCTTTAAGATCATCACTGTAACACTGCTGTAAAAACACAATTTACTGTGACTGCATAGCTGCAAATTTTTCTCTGACTCTTTCCTATTTATTTTCAGATTATGCTTGAAGAACTATTAATTCATAAGCCAGAAGATCCCATTCAGTACATGATAAACCATTTAGAGCAGCACAACGATGATGGTAAGTGAAAATAAATAGTTCATAGACACCATAAATAGTTCAATTCCTTGTTTGTAAAGAGCTGTTTGGAAGCTGCACTTCAGTTGGCAAATGATGGATAAAACTTTTCAGACTGTGTCTTGAGGGGAAAAAAAAAAAGAAAAAGGTGAGCATTTTGGAATAGTTATAGGTAAGATGCTTTTAATTTCTTTTTTTTTTTTAGTTGGTAATCTAATAAAAAATGCACTTTAACAGTTACAACAATGAAACCCTCTAAGGGAATAACAAAGAGTTCTGGTGTATCAATTATTAATGTGTTCTGTGCCCCATCTGATATTTCCTGTTGTCTTTAAGCTCACTAATTACTCCTTTTGTCAGGTGTAAATTTGGTTTCCTATTCTACCTCGGCTGGCAGATTCTCTGGATTTTTTTTTATTAGTTAGTTACTATCTGCTGTTAATGAGTTCCCCTGCTCAGTGGCATCTGAGCTGAAGGAACAGTGAGCTTCCCTCCCTGTATGTACAACAAAACCTGGGAAACTGAGTAGGAACTCTGCATCCTGCACAATAAAAGCATGTACACTCAATCAGATTATTTGATTTACAAACTGTTCACCCTCAGGCAGATTATATTTGGAGATGCACAACTGAAGTATAATTTTTGTTCTGCATGAGCTGTCAGGGATAGCTGGTGTCATGTTGCTTTGATGTTGCTTTAAAACCAGAGCAAACCATTCTGAAAGGTCTGCTGCAGCATCAGTGAAATCTTGATCAGCAGAGGTATTGTGAGTTCTTAGTGGTTGTGATCAGATGGATGTTGATTGAAATGCTGCTAAATATATTTAAAAAAAAAAAAAAATCAAATCCTGCAAATTGTGTCCAGCCTTTTCTAATGCAGGCAGCACGAGTAATCAATCTGCTTTATAGACCCATGGAAAATATGCAGAAGAATTTCATGTGGTTTGATAGAATGCTGATAAAATGTCTTCACTTAGAGCTAATGTTTGTTCTGAAGCCCCACAGTATTATTTGAACAGAATTAGGCAAGTTTCCATTTCATGACTTCAGTATTTAGAGGCTAAAGATAGAACTACAGCAGTTGTTTGTCAAAGGAAAAATGCTGTCTGCTTTCAGTCTGGAAAAAGCTATTAAAAGAGGAAAGGAACTCCAATTAAAATTAAAGCCTAAATGTTGTTTTAAGAATAAATTATATGGAAAATAATGTAACAGAAATCTGTAGCAGAGTTGATTTCACTTTTTGATCATGGTGGAAGGTGCTGACTATTTAGAAGGAAAAAAACCTTATTAGAGCCATCAGTAAAGTGATGAATTTTCATGATCTTGCCTTGCTAGACAGTCTTAGCCCTAGAGAAAATTTCAAACAGGAACCTGTAGAAAAGAAGCATTGCAGCTATTCTAGGTGTGAAGTCAGAAAACCTTTTAAATTAACAATAGGATCTAAAGTACCCTTAAAACTATGAATAAGTATAATGGTGATTATAGCTTACAACTGCCTGGAGTTTCTCATAGGTCAAATGTGTGGCTAAATGTTTGTGCTTCAGGCTCTGTACTTTATGTCCTTTATGTCCTCCTCCTAAATGCCTGAAAAGATCCACATGAAACCTGATCATTCTGTCATACACAAAGATCCTGTTTCTTTACACTGGGTCTTGGTCTGTGCTAATGAAAAAGCTCTCAGGATCCAAGTGGCATTTCTGGGAGTTTTTCCTCTACAGTCTGAAGAAATGTAAAGAAGTTTGGTCAGAGTTTTCATCACATACTATGTGCTTTTTTTCTTACCAGTTCAGCAGATGGTTTTGCCTTCATTCTATAATAATCATAGAATCTTTTGGACTTAAATGGAACTCAGTGAGCCCAGTTATTCTTTTATTATTCCAGGATTTATTTTGTTACTAGGAAAATAATTGTTGAATGTAAAGACTTACTTTACTTGGAGGAGTAAGTCCTGTAAGATCCCATCAAGACTAAACATGGAACGAAATAAAATTTGTTACTGAATAAAAAGGGACTTTCTAGATTTTTCCTGACTTCATGTGGGTGCTGGTGCAGAGCTCCAGTGGTAAATAACGAGCGTGTGCTGGTTGGGGGTTAAACATTACCCAGAGTGGGGTCCTGGCTGTGCCCTTGTGTCTTATGTTTGGGGAGAATGCTTGAGAGGAGTCTTACAAGTGTGCAAATGAGTGAATCAGTGAATTGCACTGCCCCATCTGCTGCCAGCCACTAAGCAGAGAGAAAACCAGATTTAGTACAAAGTGAGCATTTACAGTAGCCCTGGGCAATATTAAATCCTGAGCTGTGTATATAATGGTGTGTTTCGTTTTTTATCAAACGTTTGTCCAAGAAAGCTGTGTATTAAAGCTTCAATACCTAAGGGTTTTCTTGTGAATTTTAAATCACGCTCCTAGTTAAACCTCAAAAGGATCTGTGGATGGAAAGGTTTTTTGATTTTCTTTGAAGTGGTTTGAAGAAGTTGATTAGTGTTGGCACCCGAGCACTCTTTTATGACGCTGTTTATAAATAATTCCTAAGTACCGGGCTGGAGTTTCAAGGTGTTAGATTAAAAAAAAAAACCCTAGGATTTAATCACATTACATTTGAAAGAAATTAGGTGATAAAAAACAGCTGATGTATCCTTTTAAAGTATTTTTCTACATTGTGTACTAGTTCTGTTGCACTAGCAAGAACCAATAAGGGGGGAGTTTCTCTTAAACCTTCCAAGTCAGATAACTTTGTCAAGATGAATCTGTAATTTGGGTTTCATGTATGTTTTAAAATTGCACCTGCCCAATAACTGTTAAATGCATGGAAAGCCTCATAAAAATACAGTTCACGTCCTTCGCTGTCTGCTGGCATCAGACACTTAATCTCCATTAGTTATCAAGAGCTGAAAAGGTTTTTGGGTGAGTAGGCACCTCCTCTCTTTTGACCTCTGCTACATCCCAGCAAGTACTCATCAGTCCCTTCTCTCTGTCGTCTGTTTCATTGGTTTGTTTGTGTTTTTTTTCCCTGAGGTATTAGGGAAAAGAACACCAAGGATGTTAATATAAAATGGCAGCAGGAGGGATTGCAACCCAATATGAGTTTATGGAAAAAGTCCTGAATACTTCCCTGAGTTCCTTCATTTCCCTGTGTTTGTTTTGTCTCTGTCTCATTCCCAGTGAAACCCGTACCAGTAATGCCTCTGAATGCATTAGATTAGGAATTCTTCAAAACTGGGGTGCCTTTTTCCCACCTTTCAGGCAAAGGAGAGGGACACACAGTGGAGAAACACAAGATACAGAGATGAAGAAATTTGCTTTTAATGATGACCAGAAAATCTGAAGGGAGCTGTCAAAAAGGGTAGAGAGAGCAAATGCTTAATTTTGTAATATCTAAGTCTTCTCTGAACCCTGACACAACCTATTTAGATTAAACTAAAAAGTGAAACTGCTTTTTTTGTCATGAGAGCCAAAGCCTTTCCGAAAAAAAAAGTATTTTTACTATCATATTGTGTAGGGGGAAATGAGAGAAGAGATGGTGTCAAGAAGTCCCATCCAATCTCACCCATTCTATGATTATGAAGATACTCACTTTTAAATAGTCTTGTCCTTCATGTGCAAGCTAAAATATTTTTTTCATCACAGAAAATGTTAGGTCTAAGTCAGTGTTTTGGGGATAGAAGTCAAACTCAGAGAAGGAAACATTCATATCTAATGCTCTGGTTCACCCACTAAACTAATCATGTGCTTAAAATCACTGAGATATGGAGATATATATATAAACACATATATATCTATATATCTAACTTGAAGTGGCATGTTTAGTCAGAGCATTAATCTCATTGACCATGGAGATTAAAGGAAGACCCAGCTGACCTTGACTTCATATTCCTCCTTTTTTTCCCCAGTGGAGCCCAGTCCTGAAGTCTCCACTGGGGCAGATTTCCAACTGGAATGGCTGTTTTGTTGCATTTATATTGTGCAATGCAACAGCAAGAAACTAGTTGGGATTTTTATGCTTTGTGTTTTGACGCTGACATTTTCTTGTTTCATAGCTCCAAGGATTTGTGTACTTGGTCCTCCTGCTTCTGGGAAAACTACAGTTGTAAGTACATCCCCTTCAGTTACAGTGCTGCCCTTCTACCTTCTCACTTTCCACTGGGCTCAGCATCTGTGAAAATTTTACTCTGAGGAAATAATTTTCAAAATTGTCAAAGTGACAGGAGAGCACAAGACAAGTTGCAGGGTGACATTCCCAAGGGATACAGTGTCCTATAGAGGACACTACAGGTTAAATGGAAATGTTGAAGTGAGCTCTGAGAACTTGCCCAGGCAGTGGCAGTGATACTGCTGTCATGTGACAGAATTCTGCCTGCCTTATTTTCCCAGATTTTTAGCAGGATTTACTAACCTGGGAGAAGAGGCATAGTTACATATTTGTGGTGTTCCCATGTTATGGATTGCTCTGTGGCCAGTTGTCTGCTGTGTTCACTCATCCTGCTTGAGTGAAAATGTCAAAGTTGTGTTTCAGTAAAGCTGACCTTAGAGACTGCAGGTGATGGTGATGTGGGCATGCCAGGAAGAATGTTTTCTTCTTTAAAATCTCTGTCACAGTAGAGTAGGTGAAAAAGACTTTATTCAAAGCTGCAGACTCTCAAGCATCTTTTTAAGAAGCTGCTTCAAGTTACCCATACAGCCTGGTTACTGAAATGGAAGGCTAGGAAATGCTGTCTGTCTTTCTGCAGTCTGCTGAAAAAATGCTTAATTTTCTTTCCCAGGATTTTGACCTGTGTTTTTTTCTCCTTCCCTCAGGCAATGTGGCTTTGCAAGCGTTTGGATGCCATCCGGATCTCTCAGGAGACTTTGTTATTCAAGGAGACTCTAAAGCTGGCAGAGGAAGCAAAGGCACATAAAGAAAGCAAACAGGTGAGTAAGGGGTGTAACAGAGGAGGAATTGTGTCACATTCCCAAGATTTCCACTGCAATGAGTTAAGCAGATCAGAGTAAATATTCTTATGTGTCTGGTGCTTTGTGTCTGGGTAGGTCCTGGGTCTTTCAGAGAAGAAGGGAACCTCTGCTAGGTAGGAAAGTATCAACCAAGATGAAAATGTGTCATGGCATGGAGCATCCATATCAAGTCATGTATGTTGCTAAAAAATTAACCTTGGACATAAGCAACAGAATTGAGAAGTCCAGGTGTGCACAATACAACTTAAAGACTGGTTCATCATATCACTAAGCAAAGCATCTTTTATGTCAGGATGTTTGAGAATCTCAGTAAAATAAGCATTAATCTCCAAAGTCTCCTTCAGTACAAATGCTCTGGAAAACATTCACACAAAGAACTTTTTTTGATCTGACAGTGCTACTTTGTTGTGCATATTTGATTTCTCTGTAGCATGACACAAAACCTTGGTGCATTAACCCAAAGGGCTGGGACAGTCAGGGACTGGAAACCTGGGAGCTTCCAAGCTGAGGCAGCAGCAGCTGAGGCAGGAGATGGTTTATTCTTGGGTTTATGCACTCTACCCAACCCCAAGTACCCATTTTGCTCCAGAGAGGTTTTTAAACCCATTCCTGCTTCATTCCAGGCCTCCTAACTCATGTTCAAAAGAGTTGGTCAAAAGAACATTTTTCCCACAGCATAAGTTGATCAGCAATGTAAATGTCTGGATACTAAAGGATAATGGCAACTGAATTGTAAACAGATGTTGAACCAACATCCAGAATACACAGAAGCATCTCTGTGTCTGATTCCTGTCCCTTTGGCTGATGCCTTTCTCCAGACATCAGGGTATTCCATGAGTAAAGCATGGAAGGATCCTGGTTTTCTGTTACCCTCCAGCAAGTCCACCAGCTTGACTTTTCCCTTTTCTCTCTCATCACCTATTTTCAGAAAAAATTGAAGTAACTTCATACCTGAAAATTTCACACAATTTCTAATTTGATTGAAATTGGCTAACAGAGTCATAATTTGCTGAGATGTTGTGATACACAGCTTGTTGGGGTTTTTTTCCTTAGAAAATCAGGCTGAAAATAGGGTAGTCTTTATTCCACTGAATTAGTGAATGAGGTTTGCAGCTGCCCTGAGTAATATCCTGAAGGATCTGAGAGGAAAGAGTTCATTGAACTTACTGGCAATAAGGTTTGCTTTGGCTGGGTTGATAAAAAAGTGATTCTTATCAAGAATATGTACTTTGAAATCTTTTTTCTAATTATTAAAGATTGTTTTGCTAGATTCATAAATTTCAACTTAGAGAGGGAGAATTTAAAACAAAAATTCCCTTTGGTTTAATTACTGTAATTATTAACATATTTCAGACTATACAGATGCACTTTCAAGGGTGTCCTTTTGGGCTTATTTGATTTAAAAAGATGGATGGTGTCGAAGATGAAAGTCAAAAATGTCAAGGCTAATCAGGTACCAGGGAGTGCCCAAGGAGCTGAATCTGATGGTAGTTTAGCACTATGCAGTTTGTCTTGGCTTTTTTGATGTCAGATCCTAGATGAATGTTTTCACTAAATAATTTCTTTTGTTCTTTTATATGGGTTTGCTTCTTCAAATATAACTCCTTAAAGTGGGAGGGAACTCCTTGCTTCCTCTGAATCAATGCAAGCTTTACAATGGCTTAAAATGCAGCCAAATACAGCTCTCCAGGGCTGTGTTTTCCCTTCCTGATTCCTGTCTGCTGGCTAAATCTACTTTTGCCATAACTGAGCCCTGGTTGTGCTGAAGCAGGGGCTGAACTTGACTCCTCCAGCACACAGAACATCCATTAACTCTGATAAGGTTCAGATGTCTATTCGGGAGCAGAACAAAAGCTGTTTACACTGCCTGATACCCACAGGGCATTAAAATGTTGTGGTCCTGGCCAAAGCAATTTAATAAATGGAAAGAGGAAAAGTGGGAACTAAAGCTGCTTCTGAAGGTCTGGTGTGAAGATCACATAACACAATTTAATGTCCTTAGAGGAACATTTCCATGGGTATCAAGTTACTGTGGTTAAACCAACCCCAGTGTCAAAGGTCATCCATTTTTAGGTCAGAAAGTCAATGTTACTGAATCTGGACAAACTCTGCCTGGATGTTTGTTCACATATTTGACTTTTTTAGCCAAGCTTTCATCTCTCTGTTCACTACCTGTGAGCATTAAAGCATTTTCGTTTTCCTGGCACAAGAATTGATGGAAGGTGTATTTAAAAGATGTCATTATTCTCTGAAGCTGAATTTTGAAAGCTGGACATGCAGTCATTCACCAACACATACCCCAGGTGGTGAATTTTAAATATTGACATTCAAAGCAAAATGGGATCATTCTGCATGTAAAAATATTCCAAAAAGGAGTGAAATATTTTTGAATATTCAATACATTTGCAGAACCACAAGCTATCAATAAATATTCCATGAACAGAAAAAGAGGCTATGTTTTTTTGGTAAATCACTGCAAATTATTCCCTCATCTCTAGTTATTACACTGTTAATAGGTATCACCTTCAGATTTTTCCTATAGTGAAACCTAATGATGAGCTGTTGCATATTTCACTTCTCCTGTTAACTGGATAAAATAAAAAGTTGAAACAACTCTGGGAATTGTGGGCTTGTGGCATGGGTGTGCTCTTAGTGCTATTAATGGGTATGTAATGCTCTTAATGCTCTTACTAAATTGCAGTTAAGGTATTTGCATACCACATAATGCATTAGAGTTACTCTAAAGTTGCATCATATTCCAGTGCTTTTAAAGAAGGAATAGAAGAGAGGAAAGCCTCATCTGCATGTGCCTGTGTCCATTATTGCAAATTTCTGGGAGGTGAAGTCTCATCTCCAGGCTCTTGATCTGTTTCCCTGTTTATGAGAGAAATTAGAAATGTGCTCTCTGCTAAGCATCAAAGGTGGTGATTTCTAGCTGAATAATTAAGCATTCTCCAAGCAACCTATTGGAAATGATTTTGTAGGCCACTGCTCAGCAGGAGGAAAACTGTCCAGGAAATGAGGCTGGAATGGAGCCACGTGGAGCAGAAGGAGCTGAACCACTGGAACCCCACACGTGTGTCCCTGCCTGGTTTTGTGCTGTAAAACCCCCCGACAAGAGAGGGCTCAGAGCACCCCTCCACTGGAAGAATTTAGTGTAATTTGGGTTTCAATTGGCTTGGCAAGGCTTAGCAGAGAGGATCCCCAGCAGTCTTGACATGAGAGATCAAAGCAGGCAGCAGGACAGTGGGAGCAGCAGGAGTTCCCTTTGGAAGGTGACAGCCTCAGAGCCAGCAGGGAGAGGCTGCTGGGGGCTCTGCTGAGCCACCCCAAGGGACCTCCTGGCTTTCAAGAAACACAGAAATTTCTTTCCCTTTTTCTCTTTTACTTGCTTGAATGTTGCCTTGTGAATGGCTGATATGAGGAGAGGCACTGAGAGCTAGGGACAGGGGTGAGAAATGAGGAGAAAACCCAGCAGCCAACTGGGCCACCCTCCTGTTCCTCCAGCTGGGGAGGGGTCCCCTCTGTGCTTCTCCCACTCTGCTTTAAAGGGTCTTCTGATCCCACCACTCCTTGGTGAAGTTATTTCATGATCTAACGAAAAAGATCCATCCTTTAGTTTAATTTAAGTACAGAAATACTGAGTTTGAAGCCTTCAGGCTGTCTGGTTAGAAAAGAAAGATGGGAATCCATGAGATGTGGAACTGTGGAACAAAGAGTCAAGCTCACATCAGGAAGTGTGACATAGACACACAGACATAGACAGTTTTTACTTGTGACATAGACAATCTGACTGCAGATTTTCTTTTCTAAGTATTGATTTTACCAGGAATGAAAAAATGAATGAGACTGATCAAGGCATTTAGTCCCATTATTGGCTGCTGCTGGAACTGGGATGGCCAAAAGTTTAAGATTTTGTCAAGTTTGACTGCCCAGCACAGAATTTGTTCCACAAAGTTCAGCATAGAATGAAAGCTTAAATTAACAGGAGAGTGAAGAAAATTCTTAAAAAAAAAGAAAGGAAGACATTGTTCATTTCTTGCCAGGAAATCTTATAATAGAAAACATGATAGAATAGAAAAAACCTGCTAAATTTGTACAGGAACTTTGTTCTTCTGTCAGACAGCAAATAATGTCTTCCAAAACATCTCTAGATATGGGCAAAGTGATGGTCACAGAATCAGCACTTCTGAAAGTCCTGGCACATGCAGTTTCACTTCCATTTCATGGTCCTGAGTTTAAAGCTCAACTAACTTTAGCATTATAACATAAAGTACAGGACAAAAGAGTGAGAGCAACTTGAAACTCTGAAACAAATCTAAAAATCAGACTCCTTGTGTTGTTTGCCCCATGTTTCAGCTCCTGCTTCCCTCCCAGGCCACTGTGAGGAGCATTAATGCTGAGTCCCTGCAGCAGTGGTGGGTCAGACACTGGTGATGAAGCAAAGGGCTTCTTGTGGATGGGATGTCCTTGCAGGTCCCTTTGCTGGCCAGTGTGAGTCGTAGGGCCCAGAGATGGCCCCCTTAAGCCTGCAGAGAGCATGGATGTTGTCTTTGTGTTCTGCTTCCCTTTCATGCTAATTTTTTTGTACCCTTATTAACACCCTGGTACATTATGATAATAACTTGGGATTTGCAGTGATTTATTTCTTTATTTTCAGGAAGACATCTCCCTTCACCTTTACCCGGAATACGCCTGCATGGTAAAATTCCTTTTGAACTCAATTGTGAATATTCAGCCTTTTTTTTTTTTTTTTTTTTTTGTTCTTTCTTTAGAAAATTCCCAACGCGCTTTGGGCCAATCTGATCCAGGAACGTCTGTCAAACGTGGACTGCATCAAACAAGTAAGAATTGCTCCTCAGAGGGCCCGTGGATAAGCACTTACACAACTCCTGCATGGTACTTTGCATTCTGAGTCCTGAGCAGAGCAGGGAATGGGGGCAAATCATCGGGGGCTGGGGCTGGGATTGCTTTCTTGAACATCAGCAGAGGGAGTTTGGAGCTTTATTAACAGGATAAAGGGGAGGATGAGAGGATGCATATGCTAATCTGCTAGCACAGAGATGATCAAAGGCTGAACAAGCAGAGCTTTGTTGATTGCCTGGGGCAACTGGCAGAGTTCTAGTGGACAAAACAGATAAACAGAAAAAATATATAAATCAATATGTCAAGATTTTAACTGTGATTGAGGAAAGGGGGAAAGAGAGTCTGATATTACTCATAGAAATTTTCTTCATTTTTTGTTGTTACTTTTTTTCTTCCTGTTTTCTGAAAAACTGCATTTGAGTATATTCTCTTCTAGGTAATAATTAATGGGCTCACTGTCAGCTCACACAAATAGGAGACTCAATAAATTAAGCTGTATTGACACTTCTGTGGCTTCCTCGACCTCACCCCATGACTTCAGTCTTAATTTAAGCAGAGAGTTTTAACATGAGACCAGAAGAGAACTTAAGTAGATCAGTACTGGTTGAAATTAATGTCTGAACTCAAGAAAAGCAAAGTCTCTTTTATGTGTTTCCTTTATAATCTCAGAGAGATGTTGTTATGGTTTATTGGGTCCAAAGTCAGCCCATTATAAGGGATTATTTTTAAGGGGATACTAATCTAGTGCATAAAACCCTGTTTCCAAGCAGTGCTCAAACATGGACTGCACATTACTTGATGCACTTTTTGAGAGGAAAAATTCCAGTCCAAAGCAGGTGGTGGGTTCATGAAGCACTAAACAGCTTTTTGCAGATACCTGCTCTGTGTTTCCAGAACTGTCCCCTCCACACCTTTAGGTCAGGGGATAACAGGTACTCCCTGACCTCACAGAGACATTGCAAAGCTCATAATTTTCTTGAAATCTGTTGCTTCTCAACATCATCATCATTATCTACCTTGTTGGTTGAATTCAATGAATTTCACTGAAGTGTGAAAATTGCTTCCTAAAGCTCCTTAGCATTAGGCACTGAAATAAACTGGATGTGCTGGAAAAACTTGTACTTGTTTTTCTGTCTCTGTGATTTTTTTGGTGTAGTCTGCAGAAGGATCCTCCCGTCCACGTAAAAAATAAAATCACCTTTAAGGGCTGGGCCATTGCCTTGTAGTCTTTAATTCTGTAGCTCAGAGAAACATCACTAGGACTAGCAAAAAAAATCTGCCCCTGATGAAAGGTTTTGGCTTTTAGAATTCAAATACTGTGAATGATTCCCAAAGAAGCCCTCGTGTGCTCCAGTGCCAGGTCAGCCCCTGAGCTGGAGCCACTGATGGGCACTCCCTGGCCCTGGAGCCAGATGAGATGCTCAGCTGCAGGGTGTGAGCTGGGGTGAGGAAAACCTGATCAGGATGTAATGAATAGCTGGAGATGTAATCTCTTAAATTGTTCTGCCCGAGGGGTTTGCTGGAGGACATCAGTCTCTTTGCCTGATTAACAGGAGGCATCTTTCCAGCAGGTACTTTTAGTTTTTCCAGTGTTTGTTGTGGGACTGTTGAAGTTTTACTGACCCTGAGTGTGTGAGCTCTCCCAAGGCTGCATCCACTCATGTTTTCTGTAGCTGTTGGCATTGGATAGTTCTCCTTTTAATCCTGAGGAAAGGATATCTACCTGATGGTTATTTTAAATATTAGGCCGTGTAAACTCTAAAAAAGGTGACAAGATGGTTAAAATGCCAACTACTACTTAGTGTCTTGCCTATATTCCTGTTGTTATCAGCAGCAACACTGGATCAGTGCTGGATGGGTTACAGAACTAGGGGAGAAAAAACCTTTATAAAGCTTTCTCAACATTCAACAGAATGGGGTTGATGTTATTGGGCTGGTTAAGGATTCGTCTCTTTTTAGGAAAAACACATAATTTGCTTTTCAAAGTTGAGATGGTTATTGAAAATCTTTTATTAGGTATTGATTCCTGGGCACTAAAAACTCCTCACACTGTGTGTGTCTGTTCCACTTGAAAGGTGATCCATGCTTTTTATTCCCAATATTTTCCTTGTTTGATTGGAAACAGAATTAATACTGTGGGGTTTGTACCTGGTTGAACAGATTTATGCCATTTCTCTCAACTCATGAGTCAGCATTTTATTTCTGGGGATGTTAATAGATGAGGAGCAGGATGTTGGACCACAGTACCAGCAGCTGTTTGTTTTATTTCTCCTTGTGGTGTCATTGGCATGGCATTAATTGTACAGCTTCATCCCACTGACAGTAGGAATACAGGAGTTTTGTGCCATTGTTTTGACACTCAGAGGTTTATAGATGTCACAGGCATTCTCTAAGGAGAACATTTTTATTGATCCACAGCTCTGCTGAGACTCTGTGTTGTGTATCCTTCTAACACAGATGTAGTAAGGACTGTGAGGGATCAGGCAGGGGGGGCTTCCAGCACACAGAGAAAACTTATTGCAAACATTATTTGAGAACCTGGGACTTGGGAAGCTGATGAGGAGATTTTCCATCTCCCAGGGTCAGTGCACCTTGGCTGCAGCTCCTCTGCTGCTGCTGCTGGAATTGGTAGAACTGGGGGAGGCCAGGAAAGAGATGCTGTGTGCTGAATTTCTGAGAGTGCTGAGCAACCTTGCTCATGTCTCAGGACCGTGTGGGAACAGCTTCAGGCCAGTGATTCACATGAGTATTACTGGTATTGCTTTTTTGCATTATTTTCTATCCCATTTCTCCAGATGGGAATGAAAGGCATGTAATACCTTCCCAAAAATACTGAGTGAGCATGAGCACCTGTTTTCCTGAACAGCAGTATTGATGACCTTTGATCTTCATGCTTGTGGATGAGATTTTTTTAACTAAAAATATATCATAAGTGAGGCTGTGCAGGTCAGATAACAAGGGAGAACTGATTACCCAAGTCATTATTATTGGGGTGGGGAGTGTGAAAGTCTGCAGGCTTGGTAGCAGTGTGCCAGCAGAGTCACATTTGGGAAGGACTTTGAGCATTTCCTTTTCTCCAGATTCCTTAAATCTGGAGAGGAAAGTGATGGCTTTGAAAGTGTTTCCTTGTTGCTGATTTTCAGCATGGCACAGGGTGAGGAGCAGCTCCTGGGGAAGGATTGAGGTTCCCAGCCAAAAGAGAGGGAACAGTGACCACAGGGTAAGGGCACTGAGGAAATACTTTCAGCCTTTGTTCCACTCTTGATGTGGGAAGGTGCAATTCATGTCTGGGTGTAAGGTTACTGCTACCAAGAACAAAAAAATAGATGGCTTCTTAAAGAAACAAATTTACCATGTGAAGTTACTAATTACACTTTAATGATAGTCAGGAGGGCAAAAGAGAGCAGTGTTTGTATGAAGCATGATAGGCATATTTTAAGTCAGGTCTTGCTCTGCTGTGTCTTGATTCCTCTTGCTTCATTCCCAAGCCACAGTCCCTTTTTATTTTTTTTAATTAATTTTTTTATTATTTTTTTCCTTTTTTTTTTTTTTTTTTTTTTTTTTTTTTTTTTTTAATCTGTGACATCTGCTTGGAGCTTGTCCCTCCTGTGATCCCACCCCACTTGCAGCTGTTCAGACCTCCAGCTCTGAGCTGTGCACGGGGTGCCCTGAGCATAAGGCCTTTTTGATGTGTGATAAAACAGAACCAAGCCACTGGGGGTATGGAGAGGGAATGCAGCAGAATATCAATAAACCTGTTCTGAACAAAGCTGCAGCTCTGTGGTGGAATAGACATTTCACTGAAGTGTCAAGTAGATGGATAATGTATTCTAATTAGGGACTGACTGATACCCTGGAACTCGGAGACCTTTGGAAATAAGATCCCCTCTTTTAGGAGTGTGTGTTTATTTTGCATTTATTTAATGCTATAAAATGTATTTGCTGCAGGAAGCTATTTACTGAGCTATGTTTTCTTACACTGCAAAAACTTTTAGTTATAAAATTACTTATTGCCTGTTTTAGAAATCTTTGAGTTTTATGTATAAACCTCCTGAAGTTTGATATACATCATGAAAAACCAACATTCTGTGTTTCCTGCCCATTGCTCAGTGTGTGATGTTTAGCAATAAGCTGGTTTGACATCAGAAGCAATGGTTTTGTGGGGGAGGTTTGGTTTGGTTTGGTTTCCATAAGGGTTGCTCTTGGAATGGAGAAAAAGAGCCAGAGTTGGAGTCTCTGTAAATGGGCATCAATTTATTGGCTTCAGGCCTCTGGTGCCATTTCTCCCCAGACAAGGAGGGTCTGGGCCCATAGATGTGGTGCACAAGGACAAAATACTCAGAACTGGTGCTGAAGTTCCTAGCATACCCCTAAAAATACTGCTCAGCCTTTCCTCCTGCAAGCCCCACGGGATAAATTGATTTCTCAGCACCTGTGTGACCTCAGCCACTGGTTCATTCTAATTTGAGAGAGCAAACACCAGGAGTGGTAAAAATGGCTTGCAGCTACTTGAGTCTCTGATTTTCTACAGATAGCAGCACATGACAAGTTCCTGAAACCAGGCTAATTAAGGAATTTTAAATAGTCTACTCTACTTTCTTGTATAATTGGAATGTCCCAATTTCCTCCTACAGAAGTCATGGAGATGTTTCCCTGAAATAAATCTAAAACCTTAGGACCCCTAAAATCTTAGGACAGAGCCTCAGATTTATGTGGGAGATGATAATGATTGCTGGCTAATGCAGCATTAAAATATCTTCTGTATTTCAGTATGAGGATGGTTTCCAGATTTGTTGTAGCATCATGGAGTTATTTTGAGGCATAGGATATAGTGACACACAAAGATCTGGGATAAGCAACTAACAAATAATTTTGAGAAAGTTTAGAAGATTCAGGCTTGAGGCTGGGGTGTGGATCACGTTTCAAATACTGCATCACACAGAAACTGAGTGAGGCTGCAGCTCTCCTATGGTATTTCACAGATCTGTAAATGTTTTTTTAAAGATGTTCAATCCAACACTTAGCTGGCTATAACAAGGACTTAAGGGAGCAAAAGGCTCTTTTTTCTTTTTTCTTTCTTTTGCTCTGTTGCTTCATTAGCTTTGGGAATGCTGGGTCCATTACTGTGAGTTTTCCTGTATAATTTAAGAAAATAATGAAAGCGTGCATATTTTTCTCAGTGTTCTTGGCATTAAATCTGTCTTTAGATTTGGTTAGCCTCTTTTTTCATACACAGTGTGGGCTGGTATCCTTTTGAATATTTCAAAACTGTAGAAATTGTTTTGGGTTGTTTTTTTCAAGATAGAAGTTTTTGGGATTTTTTTTAAGATTGTAGCAATGATTATTTTTTATTTTTCATGTTTCAATGCATAAGTTCCCATTGCTCTGTGGCAGTGGCATCAGTGGATGCTGTTTCACACAAATATCAGTGCTCCACATTTGCTTTCTTCCCTCCCAAGTATCCAGAGCAGGCATTGTCCTGGGTGAGATCAAAATGAGGTAATTTTTGTGCAAATAGCACTGATATTTAGTGCTGGTTTTTGGGTTTTTTCTCTCCCAGGATCAGTAACTCTTTTATGTTTGTGTTCAATAGGGATGGATTTTGGAAGGCTTCCCTGAAAATCAGGAGCAGGCCTGGATGCTGCAATCAGCTGGCATCATTCCTAGGCACGTTGGTAAGCATTAGAAGGTTTATGCCTGATTGCATCCAGTAGGAAAGACTAGAAGTGGTTTTCCAAAAAAATATTCATAAATTTGGTGCTGAGAGTGAAGAGATCAGAGTCACTGGACAGCAGAATATTTCAGTGTGGTTCAGATTCACTCAGAAAACTTGAGGCAAGCTGTGAGACTTTTAACACTGTCACACACAACCCCTTTTTCTCTTACACTTTGGGGCTCTGGATATTCCAGAGCATCCCAGTGGCTCTGAGCAGCTCTCTGGGTCTGGCTTCCCTTCCAGGAGAGGGTTTACATTTGCTCTGACTTCCAGCTTTAGAAATCACCTTTGTCCTCAGACCAAAACAATTCCTTATGTACTAAATACAAACCCATCCTTCTGCTGAATTAGAGAATGCAAAGAGCAAACTTCACAGAGTGGAAACATCAAGATTTTCAGCCTCACCTTTCGGAGTGCAGATGGATTCTGACCTGAACTGAGAGGAACATTTGTTTCCTGCAGTGTGCTGGTAGGTGCAGCCCTTACAGCTGCACTTGCAGTCTAGAAGGAGCCAGTTGTCCCAAATTAATATAGTTTGAGTGTAAGAAATTATCATGACTGTCTGGAGTAGAGTGTAAAATGATAAATGTAGAGCTTGCCAGTGGATAGAGAGCAGAATGTCAGCTAACTTGATGAACTGTCACTTTGGATTTTATTTGGAAGAGCTTTGACTGTTAATGAAGAACTCAGAATCACTGCAAATGGAGTTGGGCAAAAATGTTTAATGTTTAGTACTTGCATGCATTTTTAATAATGCTGATAACATCTGAAGTTGAGTTTTGTTCACAATTATATCTGTGCAATCAAGACCTGAATGAGAATTGTGCAGCTTGAGTCTGTCTGGTTAATCAAAAAGAAGATTGAGAGGAGATGAGATTTATGGTGGATGGGTACCTTGTTAGGGAGAAAAGTGTCTCAAAGAACTATTTGATACAGAGAAGAAAGTCATAAGAAAAATTTGTTTGAAAATAAGAAAAATGTGTTTGAAACCTGTAATCAAATGCACTGAAAATAGTAATTAAATTACAGTGTTTAACTGTGAGGATGATTAACCAGAATCAAACTGGGGAACTGACAGATTCTCCACCCTTTGGTGCTCTCTAATGAACTTTGAACACTTCTCAGTGAGATTATCAAAAAATAAGTTTCACTGATCTCACTGCCAAGGTACCTGGATGAGAAGTAATTGTGGAACAGGAGAGAATCAGCCTGGAGTGACCCAGGGGTGTTTCTGTCCTGGGCTCCAGGAAGTGTCAGAGAAGGGGAATCTTGTTACCTGGCAGGGATGCTGGGGACAGGTGGTACTCATGGGTACTGGATTCATGTATTTTGTGTCCCATGATACTGGTTAGGAAGTGGAACAAAATACTGATTAACAGCAAAGTATCTGAAGGTAGAATACTGTGAAAGGAGGATGTTGTGGATGTGCTTGAAATACATTCATTAACACTAGGATACGTCTAAATAAGTTACAAGAAGTAAAGCAAGTAACTAACAAGAGCTACACTTTTTTTTCTTTCTTTCTTTCTTTCTTTTGTTTTTTTTTAATTTTATTTTTCCTAGTTGTGCTTTATGCTTCAGACACTGTGCTGATTGAGAGGAACAGTGGGAAAAGACTTGATCCCCTCACAGAAGGTGCAGTATGTTTGTTTCTGACCTCCAGTAGAGACTGGAGTGTTGCTTGTTCTCAGAAACACTGATAATACCAGTGGGATTAAAATTCGAATGCTATTCCTTTAAGAACTAATATTAATTTATAATTATAAATCTAAGCCATTTGAAAAAAATCTTTGTTGACATCACAGTATTTTCTGTGCCAAGGAAATATGGGGAAATATCAAGGTCAGTATAGAGCCTGCAAACAACAGGGTTTGTTTGGCCACCAATGTACAGCTTAAAATTAGACCTTGATTTTGTTCAGGAGACCTTTTGGAGTTCCTAATTCGTGCCTGATTTCTAGAGGTGTACCACACAACCTTTGACTGGCCAAGTGATGTGGAGATCCAGCAGCGCTTGGTGAAGCCAGAGCTGTCGGAGCAGGAAATGTCCAAGAAATTGCTGGAGTATCACAGAACCTTCCCTGCAGTTTTCCAGATCTACCAAAAAGTTTTGAGATCCATCAATGCAGACCAACCTTCCGTGGATGTCCTCTCCCAGGGTCAGTACCTCCATGGCACAGCTGGGAGCTGGTCAACTCTTCTTTAAAGGTGGTTCCCAAGGATTGCTGGGAGCACTGGGAGCACTGGGATCAGCAAACACAGATGGTTCCCAGCTGAGCTGTGTTCTCTTAGTGCAGAGTCTGGGCTGTTTCTGGTAATTATTTTACAGGTCTCCAGTAAGTGCAGATAACTGGGAATCTTGGTTCCCCAGTGCTGCCAGGGAAGAGCTGACTCAGTGATGGAATTGTCACAGTTATTTCTCTGAGAGTCTCTTCCAAAAAGCTGCATTGTTCATCTCCCAGGGGGCTGATACCTTCCACAGGTCTGGGAACAAGAAGTGGGAGCAGCTCAAAGCCAGCAGCATTTCATTATTTAAAGGCTGTTTGTGCTGGTAGCTTTTCTGTTCAACAATTCTTGTTTGCCTTTGCTTGAGTGTAATGCAATCTGACTTTTCATGTCAATTCTTCAAGAAGAGAATAAGGAAACTGCCAGAAAGACCAATTGATAATGTACTTTGTAGCTGTCAGTCCGTGGATGATCTGTTATATCCCAGTAATTTTTCATCTCAAAAAGGTCTTTTTTTAAATAACAAGTGCTGCACTTTTAAGATAAACAAGTAGGAAGTTTATATTCCGAATTTACACATTAATTACCTCTAAATTACTTAATTAAATTTAAAAGTTCATATCATCATTCATAAAGAATTCATGCCTTGAATTGTAAGTAAAAATGTGAGTGCCTGAATATTAATTATTATTAATTAATAATGTAGTGAGATAAATTGAAAACTGGAATGAAAAAATCCTCTCTAGATCTTTTTTCTGCAGTGCATCAAGCAGCCAGCTTGTTTTTTTTTTTAAAGAATAATTAGATGTGGAGACTGTCTAGGGGATCATTACTCCTAATTAACTTGGTTATTTACTGCAAATTAAGCATCATTTGTAAGCAGGATGCTTTGCCTGTAATGTTTCTGCTTTTCAATACACTGGGTTATGGAAAATATTCAGAATAAGTAGAGCACTCCTTGGGTAGCTGATACTTGGGTTTTAGGAAGTTATGCAGCAAACATTCTGTTTTCTGCTTTTTTCCAGGGTTTTGTAAAGTAATTTTACTACTAGAGTTAAGAAAGAAGAAGGAGATGAGGATATTGCTATTATTGTGTGTTGTTTCATACAGTTATAACATTTTCTATGCTCTTAACCTCTGGTGGAATTCCCACTGCCATGTCCCTGGGTCTGTTCTCCAAGTGGGGTGTCCCAGCAGAGTGTGGGATCCCAGACAGGGATGGGGATGATCCCAGGTGCCTGCACTTGGGGTCAGGGTCTCAGGGTTTTAGGGTTACTGTCTACAAGTTGCAGGCCTGGAGTCAGCTGAAAGTGCAGCTTTATTACAAGAGACTTTATGATTCCAGAGTGTCCAGCAGAGGCTCCTCAGACAGAAATCTTTGTTTGTATCCAGCAGTGTGCTGACAATGGTGGGGAAAATACTGAGCCTTGTGATGTTCTCCATCAGTCCCTTTGTGTGTTTAGTTTCTTTGCTTGTTTCATTGTTGGTTTTGGTTTTTAACCTGGGTTTATGATTCATACAAACATTGATGTCTAAGCCTGTCCTGTTTGTTAGACTGAAATACTATTGTGTTACAAGGGTTCCTTAGCCTGGACTTTTATTTCTCTGGGCTAACAATTACATCCATTGCAGTTATGAGGACAAATCAAAGCCTGAGTGGATGTCCCCATGCTGCCTTAGTGATGGCAGCCAGGATGTGGTGGCATGAACTGTGCCTTGGCATTTGGATCTCTGTCCCTGGGAACCTTGCACAGCTTGTGCCAGAACTTGGGCTGCTCCCTCACTGGTGTCATCAGCCAGCAAAGGGGCATGGGGAGTAAAATACAGTCCTGATTTCTCCTCAGTGCCAAGCTGTGTCTTCTTTTAGCTTCTTGATCTATCAGGTTGTGTTTTGAGGCTGTAACAAAGCTCTGGTCCCTGTACATGGGCAGCGTTGGTGACTCTGCTCACATCCACTGCTCTCAGGATCTGTAGATTGACCCAGATGTAATATCCCATATGCATTGTATGATGTCCAGCAAATAGAGTGGAATCAGACAGAGAAGCTCAAAAAGCCTTTATATTTCTGCAAAAATGATGGACAAAAGAATAAAGTCATCCTTGGCTGTGTGTGCCATGTTGTGTTGTGACATCCTATGCTACAAGTCTATAATATTGTAATTAGGAGTTTGTTTAATCAAACACACACAGCTGGATAAATGTCATATTAATTTAACATCCTGAGTTTTTACACTTAAATATTTGTTCAGAAACTGCAGAAAGTATTAAATGTAATTATATCCCTCTATAATTTGCATGGTGAAATTGTACCTATCAAGCAAAAATTACTTCTGCTAAAAACAACATGGTAAAAGAGCAATTATTAATTGAATCTGCTCTTTAAAATAATTTGACATCTACTGATGAAAGCAAGCACAGGAGTGTAATGATAGTGAGATTGCTGAGGTGCCTCTGTAAGGTGCTGACGTGGCAGTTCTATCAGTCAGGGTTTGGGTTGGAGTATGGAGATGTTTCAGTTATAAGTGATGATCAAAATGACTTTTTAAAGAAGGAGAGAGAAGTTAATGTGTATATAGATAGATATCTATTTTTAATATGAGCCTGTATATAGATAGAAACTGTATTTCTTGCCTTTTTCTCATCTTTTAGTCCTCACCTATGTCCGAACACGGCACCGCTCAGCTGCCCCCTTCACACCCCGGATTCTCTTCTGTGGACCCCCGGGCAGTGGGAAGAGCCTGCAGGCAGCACTGATAGCTCAGAAATATGATGTTGTCAACAGTAAGTCCTCAGTAAATCTGCACTTTGCTCAGTTCCCCCTTTCTCTCTTTCTGACCATTTATTTTTGGCTTGTCTGTCTTCCCTACTTGCTTATAAAATTTCTGCTTGTCCATTGTCATGGATGTCGGATTTTTGAGGGAAGTGAAAAGTGTTTCAATGAAGAAATACAAATATAAAGCATATAAACTGTGACAAACCAGCTCTACCATTTTTCTACTCATCAGTTTTTCTACCACTTGTATCAGTGGTTTTCCATGTGCTCTGGACTCCTCTGTGGATCTCGAGTGATGTCTTTGCAGTCTCAGCTGTCTGACCCCAATGGGGACACCTTTAAAACCTAATTTACTCTGAACTTTAACGAAGGCTCAGGTTCTGTGCATCTGAAGGAAAATATTAGAAAAAGAAAGAATGATTTAGAAGTGCATTCTCTTTATTTTGTAAAGGAGGCCTGGAAAATTCTGGATGAGGCTTGGTTGTGGTTGGCAGGCTCATGTTCCAAACTCTCACAGTATGAATACAAAATGGGATCAGTGCAATATGTGTCCATGTTCCTGAATGCCTTCTGACAGTGGGTTAGCCATAAATTATTTTAAACAAATGTCTGATATCTGTACTTTGCTGGTTATTTATCTCCTCTTTGTTAAGCAAACTGCCAGCTCATGTCATTAGTATTCTGGCAATGTAACCAAAGGAAAACATCAGAACTAAGTAGGCAGGGTATTTTTATTTTAATTTTTTTTTTTTTAATCTCCAGGAGATTCTTTAATTAGTGGATCTTGCTCAGTTGTCCACAGTGATGTCCTGGTTTGCTGGCATCTTCCCTGAAGTCCTAGTGAAGTCAAAAGATTTAATTGAGCCTGAATTTGGCTTTACATGTGCATGTTATCTTCAAGTTCTGAGCAGTATCATTTTCAATTACAGATTTAGTAGATCTGTGCAAAAAAGGAATAATTTTTTTCCCATTTCCAACTTGTACCTTCACAGAGAGCCATATGTTTTCCATAGGATCATTCCAGCCAGTGGCCAGATCATAGGTTTGAGCAGTTCTGTTGAAGGCACAGAAACAGCTATGAAACTGTCTGCTTATCAATGTAGAGTTCCAGGTTTAGTGTGTTTTATTTAAAGTCTTTATCACTAGTTCAGTATTTTTTTTTAAATGAATATTAATAAAGTTATATCAAGTGAACTTGAAAAAGGTAGATGTCTATTATTTAAAAAACTATTTTACAGTACAAAGTACAATAAAATAAGTACAAATAAAATTGATAAAATGTTAATGCTCTCAGCTATTTTAATATTGCTGTGGCTTATAATTACATATTAAAAATAATGCTTGTAGGGTTATTAAAAGCTATATTTTTAATAATTGTGTAATTGACTTAATGAAAAAGAAAACATTTGAATGTGTTAAAGAAAAAATGTTCTTATGTTTCTGACCATTTTTTCTGAATTCAGTTTATAAAGCTGCAAGTTTTTAATCTAGGTCAAAATTTGCCTTTTTAAGAAATAATTACTGTATTAGAGAGTTGCAGCTCTTTTTACTAAAGAGATTACCACTGCTTTACCCATACGTTGAATTTTAGTTAAGGATACTGTAAACCAAATATTAGTAGAATTAAGTATTTAAAACAGAGTTGGAAGACCATCAGTTTATTGGAGAGTATTCAGCACTTAATTTCCAGTTAGGTCATTGGGACTGGAGCTGAGGCTTGAAATTTAATCCTGTTTTTAAATGGTTTCATGAATGGAATTTAGGCACATAGATAATAATCCATGCTCTGAGTTTCTGTTGCTGTGAATATAAATTTGCTTCTCCAGGATGAACAATGACTTTAAACTTTGTGTTAATTCCTTGTCACAAACATTAAACTTTGTCCAAGAGCTGTTCCTGGGGAGTGTTCTCAGGCTTGGTTGCCCAGCAGTATGACAGCAGTGATAAAGCAGAGGAAGGAACTTTATTCAGGAAGTGTAAGTTTAAAAAAGTGAAAACCACTAGAAAACCTTGAGTTATTATTTCAGTAACATATTTGATTAATATCTTTCTCTCGACCTCTGCTTTTAATATGTTCTTTGCCAAATGTATTCTTTTTTATTCAGTATTCTCCCCCACTCAGTCTCTGCTTTTTGCTTCGCTTGAACAAAAGAAAGAACAAAAAACAAAACCAAAAAAACCCCCCAAAATAATCCTAACAACAAACCCAAACCCCCTACAACTTCTATTTTATTCAGTGACCTTATTTTGATATGCAGCTTCTTTTTTTCTTTTCTTTGTTGCTTCCTTTTTAAAATTTAACCTTGTGTCTTTTTTGTTCTTCCTTCCTCTCAGTTTGCTGTGGGCAGTTGCTAAAGGAAGCTGTTGCAGGCAAGACAAAAGTTGGAGAACTTGTTAAGCCTTATATTGACAATGGATACCCAGGTAGGGGACTTTGTTGTCTCATTACACTGCAGTTACAAATTTGTGGCAAAAAATATAATTTGTGAGTGATTTCTTTCTTGTCAGCTTTTAGGCTGAGTTGCAGCAGAATAAAGTTGCTTAATTCTTTTCCTTACCTGTGTCTGGAGGTGCTGCATAACAGACATCAGAGTTTTAAACTCTTTGATACCATCAAAGCAAGTAACTCATCCTTCCTGTGGAATTCAGATGTTTTGTATAAGCTCCAGAATTTGGTTGCCATGTTTTTTATCTTTGAGTTAAAATCACAATTCTAATACACGTCTCATTTTCAAATGTTGAAATTATTTTGAACACAGAATCATGTTACATTTTTATTTAAAGTGGGCTACAATAAGGCTCTGGTTTTATGTGTAGATTTAGACTAGCAGAATGCTTCTGTAGATTCCTCTGCTTTCCCACAAATGTTTTTACTTAAAAATTAAATTTCTTTTGCATGTAATTTTTATCAGGATTTTTGGTTGTAGGAGGGAACTACCACTAAGAATATCTAAGCATATTTTGCTTTTGGAAGGCTCTGCAGTGGTTTAAGATAAATCATAAATACTGTAAGGTCCTTAGGGCAGCAGCTTCAACTTACATGTTTGTGAGTTGTCTTGCACAAGGATAAGTCCCTGCCTGTGGTGAGTATTAAAAAATCAGAAAAGATCTGCAGTACTGCAGGATAAGTTACATTTCATTGGGGTGGAAAAATGTTTATTTTGCCAAATGACAATGGCCTGGGAGAGGAACTTCCAGTGATTACCAATGATACAAATATAAGGAGACAATTTTGCTGAAGATTGAGAAATCTCAGTTAAGCTTCAGCATTAATGGAATTTTGAGTGAACCCTCTCCTGAGCAAAATCTTCATTGTCTTTTTTTTTTTTTTTTGGCAAGAAAAGTCATTTGGTGAGGTGCAAATCTTTGAGAGTCCCCTCTTATTTTTTCTTTTTCTTTTTTTTTTTTTTTTCTTTTGCATATTGGCTTAATCCCAAGGCTGAATTAACCCAAACCTGAAACATGAGCCTCTAAAATTAACTGCAGTTCCCTTGACACCATAACAAGAGATTCAGTCCCTCCCTGAGCCCTTTGGCAGCTGCACCTTTGGGTGTTCTGTCCCTCTGTCAGTCACTTTATCAAGCCACAAGGTAATAACATTTTAACTCTAAATTTCATCTCCAGTGAGTGGATTGCATTTATCCTTAATGCAGTAACTTGGCATTAATTTTCCCTGGCAGCCCCCTTGTTGCTGGGACTGGGAGAGCTCTGGGAATGAAACCCAGGAATCTCTACAGCCTGAGAGGTTCCCCTGTAACATCAGCAGAGATCTGGGAGAGGATTTTTCAGATTTAGAGGTGCTGCTGATCAGAATGGGTATTGAACCCAAATAATCACAGCAAATATTAATCCCAGCACACCCCAGGACTCTGCAGTCACTTCTGGCTGTGGCTGCTGCTGTTTCCAGGCTCATGTGGAGATCAGCTCAAGCACTGGACCTGGCTCTTTTTCATATTTTCCATTAATTTCAGAACCTTACATGGATACTGAAATTTCGGTTTCTCCCCAGCTCTGCAGAGCAGAGGGCAGACACTGTAAAACCTCCCTCTCTAAATAGCAGTTATGGCTGAGATGGGAGTCTGGATGATCTATTTATTCAAAGATCAGTCCTTTAGGAGCTTTCTTTGCTAAAATGCTCTTTGTCTGTTTTATAAACTTCATCTTAACCACCAAAGTCCCGTAAAGGAGATACCAAAAGCATTCCCACTGGAGTAAAACAATGGCACAGACAGTGGTTTTCATCCAGCCCTAAAAATATGGATGTCATTACTCCAAGGGAGCTGCTTTCATTTCAGGAAAATGAAATTGAAGTTGTAATTCCTTTCTTCCTCTAAATCAGAAATTATTTCAGGTTTAGGTTAATTTTTTTTTAATATAGTGTGCAGGGATAAAGCTGTACAATGCTTCTGAATATTAATGGAAATCATAACTATATTTCTGTGCATGGTGCTAAAAAATTCTCACTTAGTTTTTGCTTATATGCACATAGATTTTATTTGGTGGGACATACGACAAAATTAAGGGCTGAATAAAAATAAATGTTTTATAGCAGTCCCAGAAATAATAAGTTTTGTCATTTTGCTAATCCTCCTCTCCCAGGGATAACAAAGAATTAATTTACATTAGTAAACACTAACAAGAATTCATTACTGCCCTCACAAGAGGCTTGGAGAGAAAATGAAAGAACATTTTATACCAAGGAGGAAAGATGGGCAAAGGATCCTTGTTTCTTGCTCCAGAGTTACACCCAGGCTACTATGGAGGAAAGATCCTCAGAGTGTTACAACCTTCAGCTTCAGGAAAATCCCATTGAATAGAGTCAGCTCAGTCAACAGCAGACAGTGTTATACCTGGGAAAGCAAGGAGAACTTTAACATTGTCACAGGATTTCTAATTACTAAGGAAGTTTGGTTGTTCCTTTGTGCAAGGAATCCTTGCTCCAGGTGCTGTTATCCCTGAATTCCTGGGAACCATCAGCCCTGCCGTGCTTGAACTATTATTAAGCAAAATGAAACCAGTGCCATAAAATCTTGAAGGACTCCTCACATCTTGCTGAAGCCCTTGCCCTGGGCACTGCTCTGGTTGTGGTTTCCCGTCTGGTCACAGTTTGGGCATTTCAGGCAGAGCAGGGGCTGTGGTGTCCTCGGGAGCCTCAAACCCCAGCTCCTTGCTGAGGCTTTTCCATTCTGTCCTGGTCCTGCCTGCCTAACTCAGAGCTCTCCTTGCTTTTAGGATTCACAAATATTCTTTGTAGTGTTTTTTTCCCCTGTACTGCTGCTTCATGTTTACAACATGGATTTCAAAACCAGCCCAGAACATTCCATTATTCACCCCAGAAGGCAACTCAGTGCCTTCCCATTTTCTGTATTTTCTAGTGTTTGCTGTCTCATACAGACCTTACCTCTTCTTTAGGAAACTCCTTGGTTTTCCATATGGTGATTTACTTTGCTTAATGAAGGTAGAAAAGCTATTTTTGAGCCCATTAAATTTTTAATTCCCAAGACATTGTAGCCTACAGTTGGTGCACACTAGAGAGTCAGAAATTTGCTTTCAGTGAGAAGTTCAGCACCCTGACTTCTTGCTGCCTGTCATAAACATGGAGTTGTTCTTTGGCCAAGTACCCTGAAATGTTCAGAATTTTCCTTTAGGATATTGTGGTTTTCACTGAATACTGGGCAATTATTGCCAGCTATACTCTGGGCAGAAATTTTCCAGCATTTGAGTCTAAGACTCCAGTGAAATCTTGGTCAATAAAGCTTAATTTAGTACATGGGCAGCCTTGGGAGATTTTCATCTGCAGTAAGAGGTGAGCACAGTGGCCAGAGCCCTTCCCTAGGCAGCAAGACAATACATTGAAATTAATTTGTTCAGTTTGATTCCCTCTGAACTGTGGGCAGAGTGTTCCACAGCTTCCTCCCCTCCTAATAACTCAGAGTCTGGACAAGTGATGCCCATGTGGGTCCCCACCAGAGAGTTTGTGTCCCCAGTTGCTGTAACCCTGAGGGCTGGGCTGCATTCTGAGACCCAGCTCCATCTGCAGCAGCTTCCTTCACCATTTCATAGGTGATTGTCATGGTTTGAAAAAAATGACTGCAGGAAGCATTCCTGCTCTTTTAATCCCCCCTTGCTTGCATTTTATTAATGAAAACAGAAGCATTTTGGTATTCGGGGCAACACAAAAATAGGAAAGGTCATGGGTCAGTTGAAAAGAAATTTGGCTGCCATTCTCTGTTCAATTTTCTGTGTTTTCATGGTAAAATAGCCTGGAGTGATCAGTAATTAATATATCTGCTTGCAAGGCTGCACTAAATGAAGCCAAGAAAAATGAAATGACAGAAAACCAGCATGAAGACCAGGAGAAAAAAACCCACTCCTAAACCTGTAAGGTTGTGCTTTTCAGCTGGGAGAACTGCTATTAGTAGGGGTAATTGGGTTTTTTTTCCACCAAAATGAAGATTCAGGTGCTAAATAGAGTGGATTCATGGCAGACAGATAACATTGCACTGCTTGCAGCCTGTTAGAACTGAACACACACAATCTGTGTTGCTTTTTCCCCTTCCTTTCTCTATTTTTTGAGCAGTAATATCTGAAGCTGTCCCCAATGGCAGTCTGTGTGTGGGGGGTAAAACCTGGAATTCCCTAATTTCTCCTGTTTCCTAATAAAACCTTTTACCGTACAAATGTAGATTATTCCCCCCGCCCCCCTTCTTTTAAATTGCAGTGGTTTTAAAGGGGTGCTTTTTGGTGCAGCCTCTGAAAGTCGGGGTCCCCTGGTGATTGTGATCAGAGTCTCACCGAAAGCATTTGGGTCGTTTGGTTCGTTGGGTTGTTTTGTTTTTTTTTTGACATCAAATTAATATTCTCATCACTGAGTGTGAAGCCAGAATTTGACAATAGAGCAGCTTCCACTTTGTTAAAAACTTGCAAAGAGTTTCCGAGTTGAAAGGCTGAGTAAACCTTGCTATCTGAGGAGGTAACTCAGAGTTATTTCTTGGTTTTAAGAGCTCTGTGCAGGCGAGCTGGAAGCTGTCTGAACATTGGAGAGGGACCCTTTGGGAGCTCTGTTGGTTTCCAGCAAGGCTTTGCATGCAGTGTGTTTGTACTTGCTGAAGACAGCGCATGGCTCTCTAAATAATTTACAAGTTGATTAATAGACTCACATGGGTATAATTAGAAGAGGGAGAGACAGCAGCTACAGTAACGGGTACAGTGCTTGGGGGAACTAGAGACTTTATTTTTTTTAAAGAAACTTTCTAGGGTGCTGGGCGTTTGAAGATAAGTTGGGAAGAGCTCAGTGCCTCTTCTCTTTTGAAGTGGAAATAGGACAGTTTGAATCCGTCGAGTTTAATTTTTCACAAGCTTTAGGGGCCCTGCAGTGCAACTCCCTTTTTATTATTGAAAAAAACTCTCCATTTTTCTTTCATTTTTTTCACACACATGCACACACACACACGCAGAGCCCAAACAGCAGCTAATAAACAATTTTCTGCTTTATTTAAGTTGGTTTTGTAGTGATTCTATATGTTCAGCTATATGTGCACCTTTACCACAAATATACTGTGCAAAGATACACAGATATTTATAAACACACCACACTTTAATGTATGCATTTTTAAGAAACCTTCACCTCTGTTTGACAATGCTTTTGAAGTAGCTCCGTTTTTCAAGTCAAACTTTTGACTTTTCCTCTGGGACTGCTGCAAAGGTTTTTTTTTTTAATGGAGAATAGGTAGCAGTCTTTTTTCCTACTAGGATAAAATTGGTGGTCAAGAGAACAAAATAAAATTATATATATTTTTATTTGTGGTTTAAGTGTCTGTATTTTTAAAAAAAGATGCAAGGACATAGAATAGAAAGTTGTATATGAAAGCATATAGGGAGTAAGTTGGCATCTTCTTTCCTGAATTTTACCTTTTTTATGTGTTGAATCAACAAAATATGATACATTAAAGTCCCCTTTTCCTTTATTTGTAAATCTAGAATATATTTTTCTTGATTCTACACAACACAAACCAATTGAAATTGCTGCTTTGGCAGGCAGATGTTCAGGGTTGAACTAACACTGGGGAAACTCAAATATTTTTAAAGCTCACCCCATTTAAGAATAAATAAAAACCAAACACAAAGCAGCAACAAAAAACCCCAACTCATCCCAAAAAGCCAACCCTGGGAGCCAAATCAGACAATAATAAGTGTGATTTTATTTCAGAGACTCGTGCAGTTGTTTCCTGCAGCAGTTGTGATGATCAGGTAGGGGCTGTGGTCCTACCAGGGACATTCTGCAGGGTTCCCCATCAGGATTGTTTTATTGCTTCTGCAGTACCCAAAGCTCAGTCCCAGCCCCTCTCCCTCTCCTCAGAGAGGCTGGAAGCTGAAATGGATCAGGTACCCCAGATCCCCTTTCTGGGATCAGCAAAAATTCCTGGATCTAAAGGGAAGCTGTGGTCCTCAGCCATGCAGGGCCTCAGATTTGTCAGGGGCTTTTAACCAACAAACAACAATATAAATATTAATATTTTCTATTTCTTTTGGTCTTTGTTGCTGATAATCATTGTGCAGAAACTTAGAAATGTGGTGTTTCCTTTCCTGGAAGTTGCAGCTCAGGGCAGCTGCCTTGAATTCTGTTTGGTTTTCTGTTAGGAGTTTGAGATGGGGAAATCACAGAAATTTTGGTAAGAAAATAGGAAGAAAATCTGCATGTTGCAGATTGGCACCCTGAGGTCTTTGGAGTTTAACATTAAATTTTGGCTTTGGCTCTTTTTGTTCTACAGACAGACTCAGGCTCCTGTATGAAGCTGGCTTTTTCTTATGAGATGCAAAACATTTAATAGCTCTTGGGTACCACTTTACATTCTCAAAAGTCTCTTTACTGTGGTTGGTGGGTGGCAGGAGGAGCAGCAAGGGGAGAAATGCAGGAGTGGGCAGGTGATCCCATCATTGGGGATCCAAAGTGCATCACTTGGGAGGAACAACAAACCCTTGATGTCCTCTCCTCTCATCTCATCTCCTATCTGGTGTAGAAATCCAAGATGTTTCCCACCATGTTTATCAGAGCGAAAGTGTTTGTTTGGTTATTTTTTTTTTTTTAATATAACCACTGCAAAAAAGGGTTTTTTTGCCCTTTTTTGCCCACGCCCTGTGTTCTTCAACAGAGCTGAACCACTTATTCCTAAGGCAGAGAAAAGGCACCTGGTTGGTAGGAATGATGTTTCCCATGGGTCAGAACTGTGGCTGCTGTGTTCTGGCAGAATTCTCTCTGCAGAAGCTGGAGGAGTAAAAAGAAGCAGTGCAAAGATACATTGCATTACCAGGTATAGCATCTCTCAGGTTAGAAACATCCCCCAGAAGTAACTGAGGAGCTTTTGTCTAGCAGCTGGGTAAACTGAGGCAGGAGAACTAATTGAACTGGAGCTGTCAGTGAGGGTGTGGCTGGGGAGCCAGGGGTGAAGATCCTGACCTTGGTGTCATTCCCACCAGATCATCCCGGGGCTCCCCAGTAGCTCAGGAAAATGCTCATTGCAGAGTCTGTTTTTCAGGGAAAAAAGCTTTTTGTGTCTGTATGTTGGATCCTCAATTTGGACTGAATTTCCATAGCTAAATTTGAAGATGCCAGTAGCAGGGAAAGCAGGGAAAGGGGCTGGAATCTTATCTATTTCCCTGATGTGATCAGCTGCAGATTCCTGACTCAGATGCTGGCTGTGAGGAGAAGGATGCTCTGCTCTGAGAAGCGTTCAGGTCTGAATTTATCACCTGGAAACTGACTGGGGATTGTGCCTGCTTTAAAGATGTCATTGCTCCCTCCTCCATACAGCCAACTCCTGATCCAGATGACTTAAAACCCTCCAAAAAACCCCACCAGGTTCTAACACATTCGAAGAAACAAAACTGCGTTAAATGTGGGGATTAAATATTTTATCGTAGGACTAAATCATAGTAAAATAACGATTCCGGTTGTGGCAGGGACCCATTCTCCGCAGTGCCCTGCGTGGAAAAGGCGCGAGTGGAGCTGCCATCCCCCGCCTTTCCCCTTCAGTGCTCTCGGTGCCCTCCCAGCACGGGAAACGCCGCTATTTGCCTCTTTGCTTCTTCATGGGCCCTTTTCACCTTTTGCTTCCCAAACCTGAGAGTCGGTGCCGCCCTCGGGTGCCCGGGGTGATCCCGGTGGTGTCCGTGGATAGCGGGGACGGGGCGGAATCCGCGGTGTCTGTGGATTTCCGCGGGCGGGAGTCCCCGCGGGATCGGCTGCCGCGCCCTGCGCTGCGCGGAGTGACCAGGAGGTGGCGCTGGAGAACAACGCACGGGGGCGGGGGCGGGGCCAGGGGGCGTGGTCACAGCAAGGGGCGGGGCCATCTGTTTGGGGGCGTGGCCAACGCGGGGCTGGGGGCACCCGGTCCCCTCGGGGGAAGCCGCTCGGTTCTGGTCCGGGCTCCTGCACCGCGAACAAACCCGTGGTTTATTGCATGGAAACGAACCCCCTGCCGCCTCCCTGTTTGCGTTGAGGGCTGGGTTTGGGGTTTTTTTGCGTTTGGGTTGTTTTGGGTTTTTTTTTTTTTGGGGGGGGTGGTGGTGGTGTTTGTTTGTTTTTTGGTTTTTTGTTTTTTGGGTTTTTTTGTTATTTTTAGTAAGCAAACTGGGTTCGGGAGCTGTGCAAGGGAAGAGCAGCCCGTTTGAACCGAGCTGGGGGGCTGGCAGGGTTCAATTAAAAGTGATCAACCTATAGGATGGTAAATCACTGTCACATCATTCACAAACTCATTAAACAAAATTTGATGCTATCTCTGAGCAGCTTGATGTGGGCAAGGAAATTGACTACTTCTGCAAGCTCCAAATAAAATGACTTGTTGGGGTTAATCCGGAGTTTATAGGGCAATAAAATAAGCAAATCTCATGCTTTGCTAAATTTAGGATTGACAGGGCAATCCAGGGAAACAGCCTTTGACAGTAACTCATACTCTGGGCAAGATGTTAACTGTCAAATACTGGGATCAAGCCTCAGGCATCTGAATTAGCTGTGCAAGTCCTCAGACCCAGCAAAAAAATAAAGAAAAATCTCCAAGAGAAGAATAAAGGGTAAATGGAAAATATTGCTGAAAGGACCTTAAACTTTTTACAGCACAAAGCTGACCACTTCCATCTGCAGGTGTGTATTTTATCCTGTTCTTAGATTTGAGAGAAGTGTGTCAATGCTCTTCAAAAGTCAGTTTTAAAAGGGCAATATATGGAGGAGGAATCAATTTAAATATGATAATTGTATAGCTTGGAGCACTGACAGCACTGAAGCTACAGGAGAATGGTGCCCTGTAATCTCCCAAGGACTGGTTTTGCCTTTCAGACTCTGCCTTTAATGTTCTGTTACTTTTCCCTTGAGAGGTGCTAGGATTTTCTCCACTGATTGCCTGATAGGGATCTCTCAGTCCTGCAGAGCTCTGGGTTGGGGAAGAGCCACAGTCCCATGAGGTTCCTGAAGTCCTTTCCAGGAGCAGCACCTTATACTTGGGAAAACCTTTGAAGTTCTGGGAAGTAAATTCATGTTGTAAATGGTCTGCTGGAGGGTGCTGATTGACAGCCCTGGAGATGGAAAACCTCTGGGTGTCCATCAGCAGTTCCAGCACTTTAAGC
This sequence comes from Heliangelus exortis, assembly GCF_036169615.1. Classification (NCBI taxonomy): domain Eukaryota; kingdom Metazoa; phylum Chordata; class Aves; order Apodiformes; family Trochilidae; genus Heliangelus; species Heliangelus exortis. The sequence goes on from NC_092443.1 coordinate 10,102,566, forward strand.
CTCTGTTCCCTGTACCCTGCCTGATCATACCCTGGGATTGATTGATGGATTGATTGATTGATTAATTAGATCACTCCCTGGGTCCCCAGCTGCTAATTCAGCTCTGTGGTCCAGCCCATTAACGTGGTTGAGACAGGCTGGGAGGTAAAGGAGATCTGATGGGTGGTATTGATGTTAGGCAAGAATATACACATGAATTAATTCCATTGCTACCTGGAGCTGGTTGTGCCCTCATTCTGCAGCCTGTGCTTTGCTGAGGTTCCTGGTGTGTGCTGGGCTCTCAGAGCTGGAGCTCAGCAGCTCTGCCATGTTGCCTCTGATGGGGGAATTTTACTCCTGTACCTTGATTTCTCTCCCTTTTAGAGATGTGCTTCCCCATTACCTGATCCCATTATCTCTTTGGAGCACATAGTCATTTTTGCAAGAAACTTATCTTTGGACTTCTCTAATGATAAAGTAAAATCTCTCCAGAGTCTCATTCCCCCAACTTTCAGAGTTGGAAAGTCACACAAGCTTATTTTGAAAAGGAATTGATTATTCAAAGCTCTTGTGCTTCATAATCTACTTAAAACATGCAGATTGTCTGTCTCATCCAAAGCTCTACGTTTTACTTTGCTGTGGAGCCCGTTGGGTCCTGTGCTTAAGGCCAGGAGACCTCTGGCATTACCCAGCCTCTGTGCCCCTCCAATTACAGGTTATTAATTTGCCTTACATTCAAGAGACAGTTCCACATGACTGAAGAGGCAAACCACACTGCAGAGTTCTTCATTACCTACCCTGTTCCACAGCAAAATAAGAATAATATTGATTTCTTTCTTTGTTTCCCACCCCTCTCCCCCTTTTTTTTTTCCTCTCTGGTCTGTGGAAGCTGTTTTACAGTTTTAATGCAGCCTTTTTAAGTGTGAGTGTTGCTATTGAAGGGCAGCTGATGTACTTTGTAATGCCATCAAACCACCAGCCAGCTCTGTTCCCCTCTCGTGCTGCACTGATAGGGATGTTTGCTCATCAAGAGCAGAGCAGAGCTTGCTGTCTGCCTTGGTTATGTTTTCTTTCTCCCCATCAAGCTTTAGAGGGAGGCACAGGAAGATATGTAATCAGCTGTATTATTTAGTGATGTATATGTGTACATTCCTGTACCAACAATCTGGAGTGGGGCTGCTCATCCCTGCTGCAATCAGCAGTGCCAGGGGTACCAGGTATCTCTGGGATTACTTAAAACATCCCAAACCTGGCATGCCATTGGATCAGTTAATAATTAATTGTCACTCTGTCTTGTTAGATTTTTTTTTTCCCTCTTTCCATTGTTTCAGTTTTGTTCAGAAATAGTGACCAAAGTGGAAGGATTTGATGGAAAGAAGGCCCATGGGAAGAAATCAGATCAAGGAGCTGCTGCCTGCTTCCCAGCAAAACTGCATTTTATTTTTCCTGTAGGCTGTAGTGTTTCTCCTTCCTCTGTGCAGGATGGAAGCAATTTGGCCCTGGGAACTGGAGAATTTCTTATGATCTGCTGGAAACTCAGCAGCACAGAATTCCCACTTCTTTTTCTGTGTCATTCCTGAGACTTTCAGCCCCTGTTCACCTCACAGGGATGTCAGCTCTGGCAGAACCCTGCTCCAGTGCAGATTTACTGATGGGTTTGTATGGTTTTATTCCAGTCCATTATGAAACTGTCTTAAGCATTCAGAAAACGTTTCCAGAAAAATCAGGTAATTTAGTATCTTTCTAAATGCATGTTAATGATTCCAAGAGGAATCCTGATAAAATAACACGCATGAAGATGAAAAGATGAGTGCTGCAGCTAGAAAGTCAGAAGAACAGGAAAATTCCACTGGTCTTTGTATGGAATACATTTTAGGGAAAGAAGGTGGGATTTGGTTTTTTCCTTTTTTATTCCTATTAGGATGTCTTGGGTTTGTATCAGTTCTTGTAAGCTGGAGGGGAGGGAGAAAACTGCCCTGCCAAGAGCACTGAGATTCTCCTGTTATCCCCTCCTGCAGCTCAGGTTTTGGGTAGATAAGTGTCATCTGTCTGATGCCATTCCTGCCTCCTGCTGCACTGTTGGATGGTTCACTTTGTGAGTCCCATTTTTAATGGAATGCCCAGTTTTACCTTGTCATTTTGCTCTCTGTCAAGTGCCTGCTTTTATTCCATTCCTATTTTCTTTTAGCAGATGGAGAATATTACTCTTCTTAACTAGTTTTGTTTCATGATGTAGATATTCTCAATTAATGCACTAATCTGTTTTCTAATTAATTCCCTCTGGCTTTCCTCCCTTCTTGCTGGTACATTGAATCCTGAGTGCAATTCTGTAAACTCAGTAATTTGATTATTTTAAGGCGAAGTAATGAATTTTATGATAGAGGTGTAAGTCTGTAGGAAATGTTACATTTCAGGAAGCAAAATGGTTTTATTGCAGTTTGAAACCTCCTTGTACCCAGGGTATAATTGAGGAATAATAATGATAATGATGATGATAATAATAATAATAATAATAATAATAATAATAATAATACACTCAGCTCAAATCCAGGAGCATCCCTGCCAGGCAGTCAAAAAGCAAATTGTATTGTTAGAAACCTGACACTGCCAGCTCTTGTTGTTGTGTTTCTGGATGCAGATGGGATGGCAGGGTGAGTATCAAAACATCAGCATTCCATGATGTGGATTTATGGAGCATTTTTTATCACTTGTTTCCAGCAGAGGCAACAGTGTCTTACACACAGGGCACAAATCAGGAGCTGGGACTCTCATCACTGCTTGAAAATTGTTTTGGCTGCTTCTTGGGGAAGCAGCTCCAGGGCTTTTGCTGACCTTTTATTCCAGTTGTACAACACCAAGCCCAACACGTTTCCTGAGTGCTGGGAAAAGTTCTAGTCACTTGTGTTGACCCTAATAATTTAATTCTCCTGTAACAAAACCCAAAACCCAGTTGAAGTATCTTAATTGAAATACTTTACTTTATGAAGGCATTAGTGAAAATGTGCAGGATATCTCCTGACTACTGCATCCCATTGCACGGAGTTTTAAAAGCTGCACAGGAATTGTAATCCCAGTCAGCATCTTGCTGATGTTGTCTTTTGCCCTGAAGAAAAATTATAATAGAGGAAAAAAGAACTTTTATCTCTGAAATGAGGGAGTCAACAATGCAGTAATTACAGTAGTTGAAATGCATTTTGGAAAATTATTTTCAGTTATAAAAGCTTGAAACCTTTAGGCAAATTGGAGAAATGCTGCATCTCTCCTGCTGTGGCAGAACCATTATCATCCCTTAAGTTAAATACAGAAAGCTTCAGAAATTTCTTTCCTGTTTTAGGATTTCTTTTACACAACTCAGGTCATTATTTTTGCATTTTGATAAGATTGTGTCACACACTTCATTGTGACATCAGCCCAGGGTGGCTGAGAGGAAAAAAAGCACATCGCAAAAATTTGTAGGCACCGGTTTTTACCAAATACTTCGCTTGAGTCCCTTTGGGTTTGGGGGTTCCTGGCAGCACAGCAGAGATGCACAAGTCCCCAGTACCTCCTCTCTCCAAGCTCTATCCGTCATCAATGGGAATAACTCTGTGGTTCAGTTCCTGTAGCAGGCTAACCAGAAGAAGGGGGATGTATCCTCTTTAATTGCAGACTCAGCATACAAAATAAATGTCATTTTTTCAATCCCTTGCAGTCCCAGACCCCCTGTGTGTGAGGATCCTGGCTGAACGTCTCAGTGCCCTGGACTGCCTGACCCATGGCTGGGTGCTCCACGGCTTCCCCAGGGACATAGAGCAGGGAGAAGAGCTCCAAAAATCCCAGATTGCTCCAAACAGGTAAAGTAGAAATGAAGCCATCACAATGTTATAGATCTGAAAAAAATTGTTTATGGAAATATCGAAATCTTCAGTGACATTGGATGGGCTGCTGCCTCTTATTTATTGCTTCCTTAGCTAGAAAAGGAGACTTTCTCCTGGAGAGTAGGAAATAGAGCACTGGCCTTACAAATCCTCCAGATGGCCAGACTGTGGGAGAGAGAAGAGGTTTGTTGTTCTGGTTATTTGTTTGAGTTGCCTCTAAAGGCAAACCATAAGAAATGGATTAAAGTTTGGATTACATCAGAAGGTGTATTTTATTTGCAGCAGGAGGGGGGATCTGCATCTTCTTTCTTTAGCATTGGCATAATATCATGGAACTATATTTGAATTGCAAGGAGCTCATTATGAGACTTTTGGGTTTTGTGAAATAATTAAAAACAACATGAGAATTATATTTTATTTGAGCTATAATGAAGTACTCAGAAATGTAATATAAGAGAAATGAGCATCAAAAGAGAACTGGTATGACTGCCAGGCAAATAAAATCAAGTTGGTCTCTCCAGCTGGCCCAGAGGTGGTGAGGATTTGAGGTTCTGGGACACTCACCAAAGCTCAGAGGCTTTTTCATCCCCCTCCCAGGGGTTTCTGCTGCAGCCCATACCCCTGGCTGGCATGGGGACCATTTTAAAGGCATACATCAGAAATCTGTAGTCTCTGTGCTTCCAGGAAGCTTATTCTTAGCTAAAAAAACTGGTAGTGGAAAAGGTGTGTTACCCACAGAAGTGTTTAAGGTGGCAAAGTTCCCCTTCCTGTGCCTTTGGTGACCCTCACCCCATCCCTGTGCAGGTGGAGCAGAAAAACAGCAAAGGGTAAAATTGAGGTGGAGAGAGAAAAGAGGAGAAGGAAAAGGGAACCAGCACTCATTCCATCAAGGGTTAAAAATGACAGTATGAGAAAAGAGTAGTCACTTTGTCTATTAAAAGATGAAATGCATCTTAAACAGGAATCCATTTCATGGGAAAAAAGGGAGAAGGACTCTTGAAACTGATGCTAGATTCAGTTAAATCACATTTCCCATGGGTTATTCCTCCCGTGCATTCAGCAGGCAGGTCCTGAGTCCCAGCACAGGTACCTGGGATCAGTGTGAATATTCAGGTGTCTGCTGGGTGCCCCTTCAGAGGATCCAGACCTCATCAGGTGAGGAGAGAAAACTCATTATAAAATTGTGTGTGTGGAAATCTGGCACTGATCCATTTGCTCAGCTTCCATTTTCTTAAAAGAGCTCTGCACGTCCACGTCTGAGATAAAAACCTGGCAGCTCCTGCTTTACACAGGGACAAAAATAGAGATCGTGCTACCTGATTGATTTTGGAGCTGATATTTTCCGTGGAAGTGAAGTAGCAGGTGTATAAGGGAGAGAGGTGATTATAAACAAAAGGACATATTGCAGCACAGGATAGCAGGGCAGTAATTCAGTTTCAGTTGTGATGCCAGTTGTAAAACACTATCTGCAGAGGTGGTGTTTCTGACATCAGGAGAAAAACCTGATAGAATTATAGCCTTGAAATCAATCTGGGAATAGGATGCAGAAATGTATAAATCAGACACAGAACAATCTACAAAGTCTCATTTTTAGGAGGGCTCTGTTGATGAAATTAGATTAAAATAAATTTACATATATATCAAGTTTATTATTAAAATCTAGTCACATCAGTAAACAAAATTATTTGTGAAAGAGTGTGTTACTCTGTATTTTGAACTCAAAGTAGACCTCTTTGGCTGATCAGAACACAGAGTTATTGTCTGCTTGTCAAGTCACAAATCTATTCCTTAGAGCTAATAAATGGTTAGTGTTCAAATACTATGTTTTATCTGACTCCCACCTCATAAAGCTAGTACACATAATACTAAATTATACAGCATTGAGCAGGATCAGTCTCCTGACTCCTCCATCTTCTGGAAAGAAAAACAAACCTAGTAATATATGGTAGAAAAGAAGGAAAATAAAGTTACTTGAAAACAAACAAAATGGGCTATAAAGTTTGTTAAAATGTAATAATAAAAAAAACCTCATACAACATCAGCCACTGCACCCAAAGAACTGCCCTGGAACAGAAAGGAAAATAATTCATTTTCCACTGAAAAAGTAAGGCACAAGATTTTCTTTAAATTAGAATCTGCAGCAGAGCAAAGTCTTGCTTACAGACTGGGAAGTGTCTGTCTCAGATAAAACCTGAGTGCCAAAGCTCTGCTTTTTCTGTACCTGGAGAAGACAAGTCCTGCTCTCTGCCTTGCAGTTACTGCTTAAGTGGACGGGATCCCAATCTCATTGAACTGTGGCAGCCTTTAGGGCAAATAAGGAGGTGAATCTATTAGTGGGCTCTCAGCTACCCAGTACAATAACACCCTGAACCTCCTAGTGCATGTGGGAAGTGGGAACCTAAATCCAATCACAGGTTGGCATCTGAGGCTCAGAACTACAAATGCAAAGGGCTGGTTTAGTTCTTCACCCAAATGAGTGGAAATAGATATTTTGCCTTTTTTTTATTATTATTGCTAATGCTTGAGGAACAATAGGAAAGATAGGCATAGGTAGTTCTAATATATTGAGAACTCTCTATAATAGCTACCAAAATATTTCTTCTCCTCTTCTCTCTCCCAAACCCATTCAGTAACCACAGTGTCACCTCTTGGGCATCTCTTGCCTTTAGCATGGGTCAGGACCAGCTCAAGGCCATCAGGAGTTTAAGGATTCCCTGAGCCAGGGGTCATTTGGCCAAGTGTCTAATTGCCCATTTTCCTGGACTTTGTGGTGTCTTTTCCAACACTGTGCTTTTGGCCCCCATCAGAACACATGGAAAGGAATTCCTCTTTTTCTCCTACTGAGAACCAGTTACACACCTTTCCTATTATACAGCTAAAAAACTCCTGATTCCATCAGCCTCTGGGATCTGCCTGGTCAGTCCTTTCCTTCCTAGCCAAAGCACCTTGCTATGCTCATCCTTTTCTTTCCTAGAAGTCATCTCCTTCTTCTCATCATCCTCTCTCCCTGCTCTTTACTTCTCTACTTATTCTGTGTCTTTGCTGAAATGGAACAACCAGAACCGTGTTCAGTTTTCAGGGTAGCATAAACATTTTTTATTTTGAACTTAACTCCATTTTTCATAATTGCTGATACTCTACCAGATGTTACTGTGTTGGATTTTGGAAAAATTTCTGGTGCATGTAGACTCTGGTAACTGTGGTGTCTCCTTCATTGAAAATAAACTGAAAAATCAGTGTTGAGAATCTCAGCTGAGTGTGTGCAGACTCAGCAAGGAGCCCAAAGACCCTTCAGCTGAAGATCTCTCCAGTTCAGATTGTTCCAGCCCTCAAGCCCTTCCAGCTCTACCCACAGACTCTGCTGCTGTGTCCTGGCATTCCCAGTTCCTTTCTGCCATCCTTTCCGTTGTTTTTTCCCCATCTGATGTGAATCCAGGGTTTGAAATTTCAGTCTTAATTATATAACAGTACAGTAATAACTGCAAACTATACAAGTGAACAGACAAAGCTGAGCAGGGGAGGAATGGACTTGAGGGTTGACCTAACAATACATATATGTATTATATAACAATATGTATTTCAAATCCCCATTTTTCCAATATTAAAGTGTTTTTTTTTCTTTCCCAGTAGAGAAAATAAACAGCACTAGCTTCTCTAGTACAAGTTTTCCAGCAGTGTTTTTAGTCTTCAAACCACTGTGGTTCTATCCCTGGTTATGTCATCATTTTACACAATACATTTCAAGCTTCTCTTCCCACACACCATGAAGAACCTGGTATTCAAACAATTTAGGATAATGACATTCCTTATTTCTAAGGCAGAATCCGTGAATATGTTGAAAACATTAGGATGGAAAAAAGGTTGGGGTTTTTTGGGGTTTTTTTTTAAACTATTTGGTCTTTACATGGGGCTTTCGTATTTCTGCAGCTGATCCCAGTGTGGATTAGGGATAATAAACAGCCTGTTAATGGAGGCCTGAACTAGGAAATGGAGTTTGAATCAGCAGCCAAATTCAATGGCTGGTGAAGGTTAATAACTCCATTACTAGCAGCTCTATTTTTTAGTCGTTTGAAGAGCTAGGTGTTAGCCTTATCTTACTCCTCATTAATTGAGCTAATAGAACCCCAGTGACCCTCCTGTGCTGCCATTATCTGAGAGTTTACCAGACATGGACTGGAATACTTATCACTGAATATGTACTCCTTAGCTTCATTTTTTATGTCAGAAATGGTTTTGTTTGAGCAGGGCTGTCTGCAAGTTCCTTTTTGTCTCTTCATTTCCGTGCTGTCTTCTGTAACAGCTACACATTTGGAAATTAAATGTAAATGACTTAATTAAAATCCTATCAAGGAACAAGCTAAATCCCAAAATACTTGCATCAAGGAAACATAATAGTGATTGAATTGTTCTGACATGGAAAAATCTTACAGGGCGTTTTTAAAACTTTGGCCTAATTTAAATGATGGATATTGGGTATTTATGATAGATGTGCTTTTAATTGGTGGCATACAAAAATCTGATGAGCAACAAAGAAGGAATATTATAATTATACCTTTTTATTTTCTCCTCGTTTTCAGAAGGGGAAAAGCAACCCAGAAAAATGATGTGGTAATCAAGGTATTAAATCAGTTCAGTGACATTTGCCTGCACCAGGAAGAGAGAGAAGCAGCAGCAGAAGTTCTAGGAATATGTAGGATTTAGCTCAGTGTATGGAAATAGTGAAAACAACAGGCAAACCAACTCACTGCTTCAGGCCTGCTCATGTTTTGTCTCCTATCAGAGCCATTCTCTGGTTTACTGACTGGTGTCTCCACTGCTGCCCACCAGGTTCCTTTTTATTTGCACATCAGTGCTCCCATCCCAGCTCATCTCTGCCTCCCCCCTCTCAGTTTCCAAGTGAAACCGATGGGTTCAGGAAAAACTGGGAGCTAAAGGGACAAGGATCTTATTGAGGTTATTGGTAGGCTTAGGAAACAGAAAGAGAGTTTGGAAAATGTGTTTTAGGTGATTAATTATTTGTCTTCAGTGGAAGCCCTCAGAGCTCAGCTCAATACACAGCAAGTGCAGCCAAGATTTTGGGTCTGCCATGGGTGGGCAATCCTTGTTCTCTGATCTCATCCTTAGGAGACCGTGCTCTCTCTTCCCTTACAACATAAATCCAAATGGAAGCTGTTGCACTTAAATAATCCAATAGACAGAAAATGGGATGATTACAACAAAAAGAGGATCTTACTTTGCCTGCCCCACATTGGGACCAAAGGACTTTCCTGTGCTGGGGAAAGGTGTTAATGGGAAAGCAGCAACTGCAGATTGAAAAATCCTTCCATGGGCTTTCTGTAGGATGCTGCATTTGCTGTCACAAGCTTATTCTGCTCCAGCAGAAATAGAAGGTATATTTGGCTTCAGTTGTGGGAGGCAAGTGTTATTTTTAGAAGTTACCTCATACAAGCTCCTTTTGATGGCTGGAGTTTGTTTAGCGAAATCCTGGATACAGCAATTAAGGAGATCTCTGATCTCAGCAAGCTTCCTAAGACTCCAGGAAGAGAAAAAAAAAAGCTTCCACTTCTAAGTCAATATTTTAATTTTTATTTTTATTTTTCAAGGACCCAAAACTACATGCTTAATTTTTTATTCTTTTTCCTGCTGAAAGGAGGGATATTTTTCTGCAGCAGCTACCTCTCACAGATGAGGGAATATTAGGAAGCCTAAAGACTTTCTATCCTGATTGCCCTTATGTTGAAACCATTTTTCTCAGAAGATGCCACTGGTATCAATGCTGCCTTTCTGAGCTCAATACCTAACTGGAGAGACAAAAAAAAATAACTCTAAAATCAGCAGTGAAAGTTGGCTGAATATTATTCTCAGTAAAAGTAGAAAGGTGACCCTTGGATCTGTACAGGTTCAAACTGAGCTGATGAAAGTCTGTTCCCATTTGCTGTCTGATGCTGGGAGCAGAGGGGCATCAGAGGAGCATCACAAGTGTTTTACCTTCCCTGATTCAGGAATTCTGGAGAAAAAATGTAGACGAGATGGTGCCAGCTGTGCTCTGATTTAGTAAATCTTTAGATCTGAGATATTAATCCCAGAATAAGGCATTGCTCAGGGATGGTGTGGCCCATCCTGAAAGCCACGGGCAGGACAGGAATTATGCTGCTGCTGCTGCTGAGATTCTCTCAAGATCTGGGCAGACAAGTGCATCAGGCTGTAGCAAATATAATACAGCTTGGGTGATTAAAACTGTCAAGTAATATTGCAGATTGAATGGAGACTGGTTTGTCATTATCATGAGGATTAGAAAGTGTAATCTTCATTAAAATATCAGTGGATTTACTGCTGCTTGCCTTGGAACAAGGTATTAGCTCAGAATTTTCTAGCAGGTAAATTTAGCAAGTGTAGGGCAATCCAAGAGAGCAGAACTGTGTTTTCTTCCCTAAATATGTTATTTTTACAAAATTCTTAACTGCAGAACTCTGCCCTTTAAGCTAATTTTCAGGCAAGTATAAGGGAAGATTCCTTCTCACACACCTGCAGGGAAATGAAAGGATTTGTATAGGACATGAATTTGCTCTAAAGTTAAACAGGAAAAAAAAAAAAAAAAAATGCAATCATGCGGTGTCTCAGCCCCTTGAGTCCTTTGTACTCATCAGATTTATATATATATTAGGTATATATATACATATACTGCAGTGTTTGCAGTAAAACACTGAACTGTCAAAGCAAAGGGGTAGGTATGGCCAAATGCCATGGTTTTGTAAGTTTAATTCCTCATTTTCAATGGCTTCACAGAATTCTGACTCCAGTTGGGCATTTCTAACCACCATGGATGAGACTGCACAGAATTAACTGGGATGGGAGCAAGCCCTCAGCTTTCACTCCCCCATTCCAAATAAAATCACAGCTTGAAAACTTGCTCCCATTTTTTAATTCAAAATGCTACTGCCAGTCTGTCAGACGAAGTCCAGCTTTTTATTAAATTTCCATTAATAAATAGCTGAAATGCATTTTGCTCGAGATTATTAGAGTCTTGTATTTCATTTCTGTAATTCTTGCAGTAAGTAGCTGTTACAAAAAACATCCAATAACACACAGTAAAACTAAGGATGGCAGGAGAGAAGCTTGGAGTTAATGACAGGGGAGAGCTAGGAACAGATTAATTTCTTCAAGTCTTTTTTATGTCCTTCTTTGTCTATATATTTGCATTGCAAACACAGGACAGCTTCCAAATTGTTCCATCTGCAAAAAAACTGGAGAGCGGCTTCCTCTGGTTGGTGAAGCCTCAGCTTGTGGAGAGCCCCAAGTACAGGCTTAGTATTTGGGTTTTTAGTTCCTGCTTTGTAGAGAATTTCTCCAGTGGTTCTTAAGTTTCTAACCCTGCTGTCTCCTTCCCCCCAACCCCTGCCTGACCCTGCTGTAGATCTCAACTCTTGTTTTACCTTGTTGATGCTTTGTCTATATTTGCTTTAACCAGATGCCCCTCTTTGCATGCAGCACTGGGACTCATCCCCTCTCTCCTATCAACAATAATTAGCCTTGTAAGACTAATGGAAGAAATCGTGTCTAATTACCCTGTTGAAGGCCCAATTATGTTATTAACATTTGTGGTCTATAAGCTAATGATGAGGAGAGCCTCTCATTTGCATAGCATTAAGTTAATTGAGCTGGAAGCTATGGGGTGGATAGCAGTGCTGAGAGCAGGATTCTGTTACAGAATGGATAATGATGACCAGAGCAGGATGATTCACCTGACAGGTTTATTAATTAACAGCTCTCTGATTACCTAAAAGAAATGGCAAGTGGCAGTCCTTGTGAAAGAAGCTGCAGTTGTTCTTTTTTAAGGAAAGATGCTGTGTCACTGCTGCTATTCTGGGGTGATTTATGGTGATGGCCCTGGAAGCCAAGACAAAAATCTGACTGGGGTCCTCCCTGCCCTTGCAAAAATGTGCTGGGAAGGTCTGATATTCCTAAATGTGCCTAATTTTTACCTGGTCCACAAAGTAGGGCTGTGACAGTGAATTTCTGTGTTTACAGGAACAGTGTCTCTGCAATCCTTGATTGGAATGTAACCTGGGAATTTTGCCCTCGGAAGAAGTGGAGGATTTGATTTTGTAAAAGGGTTTTTTTTTTTCATTATGGTGTTAGGAAGGATTCTGTGTTGTATTAGGGAGAAAATAACTATAAACATTCATGTTTCCACATATTCCTAGTGTGTACAGACTGCGAGTGAAGGTGAGTGCCCTTACCTTCAATTTATTTCTAGGTACAAGCAGTTATGCAGAGTTGTCAGGTCTTTTAAGAAACAGGAATCCTTTTTATTTAGAACAGTTCCAAGAATAAAAAATCCATCATTTTCTTTTTTATTAGATCTCAGGTTCTGTCTGAATAATTTTTCATCTTGTAGATGAAAAAAAAGTCACTTTTTAAAAGTGGCAGTCAGTACAAGGCTGAGTAACTTGCTACTCAGCTACTCCTCTTAGAAAGCCACCCCTCAGCTCTCAGTGTAAACAGAACTTCCTTTGCAGTCAGCAGAACTTTTATGATTTTTCAGCAACATTGAAAAGCCCATTATTAAATCCCCAGACCCTACCAAGTGACTGAGACTCTTGGTTCATCCTGGAACAACCTCTGACCAGCCTTGTCCCAGGAGAAAATGAGAGTCCTACAAATTTTAACCTTTCAGAGAATGACTCGTGGCCCACTTAGGTGGTCTTATGCTTAGTGTTTCTGTAGCTATGGATTTGTGAAGAGTGGGGACTTAGAGATAAAACCCAAAAAATGTTACTTTGCTATTGGAGAACCTTGCTCAGAGTCTGCCTGGGTTCTGAGGCTGCCTCAGGTTGGGTACCAGGAGCTGAGATCATTGCCTTGCTCTGAGGTGGCAAAAAAGCCAAAATTTGAGTTTACTTGGTACCTACAGACATGCACAGGGACTGTTGGTCAAAGGGAGAAGAGAGGCAAAAGGGAACATGAAAGCTGAAGGAGGTAATTTGGGAGAAGAGCTCCTGGAGGGAGCTGCCAGGCTCTGTTACTCCTGGGAGCAGTCACCAGTTGATGGGTTATACCCAGTTACTCCATGGAACCTCAGACTCCTGTGTGGGGTGCAAGTGAGGGAGAAACATTTGTGTAGCATTTACAAGGAGCATCTTCCATCTCCTTCCAGTGTGTGGTAGTGCAGAGCCTAATGCCTAGAACTGTGTAGAAATGAGCTACAAAGGAAACCTACCACAAGGAGTAAATGCCATTGCTGGAACTTTAGCCCTGCATCCTCCTGCTCCTCTTTAGCTTCCTGTAATCCCTAACTCACACGGCCAGCCTTGGATAGAAATATCTTTTCTGTATAAATTAGTTTTTCTGTAAGGTGTTCTGTAGTTTGCCACAAGCCTTTGCTGTATAAAACAGATAAATACAGCATCAAGGCAGGAACTGATAGGCCAGGAATTATGTATTTAATTCAGAGTTCTGTATAGAGTGCTCATAAAAGCTTGGTCATGATAGAGGGGCCAATAAAGATCTGGGAACATAAATATTTCTGGAGGAAATGGCTTTGTGAAACATTTAGTTGTTGAGTAATAAGAAGAACAGAGAAAATCAGAAGAGGAGGAGTCTCTAGGTACTAATCTGATGGGTTATATATGTTGCAATGATAATAATGTTGAGAGAGCATTTTTATGGGACCAGTAGCAACATATACAACGAGTCCTGCACTTTTTACCAATGTCTTTTTCTTCTTGTCTTTGCCCCACGTGCTGCTGCTCTGCTGCTCCAAAATTCAGCTTGAAACCCAGGAAAGCAGCAGATGAGACCTTGGGGTGCTGAGCTGCTCCTCTGTGGACACACCAGGGTGTAAACCCTCTGAGTTTGCATGAGCTGAGTGTTCTGAGCAGGCAGGGCAAACCCTGGGGGTCTCTGCTCACCAGAGGGATGGATCAAAACCTGCAGAAGCCAGGGAGGATCTGCAAGGGAAACTCCAACTGTGGGAGGATTTCCAGAGGAATGAGGCTCTCTTTGTCTTTTGTGTTGTTTTGTTGGTAGTTTTTTGTTTGGTTTGGGTTTTTCTGTGGGTTTTTTGTTGTTGTTTTTTGGGGGGGTTTTGTGTTTTTTTTTGTTTTAACTGGCAAGACACACATCAGAAAAGTATTTTAAATGGCCAGAATGTAGAACAAGACCGTCTGGCAGCACAGCTGGTACTCTTGTCAGTCTGTAAGAAAGAAATCAAGAAGAGAACCTGTATGAAAAATAAAAACAACCTGGGAACAGCTAATCAGGTTAGAAGTGATGCTTTGGCTGCAGGGATTTTGAGGGCTGTAGAGAAAACCAGCATAAGATCAGAAAATGTTTGTCCATCCTGCATGACAGATGTGGGAGAAGATGAAATCATTTGCTACTTCTCTTTTTTCCCTCTGCAAACAAACAGCAGCCATGAGCTGGCAGGCACTGAAATGCAGTTAGCAAAAGTAATGGAAGTTGAAAGTTTGACCTTTTGTGATGGAAATTTGGTATGAAAAAAGGGCCTTTTGATAATTTCCTTATCCAATCAGGTGTGGGAGATGTCTTGATCCTGTTTCCTTATTTGCATGCTGACTGATCTCATTTGAAAACCCAATCATTCAGAAATATTGGGACGTCAACAGAAATGTTGCAAGTAAGGAGCTGTTTTATCTGAAAGGTCTGCAGGATGTCACCTCTTGTTTTTCACTGATCTCTTCTTCATGATTCCATGTTTTTATTGGCAGGATAAGTCGAACATATTGAAATGCAAATAGTCTTTTCCACACTGAACCAAAAAATAGGAGTTTTTCTCTATATGATTGATTGGATCCAGGGCACTTCAAAAGCGACAAAGAAAATATTTGCTGCAGTGCCTCTGATTTCTGAACATTGCCAGGTTCTGACTTTTCCTGTTACATATCTTTGGCAGAATGTGGTTCCTGGGCCTGTCTCACCTCCTGCTTTTCCCCATGGAAGGCTCCCTGTGTCTGGGACCAGCAGGTGGGGTCACTTGGTTTCCCTACACTCACACACACTCTGCTGTTATCCCAGGTGCTGAGTGTCATAAATGGATTTAATGGATTTTAACAAGCTGCAGATGTGTTTAATCCAGCAGTGGTATCATTTAAAACCTACCCAGATGACTCAATTTTGTGTGGGTATCTGTCCAGATGATTTTCTGGCTTAGGCAGATTTCAGATCCAAGGCACTGCCCACGTAGTTTAGGATCAACTTTATCTACCAGACAATTTAACCTTTCTATTTTCTAGAGCAGGCAATCCAAGTTTCCATTTTACTCAACCATGCAGTGGGTTAATGGCAAGTTTTCCTGATGTGTATCTGGTGTCATTGCCCCTTATTTCAGAGGCTGCCTCTTAAAGTAATGTCTGAAGCCAAAGTTTTGAATTACTCGACCTAGAAGCCAGGGAAAAACTAAAAATAAAAAGTTCTGAATGAAGGAAATCCTTTAAAAGAATGGGTTTGGTGATTTTTTTCTGCATGATACCTTTTATAACATCAGGGACACTCTATATGAGAAATGTTTTTGCTTTAGTATCCTAAAATGTTTTCCCCACCTGGACAACCCTTTACCTGCCAGTCTGAGCCCTGTCCTGGGAAGTGGGATCTACAGCAGCTTCTTTCTGGGTCTTGCTCTGCTTTTTAGAAAAAAGTAAATATTCAGTGAATGCAAGTCTCCTCCATCCGTGGTCAACACCTACATGGAACTGCAAAGATGTTTGGCTTTTCTGGTGTGATGTAATTCTTTATACACCATGGAACAATTCCAGCAGGAGGCCAGAGATGGATTTTCTGAGCTTAGTGTTGTGGCACTTGTCTGGAAGATGGTTCATGGCTGGGATGCAAAAGTGAAGCTGCCATGGTCTGGAGGGTGCTGGATGCCCCTACCTGCCAAAACCTTCCCTAAAACTGGTGTGGGTTTGCACTGAGTTTTGCTTTTGGCACACCAGGACATCCTGTGGTTTCTCTGGAGCTGGTGGATTTGGAAGGGATATCCCATGTTCTGTGCATGTGGAGCACATCTGGAGGAGGGACACATTCCAGGGCACCCCTGGGTCCCTCTGCAGGGACTGATTCCCAGAGTCAAATCCTGGAGGGGATGGGCATGAGGAAAGGGATGGAGCAAAATAGAAGTTTTACATAATAGGAGATCTTGAAAGTTATTTACTTGGTGTTTGTGCAGGCTCTGCATTAGACAGGAGGTCAGGATTCCCCAGGAGAGTGACAGCACCCAATGGATCTTGTTAGGGACCTGTAGAAGTTCAGAGTCTTAATCACTGACCACAGAAACAGCAGAAATTTGCCCAGCTTGTGCTTCATTCAGTAGATCATAGGCTCTAACCACAATTTTTTCCTGTGGTTGGATGTTTATCTGGTGGTACCTGACTTCTTCAGCACTATTGTACTTCTGGGGAAGAGTTAAGGATTTCGCTGCTGGAAGTTTGCCTGTTCTTACAGAGGGCAGGAGGAACTTGGCTGATGGGCCTCTTCAGATCCATTTCATAAAACCCCATGGCCTGTCAGCTGTAGGCCTGGGGAGTGGTGTGCTCTGTAAAACAGAAGAAATTATAAATTCCCCCATTCCTGGTGCAATAAACTCAAGTTGTTGGTGTGATGTGCTGGCAGGACTCAGCAGCAATCTGAATGAGACACTGAGAATTCTCCCAGATGGGAAATCAACCTTCCTCATCCCTCCTGTATTTTAGAGTATTGATCCATGTAAGTTGAAACAAGACGTATTATTCTTGATAACCACAGCAATCTAGCTCCTCCCTGATGGATTTTTTTTTTTAAATACACTCCCCTCTCCACCTTCTTCTTTTGCTCCTCAGTATTGAAACCCACTCCCCCCACCCCACGTTGCAGTTTAGTGCAGCAATATTTTCTCAGCAGTGAAGTCAGCATAGAATATTAGTGTCCAAAAAGTTGTAAAACAAAAGACTATCATATGTTGCACCTTTTAATCATGTAATTGCTGAGTGACATTGAACTCGGAGGCTTTAAGTTACTCCTTTGTCAGGCAGCCTTCTCCTGCTGCCCTGCTCATCCTCCCTCCTCCCGCAGCATCCTCCTTCTGCAGAGGACTTGCTTTAACTACACTGAAGTTTGGCTGGGCCTCTCCATATTACAGCAGCAACACGAAAGCAAACAATTGAAGTGTTTGAGAACAATGAAATATGTATGGCTCTCGGTGACAGCCCGATAAAGCAGAGCAATTAGCCGCGTAATCCGAGAAAGCCAAAGCCACCGGCAGCCCACGGTTCCCTATTAGTTAAATGCTTTTTGTTCGTCCTCATCCCATCAAATCAACTAACACTTCCTTTAATTGGTTCATGAATTATACAGCTCGGCTGCATTATAATTTAATCATCAGTAAACATTCCTGGGGCCCGCTGTAAAGCGTATAGCGCTCATTAATTCCTTAATTTCAGCAGATGGAAGGGGAGCTGGGATGAATGGTGGCAGTACAGAGCGCCTTGGGCAATGGAAGAAGGAAAAAAAGGTGGGGGGCCGTTTAGGGTTTTTTTTAAGGGCTGTCAGAAACTCAATCTGTGAGCTGTCAGCAGCTTGGACCCGGCCCCCCCCCTCCCCCTGCCTTCTCCCCACCTCCATCCACAAGTGACTGACGGGTTCATATGGAGCCTTGTCAACCCCTCTTTAAACATCAAGCCAGCGGGTAAACCAAGCCCAATGTAAATTAATTCTTGTCTTACGGGCCCCCCTTTCTCTGTCCCCATGAATATTTCATGGCGGGCAGCATAAATATTAATTCTAATAGCTCTGCACAGTGGTTATTATTTCTGTTTTATGACAAATATTCATAAAATATTCAGGACCCTTTTTTAGAACATTTACACACTTGATTGTGAAATTTTCCAGCTTCCTGGGGACACAGTAAACATATTGGGGTTCTCTTGATGGACTTTTTTCTCTCTTAATTAATACTACGCACATTAATATTTAATCGGATTTAGTTTTCTTTTCCCCAGAAGTGAACCTATTACATTTGAGGATTTATTTGACAGTATTTAAACAGGGAATTTTTATTCCCTATTATGAAATTGGTTTCCTTTGACACATATATAAAATGACACATTATAGTCCATTCTTTTTTTCCTTCCCCTTGCCCCCAAATCATACACTTTTTTGGTGTCGGTTCTCTCATTTCTTTTTATTTTATATACCAAATATCCTACCAACAACAAAAGTCAGGGTTTAAATTATGGGGTGGGGGAGTTTAATGTAGCATTTTATAGGAACACTTGAGCTTAATCAGCATTTACTCTAAATTGGATTCCATTTTTTTAATAAGGACGAAAAGTCTGGGTTTCCTTGGCAGTAGCAGGAGGTGCCAGGGAGAAGCTGCAGGCAGGTAGCAAAGGCAGCAGTTCTGATGTGAGTTTGCTACTGCTTAACCCTGGAGTTCTTGCCCCACTCCAGATTTGCTTTGCAGCATCTAATTATTGCAGGGAGGGCTGCAAGCACCTGAGGAGACAGGGATGAAACAGGGCTGCATTTGGGGCAGAGGGTTCAGGTTCCCATCCTGGGGCCTCTGGGGCTGCAGGGGCTTTGGATTATCTGAGGCTGAGGTTGATTGACCTTGTGGCTGGTGGAAATCCTGCCAGCCACATTACTCTGGAGCAGTGCTGGCTGCCATCTTCCTCTGTGATTCATAAAGCACTGCTGGAATGAACTCCAGGGGGAATGCAAAGATGCTGGAAAAACAGCTGAGAGTAAGGAGGAGGCAAAGAATAAAAATGAGGGAAGAAATGGAAAGCAGTTTTGAATGGAGCAACTACAGCATCCAAGCTGCTTATTACCCATGGAAAGAGCTAATCTTGCCTTCTCAAAAGAAGCTTAAAAAATGCATTGAAGTCCCTGGTATGGGAACATTTGCTACATTTGTGGATGTTTTCCTTTCCCTCTGCCACCCTTCCTTTACACCACCCCTGCTCCTCCTGACTGTCACCTGGAGGGGCTCTGCCTGCTACCACCTCTGGGCTTTTCACTGCTGGGAACCTGCCTGGAGCCAGCAGAGCTGCTTTGCTCTCTCCCACCTCGAGGTCCAGCCCATTGTGTCCTCCTGCCCCTGGACAAGCTGCTGGGGCGTCCACTGAGATGCTGCTGAGATCCCAAGCTGGTGGGGAGACTGGGGAAGGACCCTGCCCCCTTGGCTGGGCTGATGGAGGCTGAGCAGGTCGAGTGGGTGAGTGGAAAACGTCTAAGAGAGTGGAAAACATCTAAAAGAGTCATTGCCCTGCACTGCTGGTGAAGGGAAGGAACATCTGCAGCTATGAAGGATGCTGTTCATCTCGCTCCCCTGGCCAGAAGCCACGTCCTGGGAATAGTGTCCCAGTTACTCGACAGAAATGCATCCATTTGAAAAGAAAGATCCAGTGTCTGGAAGTAGCTTGTCATCACATGACTCATGATAGGAGCTCAAGGAGCAAAACACTTGTGCCAATTAACCTGTGTTTTAATGTTTATGCAATGTATTTTCCCTTATCGGCAAAACCTAGAGGGGGAAATTACTTCCCAAAATAGAATCAAGCATCTTTCATCAGCAGATAGCTGAGATTTGAAAGATATCAGTGAATAAAACCTCCCAACAGCTCCTTGCATAAATAAGACATAAGGATCATTTCATCCATTGCAGAGACATGAAGAAGAAGTATTTAGGGTAGGAAATAAACTAAAATCCAGATCCAGCCAGTTGTGCAGCCTCAGAAGATCATTTGTAGCCTGGCTGCCCATGGGTAAAATACCTGGTGTATGGCTGCAGGGAGAGGAACCTCAACAAGGCTGGGGAAAAGGTGGATGGGATCTATGCAACCAGTTTTATTTGTAAAGAGGGGATTTGGGAATGCAAAATGTCATTATGGAAAAATGATCTGCTCAGGATCCTGTGGCTGGGCCCCTGGTTCTTGAGAAGAGGCTTAGCCAAGGGTTCAGGTTCCTGGTGTCTTTCTGCTGCAGGACTGGGAGCATTCTTTAGGGGAACCAGTTGATCCAAGTCGTGTATCTAGAAAGTCAGTAAAGCCAAGATGACCTGGATATAGCTGGGATTAGTCCCTTGGACTCCATTTGAACTTCTCATACCTGTCAGCTTGAACCACTAACTTGATTTGTCAGATTGGGATAATCCCATGGCACTTACCCAGGAAAAACACTTTTTGCAATGCAGATTTTTCTCATCTCTTGGCCAGGCCTGCCATCCCACCCCTGTCTGGCTTCAGTTTAGAGAGTTTCATCTATTTTTGGAAACTTTTAAATCCAAAAAACCTGGTTGATTTTAACAATGGGTCTCACAGTTTACCCAAAGTCAGGGCAGTTGCTAGAGGTGGTACCTGTCCCTCTGCCAGCTCAGTCCATGCTGCCCCCCAGGACTCCTCCATCCCTTGATGGGAACATTGTTGTCTCTTTTCCTGCCTGCTTTGGCTCTGGTTTATGAACCAAATGTAGGATCTTGCATTTGTGCCAGTGGTCACACAGGGACCTCACCTGTGGTAGCTCTGAAAGAAAGAGAGCTACTGCATCAAAGATGTCAACAGCCTCAGCTCTTTCTCAGCTTTATATCTCAGTAACAAAAATTGTAACCACTGCATTGTCAGAACTAAGTCCTTCAGGAGAGTTCTTTTCCATGGGGAATTGCACCAGAGCCTCAGATAACTCTGTGCTGATATCTCCATACTCAGCTGGATGTTCTGTGCCTTCTGAGATGCTCCATTTTCTAGCCTTGAATTTGACATTTTCTATTTGTCTGCCTGGAGAAGAGGGGTAAATTCTGTCCCTTCCTCTTCTTCTCCCTTTCATTTGCTCACTCTCTCTTCCTCTCTTCCCATTCCTGTTTTTTTTTCACAGATTTAGCTGGGATTCTGTCAAAGTTCTGCCAGCAAACTTTGCAGTAACTTTGAGATCACACAGGCATCAGATCTTCAGATTCTTTTCTCTCTTTTTTTTTTTTTTTTTTAAGCAGACTGATGTGGTGCGTTGTAAACTGCCAGGAGCACTTGCTAATTTAGTAGTTAATGACAGTCACAGAGAGTGTTTTTCTTGCCCCTGGAGAGGTTTTAGAGACAGCTGGGGTAGATTTGCCACTATCAATTATGCACAATTTTAAACAAGAATTGGCCAGCAGGGGCCTCTTTTTTTTGCAGAGTGCAGAGCGTGAAGAATGGGAATATGGCAGCTGGTACCTGCTGATGGGGGAGAAGATGTATAGAAGTCAAGAAAATAAGGGAAAGATTAATAGCTTGCTATTTTTAAAGTTGCAGTTTCAACTCAATAGTACATTAAGAGTGGCCCAGTTTTGGTTGCTGTGGGTTTTTTGTTTGTTTAATTTCAGCTTCCTAACTTTATTGCAAGGCTTGAACTGGCCCTGGTAGAGCCCCAGGCAAGTCAATAATCTCTGATGTTAAAAGCTAGCTAGGGAGTCAGGATTCTGTCTCAGACACCATGCTGCATCACTTTTCACCCTAAAATGAAATAAAAGTATGACTTGAATTAGATTTAATGGTGTCAGTCAAATTTAAGGGACAATAGTTTTACAGAAGGCTTTGGCTTTGGGCTCCCCATGTCAATCAGAGCAACTCCAGGTGATGGGAAATGCCAAGGATGAGAATCTGAGCTAAGTGAATAACTCAGGTCTAGAGCAGTCAACATGTGGGTCCATCCAGGTCAGCCTCATACAACACCTCTGTTTAAATGACAGAAGCAAAGCCAGTGGGAGGCTGTGGCTTACAGGCAGAGATTTTGTTCTCCTGAAATGTGAAGGCAGCTGAGGAGGCCGTGGAGCCATCCTGGAAGGTGACTGTCAGTACGCAGGAGGACCTGACCTGGCTTGAATTCCTCACTCGGGGATAGCAGAACAGCATCTGCTTCTCATATGGCAACCTGTGATTCTTCTACTGTAGGTGCTTCAAAGCCAGTGCCATTGTATCCCCAAAACAGGAAAGCCACCCCCCAGAAAATTCTCCTGAGGACAACTCTGAGCACTGCCAATTGTTAATAACTGGGATTAACTGGATTAGGTGCCATCTGGAACAAATGGAGTTCAGGATTAGCTGAGTGCTGTTGTGTAGGTCAAAACCCTTTCTTCACCTGGTATGTGGTTGGGATGAATTATCCCAAAGATTCTGTCCCACACAAATAACACTCCCACCAGCAGTGCTTTGATTTCTCCTCTCTCTCTGTTTGGGAAGGGGAAGCTATTGGGGCTCTTAGACAACTCTGAATAGTCAGAAGCCCCTGGAATACCCTTTTGGAATGCCAGATGGCTGGGAGGAAAACAGAATTCCATTCCAGCTGCTGGAGGCCTTGTGTATTTCATCACCATCCAAAGGCAACTGGTTCTCATTTGACTGGGTACACAGTGAAGGTGTCATCAACATTATTAATTTGTAGGAATTTAATCTCTCTAATGTAGCAGGAAGCTGCACTGGATTGGGTAAGTGATGTTAAATGCAGTGAGGAAAAGGCAAGATTCTGACACAAGTTTGTTTTTTTTTCCTTTTAACATTTGTGTTTATGGTTTTATTATCTGTGAAAGTGAACTGACAGGACTGGAGCTGCTCTCACATCCCTCTCCTGGGAGAGAGAACAAAGCAGAGGGGACAGAGCTTTGCTTGAAGCAGTCCTGGTTTCAATGTGACCCCTCAGGAGTGTTTAGGGGACATTTGTCCTCAGAGCCCTGGGCTGAGAGGCTCTGCCCAGTCATAGCCCACAAAGCACCAGTTTGTAACTGGATACCAATGATTTTTGGTTGTTGCTCAGGAGGTGCTGAGGTTCTTGGGCACCTCTGCCCATCCCTCCTTGGTGCTGCTGCTCTCAGTGCTGCTCACCTGAGTTCAGCTCTCAGCTTGCCAGCCCTGAAGCAGAATCTGTGCTGGATGCTACCCATGTGGTACAAGGTAGGAATCTTTGATATGAGGCTGTGTTTCCTTGTCTGCCAAGCCTGGTGACATTTGTTTCATATTTCCCCTTGGTAGAAGTTGTGACACATTACAACATACAAAGCCTGACTGATTCCTCAAGCAAGCTTTGTAGAGGATGCATTTATGTGAATAAAATTATTCTGGGTATGTGAAAAGGGCCAGAGTCTGCTTGGGGATGAATCCTGTACTTGGAGGGAGCTGTTCAGACCCTGCTGTTAATGCTGGGTCAGGGGCAGCCCTCAGCCTTAGGAGGATTTCCAAGAGAAATCCAACACAGACATTACCTGGGCATTGGAGAGTCAAATTTGTGATGTGAGCAGAGTCACAGCAGCCTGAGAGAGGGACACAGGCAAAATGTTGCTTGGAAATACCTTGAGGAGCTGAAGGAGATTATCCCATCCCCAGGGCTAACACTTCACAGACTTTCCTCCTGTGAGTAAGCCTCCTGGGGCTGTGTGTGGTGTGTGTCTCCTTCAAAACAATAATGAAGCTTTCTAATTGGAAGTATTTTAAGTCTAGATGTTAGTTCTGTCAGTGGTTTTCCCCTTCATCTTTTTTTTCCTGCTTCTGAACAATTTCAGACTGACAGCCCTGGGGAGTGTTGTTCTCTCTCATCTCTGGGACAGGGACAGGACAGGAGGGTGAGGCTTCCCCCTTCCCCTGGAAGGACCACTGGGTGAGCACTTTGTGCTGCTGGATGGAATATTCTGTGTGCACCATTATGCAATGCATGTGGGGGAAAAAAAATCCATATTAGCAGGGCTGTCTGTACCCTCCCACATCTTCCCCCTGCTCTCTGCTTTAATGGTGACACCAGCCTGGATAATAAGAAGCATCTTGTATAAAAAGAAGGGAAATTCAGACAAGGCTTTCAGAGTTCATTTTGTTGGCAGCTTTTTAAGTGGAGTTTTTGAGGCTCTTCTGTTTCAAATACCATAATACTTTTTGAGTTAGTAACTATGAATTACGACAAGCTTTCTTGATATGCCAGGTTATAATCCTTTAGTGGTTTTGTTTATTTCAGAATATAGCAGGAAGCCGTATCAATTATCATGACTGGATAAATGTTGTTCCTCTCTACTGGAATATTCATCCTGAGACATCTCATCAGATGTTACCTGTTCTGACAATCACATTTTTGTGCCATTGTTGGGCAACAGAAACAAAGAAAAACAAAATGTTTAGAGTGTAAGGGATAAAAGAGTGTTGAAGCAGTTGTTCTTTTCCTGTCTTTGGAATCTCCGAGATCTTGAATGTTTTATTCCTGGCTGTTATTTTGTTACCACAGTGTGAATAGAAGTCATTATCTGTAAACATTTGAAGAGGGAGATGATTTTCATAACTTTAAATCCTACAAAGGATTCTAGTAATCTGCTCTGTGCATGCCAAGGTAAAGCTCAGCCTTTCATCTGGTCTGATCCCACCCAGTCAGTGTAAAACGTTCCTTTGGTGAATGTCTAAAGCTTACAGTCTCTTTTGTGAGAGGCAGACAAAAAACAAAAACAGGAAGCCTGCCCTTGAAGGCACCAGCAGGAGAAGGTGTATTATAAAGAAAGATGTATTTACAGCCTTCAGGCCATGCTCAGGTGGTAAAAGTTGATTTTAATAAGTTTTCAAAGGAAGCCTTACCTTTTATTTTCTTCTGAATCAATCACTGAATGTGTTCTTCACCCAGATCTGTTTCAGTTTCCAGTAGCTGGGGGACAGGGGGCTCAGGGCTGCTCATTCTCAGCAGTTTGTGAGAATTTTCTGCTGCAGAGCTTTTGAAATAAGATATGAAATGAACAGTCCCATTAGAATGAACCAAAACCCCCACAGACACGAGGGTTCATACACCAGGGTGCAATGAGCCAGGACCCCTCATCCTGTGCTGCCAAAGAGCTCCTGCCTGGATGAGCCTGGGAACCCAGGAGAGGACAAGAAGCAGAGAAGGGAGGATGTGTGGGGATGGTTTTGGTGCCCCAGGTTTGAGTGCTGCTGCCTTTTCCATGTTTGTGTGTGCTGGCTGTTTGGGTAAGGATTAACTCACACTCTGAAGGTCACCAGTGATGTTCTCAGGATGTTAATGCCTTTCCTTGTTATCTCCTCCATAGGGTGTTTTTCTTTAATCTCCCCCATGAATCCATCATGGAACGACTGTCTCAGAGGAGGATTGATCCCATCACAGGGGAAAGGTTAGCACTCATGTCTGATGTTTAACATTTTTCAAGACTGCCAGTGAGATGAAAGCACCAGACAGACTTCATAGAAATCTCAGGAAGCTCAGGAATATCGTACTTTGGCTTAGGGATTCCTTAAAAGAAAAGTTAAAACTTTCATAACTCCTCAAGTAGCAACCCACCTGCCTGCTGCAGTGAGGTCCTGCTTTTAGAACAGGGCATTTCACAATCTTGGAGCCTGAAATCTGCAGCAGCAAGTAGCTCAGGTCTAACATTTTAATGGTAACTAAATTGGTTGGTAGAATAATGCTAAGGGGTGATGTCTCAAACCTAGCCTAAATGCAGATGGTTTTCAGACATTCCCTTGGGAACTATGAAGCCTTCCCAGACAGGGAAAATTGAAAAGTTGCTGCATTTTCCTTCCCCCAGCTCCTGTGATGGTTCTCTCAGCTATGAGATGTTAATGTGTTTCCTGCTCAGTAGAGCAAACTCATCTGGGAGGTTCTCACTTCATCTCACTGGCCATCACATCACTGTGTTTTACCAGTGACCTTCAGGTTTATTGTCTTCTCCGCCCTTGTTTTTGGAGATAAAGTAACAAATATCTCCCTAAAAACCTGCTGGAGTTGGTGTGGATTTGCAACTTCACTTGTGCTCTGTTTTTATGATTCCCCACACTTGAATTTTCAACCACTATTTTACTTTTCTAATGGTTAAATGCATCCTATTGAATCAAATACAAATACTGAACCCTCAGAGATGAGGGCCATAAATACTGGATTTGTCCCAAAGTGATAGGTGATTATTCAGACATCTCACTCGAGGTGCAATATTAACTGGTGACAGCATCAGTGATTTGCTCTGTGTTTTAGTAATCAGGGAGGCAGTTGTTCAGAAGAAATTAATGGTATGAAGCAAATTTTTCACACATCTCTGCACTTCTTCCCATTAAGATGAGGCTGCTCCAGTTATCTGCTTCCTTCTTCCAAAGTCTGGGTTTTGTCCCTCCCAAATTGCTTGGGAATTGAATAGTTTTAGATGCTGTGTCTGTTCCTTGGTGTGATGCTGAGCCTGCTGGCTGTGGGCAGTGCAGGGGGGTGGCCTCTGAGCCATTCTGATGGGATGGAGCTCTGTGGCCACAGGGCTGTCCCAGCTGGAGCTCTCAGATCCCTGCTGACACCCAGACTCTGCTCCTTTGCATCCATCCCCACAGGTTCAGGCAGCCCAGGCACAGGGATAAACTGGTTCTGGGTTAAGGCACAGGAGGCGTTTACTGGAATTACTGTGGCAAGAAATTTCAGTACAAATGTTCAGGAGAGATTTTAGCAATCACTCAGCTGCCTGCCTGCTGATAGGAAATGCTTTCAGGATTTACTATTGCTGATCCCAACCCTGTTGCTGAACTTGGGAATCTTGGCAGGAAGGTTCCCAATGTCTGAGATCCTTAAACATGTGAAGTTCCAAGTCCTTCAGCAGTGCCTGGGCACAGGGTTATGTTTGGGCTCACGGAATCAAAGTTGGGCAGATTTTCCTAATAAATGTCCAGCATCAGCCTGGCAGCAAACCACAGCTGAGATGCTAAGAATTAAGGTTAAGCTTTTTTGTTTTTTTTTTAAGATAGGAATCAAAGATTACAAGCAAAACATTTTACCTTGGGATTGGATCTGGAGCAGATCTGGAAATGCTTCTGAACCTGGAGCATTGGGCACCTGATAGGGATTTTTTCAGACCTGGTGTGAAGTGTACAAACACTTTCAGCACTTTGTGTTGCCTCAAGAGAAACTCATGCCAACAACAAGGCCAAGTGCCGGGTCCTGCACTTTGGCCACAACAACCCCATGCAGCGCTACAGGCTGGGGACAGAGTGGCTGGAGAGCAGCCAGGCAGAAAGGGACCTGGGAGTCTGCATTAACAAGAAACTGAACATGAGCCAGCAGTGTGCCCAGGTGGCCAAGAAGGCCAATGGCATCCTGGCCTGTATCAGAAACAGCGTCACCAGCAGGTCCAGGGAGGTGATTCTTCCCCTGTACTCAGCGCTGGTGAGGCCACACCTCGAGTACTGTGTCCAGTTCTGGGCCCCTCAGTTTAAGAAGGATGTAGAGGTCCTGGAACAGGTCCAAAGGAGGGCAACCAGGCTGGTGAAGGGACTCGAGCACAGGCCCTATGGGGAGAGGCTGAGAGAGCTGGGGCTGTTCAGCCTGAAGAAGAGGAGGCTCAGGGGAGACCTCATTGCTGTCTACAACTCCCTGAAAGGAGGATGTAGCGAGGTGGGAGCTGGACTCTTTTCACAGATGACCTCCAACAAGACAAGAGGACACAGTCTTAAGTTGTGCCAGGGGAGGTTTAGATTAGATATTAGAAAGAATTTCTTCACGGAGAGGGTGATTAGGCTATGGAATGGACTGCCCGGTGAGGTGGTAGATTCTCCGTCCCTGGAGACATTTAAAAAAAGACTGGATGTGGCACTCAGTGCCATGGTCTAGCAACTGCTCCGGTGGGTCAAGGGTTGGACTAGATGATCTCTGAGGTCCCTTCCAACCCAGCTAATTCTATGATTCTATGATTCTATGCCTTTGGACTGTCTCAGGTTCTTGCAAGCAGGAATGACACATAACTTGCCCTGAAATTTTCAGTCATTTAAAAACCCCAGTCTAGAGCAGGAGGGAGGCTCTTCCAAGGAGCCATAATAGGCAAAAACCTGGAAGTATTTTAGGAAGTGGTTGCTGTGTCCCCAACTTGAGCTGAAGCAGTGGCCTTGGTATCTCCTCTCCAGGTACCACACTACGTTCAGACCAGCACCCACCCCAGAGATCCAGGCCCGACTCAGGCAGAACCCAAGAGACCAAGAAGAAAACGTGGAGAAGCGTGTGGAAGCCTATTACAGGAATGTCAAGGAACTGGAGGGTTTTTATGAAGATGCCTTTTATGTCAACGCTGACCAAGACCCTCACATTGTCTTTGAGTTTATAGAAAGCTGTATCATTAAGCCCATTCCATTAAAAAAAGTTACGAGTTTATAATTAATAAGGAAGAGTTCTGAAATGTTTCATTTTCAACTTTTCTCTGTAATGTTTGCAGTCTGGTCAGTGCAGTGGCACAAGTGAAGAGGAAATCAGCCAAGCTGTGTTAAATGTAAAGCTCACCAAGGCAGAGTGAAGTACTCAGAGTCAGGAATTGTGCTTTAAGGGAAATTTTTTCAGCTTTTGTTTTTGTGATCCAAGGTATGAAACACTGTGAGCAGGGAAGTTCCTGTTTAATTCTACTCTCTTACTGATTCTGTGGTTCAGTGTGTAGTAGCTTTGTCTTAACCATGTAATACCCAGGAAGCCAATTTGGGGCATTAAAGCTATTAATTAGTTGTGGTTGTGTCTTAATTCCACTGCTTTTCACCAAAACTCCCCAGCCATACCCACCCACCTCACTGGCACACTCTGCTGCAAGCAAACACAAAACCAAACAGGAAAATGAAGCTGCAGCTCTGCAGTGCTCTTTCTGCAAAGGGAACTGCAGTGGTTTGAGGGTGCAGAGGATTTTTACTCCCTTGTTAAGTTCTGCCAAAGGACTCTGCAGCTGCACCATCCATCCCCATCCCCATCCCCATCCCCATCCCCATCCCCCTGGTCTGCAGCCCAACCCCAGATCCAGGTGCAAAGGCTCTGAACAGCTGGGAAAGATTCCCAGAGAAAAAAAGATACCCAAAGCAACTGGCAGCAGGCTCATCACTTTCAGAATGCAATTAAGGACATAAGGAGCTGTGGTTACTTGACTGCCTTGGGAAGGCTCCCAGCCAGGCCCTGCCCTGGCTGAGCTCTGGCTGCAGCAAATGCTCAGGTAAGCTTCTATTTACTGGTAAATCCTTGATGAAAAGTGCAGATGTCTGTTAGCAAGCTCAGACGGGGGCTATGGGAATACAGATCCTTAGTGCTTCTGAGAAAGGGGTGGGATGTGATTTTGAGGAGCACTGAGTTTGATGCCTCCCTCTCCCTTTATTTTCCCTTTGTCTGTGAGTGTGAATTCCCCTTTGCCAAGGGGTGGGGGGGAAGCTTCTGCTTTCACCTGCAACCCACCAGGTCTGGGCAGCTATAGGAGGAGGCCTTTCAGAGAGGCCTCCAGGAGCCTTTTGGGTTTAGGGGACTTCTCTGATCCTGTTGCTGTAAATAGTTTGTGTGTTTTTGCTGGTGTGTGTCTATGTGCAGTGCTGGCCATGCCAAATCTCCTAACACCTGTAAATTCAGGTTGGAAGACCTTGGCTGTCCAGATAGCAATGGGGATATTGTATTATTCTGGGAAACTTTAAGGTCAGAATATTCAGTACCTTTGGGGAGTTTAGTGAATGGGAATTGGGCTTTAAAAATATCAAAATATATAGATTTCAAATGTAAGCCAAATAATTCTCTGGTACCAGCAACACAAACTAAGTCCTCTGCTGCTCTGGGGCTGAGAATTTCTAGCTCTTGGGATCAGGCTGAGGCAGAGGCTGCTGCCACAGCCCAGGGCCCAACAACCAACCCTTGTGCAGAGCTGGGCAGGGGTGTTTATAACAGCCCTACCTGGTACAAATGTGCTGTTTGGTAACCTGCTTGGGCAGCTGTTTTTTATGCTATTGCTATAAAGATATGCTGTAGCATTCATGCATAATTGGAAGCCCTCCTATTAATAATACATGGGAAGCTCATCTTGCTAATATCACCTTCATCTGAGTGCTCCTACTAAATATTTTGATGGATGAAATGGATAGAGAGGGCATTTAAATACTGTTTGTACTTCAGCTTGGGTACAAAAGGGACAGTGCATCTTTAATTAGACAGGTACATCTGCTTAATTAATTTAGCTGTAAAGCCCTTTTTTCTCTTCATTCTTTCATCTATATGCGGGTGCTATATTAGTTCTGCTCTGCTGGTTCCATGGAAGCTGAGGAGAAGAGCTGCTCTCATTGAGATGCACGTGGCATGGCTGGGATGGAGTCTCAGGTCAATGGTCATCCCCCAAGGGCTTGCAGCAGGCCTGAAGTGCAGAACGTAAGGGTTAGCAGAACATGCTAATACTCATGTACAACTCTCCCTCAGAAACAACTAAAACAATTGACATTCATTTAATTACTGTAAATGAAACAGCCCCTGCATCACTTTGCATAGTAAAGCATGTTAATACCAAAAAGGTTCAGTGGGTGGAAATGAAGAACTGGGCTTTTATAATTGGAATGCAACACTTGAAAACCAATTTGGTGACTGCACTTGATTTTATTAGCATCTTATTCTGGCAAAACAAATGTTAAAGCAATGAGAAAAACAAGGTAAAGAAGAGGTGGTAAGAACACAGCAGGGACCAGATGTTATTTATTGTTGAGCTTGCCCAGCCCTGAAATGGACATCTTTCATCACTCTGCTTTCCAAAGACACTTTGCAGAGAGGACTGCTTGGAGGCTGTGCCAGACCCTATTTATTATGCTGTTAATTATGTCGTGCAGCAACAAGATGAGCTGAGCTTGTCCAACTGCTCCACAAACTTTCATGCCCACCTGCTCCAAGTAATGGATCCTCCAGGGCACTGTGCTGGAAGGATGCTTGAACACCCCCAGGCAGGAGACCCAATCCTCCAGCACCAGCTCTGCTGGGACCCCTTGGAGCTTTTGAAAGATTTCCCCTGCTTCTTCCTCTGGTTTCTCACCTTTCCCTGTGAGGTTTGGCTGCTGATGCCAGCACAGAAAACTTCCACAGAGCTGGTTTTGTATGGATGAAATAATGTCCCTCCCAGGAATTCAGTCCCTTAAAACACAGACATTAGGAAACAAATATTTTATTTATTTAGAGTAAAAAAGGAGCAGGGTTACAATGCTGCTGTGACAGTATACAAAACACTGTCCAGCTTTGCTTCACATATACAAAATATGCTATTCACACAGCACCAATAATCACAGCAACTTTGCCAAGCCCTCCCAGGAACTGTCTCAAAGGAAGAATCCAGAAACTACAGATTAAAATTCCACTTGGTTTTTTTGTTCAGCCTGGTGGCTGCATGTTCAGCAACCCTTGCTCCCCAGAACAGAACTAAAGTAGCACCAAGAGCTGGACGAGGTTGGTGGAGCAGTTAAATGAAACTCCTGAAGAGTTTTGTTTGGGTGGCTCTTGGGTGCTCAGGAAAGGGATGAAGCAGTAGAGTTGGGTTATGGGTGGACTCAATGATCTCAAAGGCCTTTTCCAACCAGAAACTCTGTGATTCACCCACAGCTGCTCCATGGTAAGGCCTTGGAGGAGCAGGGATGGGCTCTCTTCCTCTATTTCTCCAAGCTGGGATCTGGAGGTGGCAGCTGAGACTCAGCAGCTGTGGCTGCAGGGCTGCCCACTGCTTGACAAAGTGTCAGGCAGGGAGGGCTCTGCATTTGAGAACCTGAACTTGTACAAACAAGTCTCCTGTAAATGTTAGTTTAGGGCATAACAGCACAAATGTGATTTGTTAGCCTTTAACTAGGACTATAAATGTTTGCATTCAGTTCTTTTATGTCAAGAAACCCTTAATGAGGACAGAAGAAGTGGTGTTTTGCTGCCTGTAATCTCTGATGATGCATTAGCCTGTGGAAAAGCTGGTGAATTTAAGAAAATATGTAAACATATTGCCTGTATGTATGTGCTTGCAACCATATTTCCTTGCTAGAAATATCCAATAGGATTCAAAGGATGAGGGGACATAAAGGGAATGGTGATTGCATGATGAAGTCCCCACCAACCCCCAGCTGAATGAAGGTAAAAGGCAGTGCTAAGTTCTCTGTCACCACTTCCAGAGCAGGAGGTGCAGTTCTGAGACCCATGGCAGAATCATCATGACCCCAAAACTTCACCTTACCTCCAAAAATGGCCCTGAGAAGCTCTACAGTCCAGAGCTGCTTTCCTAGTCCATAGAATTCAGAAGAGCCTGGATTTCTTCAGTGGAAGAGGGATAAACTCTTGTTATTAGCACAGCAACAAACCTGCAGTGCCATCAGAAGGGATTTATCAAGGACACTGACACCTTAGCTCTGGGACACACAGCACAGCATCTCTGGCTACAATTCCCAAGAGCAAGTACAATTCTTTAAAAACAAAACAAATAAAAGCAGCAGTGCATCAAAACCAGCTCGGTCTCTTTTGGAGTGTTATTCTGCCTCTGGGGATGGGGCATCACCAGCAGCCAGTGTTTCCCACCCAGTGGGGAGGCAGCTGAGGAGAAACTTCACCCACGCACTGGTTTGAGATATTTTGCAAAACTCAGAGCACAAACCAGGGTGCTGTTAGAGTGCTCCCATGGGAATGGGACTGACCTCTACGTTACCAAGCCATGAGTCCAAGACAGGGAGTTTTCCTGAGGAATTCTCAGCTGCTCACTGAAAACCTCTTGCAGAAAAACCCTGCAAGAGGTTAAATCAAATGTTAAATGCTCATGGCCTGAGGTGTGCTGTATTCAAGCCTACTCGCGCTAAAAATACTCTCTTAGAGACCAGTGATAGTTTAAAAAAGAAAAAAAAAAGGTATTGTGATTTATTTTTTTACCTGTTGTGAATTGCTCTGTGCTTAAGGATCTGGACTGGCTGACATCACTGACTTTAAAACTTCATTCTCCCAGCAGCCATAAATCAGGTTAATTAAACTGGCAACGGTATACTGAGTATCTACTGCCTTGAAAGACAAGGAAAATAAACATTAATGTGATGTTCATGTGAGGTATTACATGTCTAAGGCATTAAGAACTCAATCCAGGGAAATCCAAGGCAACTGCTGGAAGTGATCACCAGTCATCTAACAGGTGATCTGGGTCAAATGTGTGACATGATCCACCCTGACTTCACATTGCAGCAGATCAGGATATTATTATGGCTCCTAAACCAGTGTCAAGGAAATGTTCTTTCAATTTTTTAAAAAACTTTTGACACAGAGTTCTGGGGAGCTCTCTGACACTTTCCATAGTCAGGAGAATTTCTGGAACCCTTACTGCTTAACCGGACAAGGATTTGCAGCTTCCATGGTTTTATTACCCATGTAAATTAACTGTTCAACCTGCATAAGGAACTGGTGTTCTGCTCCCCCCACAGCCCATCCCCACTGGGAACAAGATAAATGCTGCCCAGGGACAGCACCTGGCCCCAAACTCCACACACCTTGGGTATTGAGGTCACTCCTTGGTTTACTGGGTGCTATCATGAGCTACATTTTCTCTTGTTGCAGACACACTGAAGTAATTTCAATTTTCAATGCACAGCAATAAAAAACTAAACATTTCTTTAATACAATTACGGTATCACTTCCAAGGATATTTACAAACAAGGCTAATTATTTTACAGATGAATGTGCTTCTGCTGTTCTAGGCTACCATATTGATATTATTCTCAGTCAAAGCACAATCATGATTAATGCATGAAACACCGAATAGTTAAGGACAGCTGTTTTTTTGGGGGTTTTTTTCATGTTATCTGAAAAAAATTTGCTCCTCCTAAAGGTGAAGGAACATTAAGAAAATCTGCATAGTATTGAGACAAGGGAACTTGAGCACCAATCCACACATGCACTGGTGGAGACTGATACTGCCAGGACAACTGCTTGATTTCTGCAATAGCTGTCAAGGACTCCACACACAATTAGCAGTGGCAGAAACCACAAACAGGGCAAACACAGCTGAGTGTCCAGACCACCAAAGAATGTAAATACATTAACTTTGGATTATTTGACAACGTGGATTTAAGTTAAGAAAACAAACTGTACCAAATAACCATACACATTTGGGAGGTATTACTCCTCTAACACTGCATAGGAAGTTGAGGATTCTCCTGCTCGCCCTAGGAAACAGATGCCAAGGAGAGAAAGATGTGGGGGTTTTCTGACAGGACAATCAGAACACAGAATAAGTTTCTGGGAGCAGACATGCTACATCACTGGGGGTATTTATCAGTCTCTTGATGAGGAACTCAGGCTCACACAAGAAGAGCCCCACCGGACTCTGTGACCACCTGTGGAAACCTTCCCTAAAAAACTTTAGCCACGGTGCTGTTTGGGTTTTTGGTTTTACTGCATTATAAAGAAAAGAGAAACTGTAAGCTGGCAGTGATTACTGTGTTTCAAACTATTGTAGAACTCTTGTCTTGTATGAGGGTGACTCTCAATTCAATGGAAAATAAGGAAAATTAGTAATGTTTTTGGTGACTGGAAGAGATGATTTCTATTGGTAGAGGGTTAAGTGAAACAAAAGGCATAGACATTGGCCAAAGCAAGGAAGTGGTCAGAACTTAGTTCAGAATAAGGGGGCCAAAAGACTTGAGAGCATTGGAAATTGTTTATATATTAGTGTTTTAACTAATTGCTATTTGTTTAATAATTATTACATTTAAAAATCATTCTTACTGATATTTGAACCAGGCAGCCAATATCACCTTCTGACTGCTGTAACAGAGAAGAGGCAGTTATTCCCCTAGGCTGAGTTTAACACAACAGTTTCTTTCATGTGGCAAATGCTTCACTCTGCAAGAAATTGGAACCACAAATTCTTTTGATAGCTTAATATTCTGCAGCAAGTGCCAGTGCTTGTTAAAGAGCAACCAGGAGCACTACAAGCTGAAGCCTTCTCTCCCCACCAAGGCCATTCAGAGGCAGCTCCACTGTTCCCATCCCAGCTTTTGGGAAACCACAGAGTTGTGGGGCAGAGTTCACACAACCTGCTTAAGACTTCAGTTCCTCTGCAGCAAAAGGAAATGTGTCCTGCTGCTGATGGGGTGCTTTTCCAAATGGCTTTAGAAACTTGTTTTTCCAGGTGTACTCCTGTTTCTGGAGCCAAGAACAGGCTCTGGACTTAAGGAGTTTCCAGAACTTCTGATGTTCTGTTTTCAGAGCCATGGACAATGTCTTCCCCTTCCAGTGAAGTCTGAATTCCTGTGCTCTGTGTCCTCTGAGACCAAAGGGAGCTTATGCAGTAGAGAAAACACTTTGAACCTTTACACAGCTTTTCTCTAGAACACAGGAGAATCACAGAACGTGCAAGGTCCTTGCAACAACCTCTTGATCCATTCAGGATCTGCAAATAAAAAAGAAGTATTTTAAAGCTGGAGGCAGAGTTGAACACAGGAATGACACCTGAGAGGGACCAACTAAAGAGTGATCCTGAAACAGTTTGCATGTATTCACTGTGGAAGATTAACAGAGTTCAGAGGAATCCAACTCCATTTCTGTCCTGAAATTTCAAGTAATGCCAGTTTAAATCCCAGTCAGTAGGGAACAAAATTAAGGTCAATCAGTCCACACTATGTCATCACATACAGGGAAAAATTTTAAAGGATCACCATGCCACAAATGTGGTGTTCTCTTTTTCTCAACTGAAATGAGATCCTTTGTGTAATGCAGTCCTTGGTTCCTGTTTCTTTCTCACTCTGCAGTGTAAGGAAATTAAGTTTACAGCCTCTCTCTACAGAGGTTTAAGTTCTGCAGTTAATCCTTAGTGCTGACTGGAACACCTACATATTCTGGGGAAAGGAAAGGTATCACCTACATTTTAGGAAAAACTGTGGGAATATTTCATGAATTTTTTAAGTGGATCAATTGGGAAGAAATCAATTTTCTTGCACAGCTTGTCCTTGTTCAAACTCTGAAAATACAAAGCCAAACGGCTGACACAGCCTGTGTTACTCTCTCTGTATGAGGTTTACCTCATTTACCAATTTACCTCTACTTAGGGCAGGTTTAGGACCCAAGCCAGCAAGGTACCAATTGTTCCTTCACCTGTGCTGGGTCAATACAGCTTGCACTGAAATAGAAGGTCAAAGACCCCTCAGGTGGAGGGGGGATTGGAAGTGGATGCTAATATAATTAATTTGAATACAACCTAATTGTTGTAGCACTCCAGCACAGGCTGTGTTTACCTGGCTCTCATTAAATCTATCAATTAACTTCTGCAGTCATTATTTTGTAATTAATCTATACCACTAATTTATGGACAAAACCAGGACACCATGAAATGCACACTGGCACATCACATGATAGCTGCCTAAAAGAGACAAGTCAGTGAAACCAGTTCAAGTCATTTTGCAGATAAAACTGAAGAATACCTAAATGTGCCCCTTTTGGCCACAGGAAGTTTACCTTCTGGGGTTGGGTGCCTTGCAATGCTGTCGTGAAGCAAACACCTCCTGTACACCAAGCTCTGACAGGACTGGTAGGTTAGAAAGCACCTGTGAAAGGACAACTAGTTTTAGCAAGAGGCTTGGGGGGTTCTTGTTTTAATATACAGTAGAAGAGGTGTAAAGCTTGAAGGTTACAGCACTGGGGAAGGACCATGATGTCTTTTAAGGCAATGACTATTTAGCCAAAGCAGTAGATAATATGTCAGGCAAAGGTTTTTCTTTGTGACAGGCTGCTTGCACAAGGGACAATCACCATGTACCAAATACATCTACGTTGGAAAATTTCCTTTTCTAGATAGTCCAGAACTTGTCTGGACACATAACAGCCAGGAAAACCTGCAGCTGACTGCAGCATGGATTACATGCTTCATGACTTTTTACTACAACACTATAGAGTGTTTCAGGTTACCTATTTAAGTATGTTTAAATTATCCAGAGAAGGGCAAAAACTCTTTTGAAGAGCCAGTTACCTGAGCCAGATGTGTCCATTGGAGCAGACTGCCTGCCTGCGGTCAGTGAATGGCAGGATCTCCTTACACAAACTGCAGTGTTCTGGAAATGTCTGTTTGTTC
This sequence comes from Heliangelus exortis, assembly GCF_036169615.1. Lineage (NCBI taxonomy): Eukaryota > Metazoa > Chordata > Aves > Apodiformes > Trochilidae > Heliangelus > Heliangelus exortis. The sequence continues at coordinate 10,139,205 of NC_092443.1, forward strand.
ATTTTCTTTAAGATATGCCCAATCAGCACCTGGGGATACAGAGCAGTCAGTGGTGTTTACAGCAAGAGAGCTGCCTACTGAAAGGTGGGAACATCTCAGGATATTGGGATTTCAGAATACTTCACTGAATTCAAAGAAATAAAAGCAGGAAATGGAATACATTGGTAAGTATTGATTTGTTGTCACTGCCATCTCCTAAAGATTTCTGCCCTACAGTAAAGGGACAAGGAACTTAAAAGCAGGTGTTATGTGAAGCTCCTATCAGATTTACAAAGCAGAAATTGGTACCATGTTACTTGATGCCACTGACCATTACAGCAACACTTCCATGGTCTCATGGCTATCACAACAGATGTGCTAAAAAAACATATTCTGTTCAGAATACACTTGGATGCATGTCTTGAGCAGTCATCTTAGAGTGTACATGTTTATCACAGAATATTTATGGGATCAAATTTGTCTTGGACATTTCAGTAGATGTAAATCACATCCTCAGGACCTTTATAATGTGACAGCAAACAGAACAGGTAAATTAGACTTTGGCAGTTAGCTTCTGATCTCTGCAAAAAAAGCAACTTGCTTACAGAATAAGAAAAGCAACCTCTTACACCTCCAATTCATAATCATTGGGTGCTAAAACCCCACAGCAGTTCTGCCAGAATGCTTTCTAGTGAGTTACTGATGGCCAAACTGGGGCCTCCTTACTTGTAAGTCCAGCAGAGAGAACACCATGCTACCCCTGTCATGGGAATGTGCTTCCTTCCTCTGCCCTTCTGGATGTAATGTAAAGGTTGATTTTTAATTCTTTATTTAGAGTTCAAGTGATTTAAGGACCTGGGTACTGAAAAGAACTGTTCTCTGCTCACACAGAGGTACAGAAGACACCTGAGATTCTTGTCATCAAGAGTTAAGAGCCAGGAGGCTGATGGCAGAGTGTTCCCAGTGAAGCTTCCTTGGTCTGACTTCCGTATTCAGACAACTTCACTGCATTTACTCATCATTTATTTCCTGCCACAGACCCTTACTCTACACATTACAATAGTCAGGACACTGTCCTGGCAGTTCTGCTTTTATTTTGGTAGGGAGTATTGCAGGTTTGGGAAGAGCTCCAGTCATGGCCAACCTTTCAGTTATCCTTGTTGATGGCAGTGCAATAAATGCAAGCATGCCTGAGGGTTCAGGCCATGCATGTCCAAGAGGCAGTCTGGTTAATTCAAAGTCCTCAATGTTCTGAATCCCTGGATTTAACTCCTAAACCAAAATGACTTTCTGAACCTCTAACTCATCTTTCTGCTGAAGGCTCACAGAGTGATGGCAAGGCCTGATGTACACACTCATTATAAACACTAATATTGCAGCTCAAAATTGGAATTGCTGATGTAACTGAGAAAATACCTTCTGAATTTAGCTTTGTGGAGATGATAGACTGGATAAGCTTAGCCATGAAAACAAACACCCCTCAGGATCAGTGCATGCTCTAAACCCACCAACAGCAGTGAAATACCCATGGTCCTCTCCTTTGTCCTGCAAAAACTCTGGCATGCTCAGTCTTTATTGCACCTGATCCAAATTCCAAGATCTGCATTTACATTCCCTCCTACTCAGTAATTTCAAGGAGGGTCAATGTAAGCTGTATGCTCTGTGACAGCTGACTGGGGCAAGGAGGACACAATTACATTTCTCTTTCTCACCCCAAAGTTGTATTTTCATTTAAGGATATGGAGGGGGGAGACAGAAGTAACTTGTAACACCAAATCCCCAGAGCATAGAGGTGCACTTACTCGTGCTGTTCTGTCCTCATAGCCATCATCGGACATTAAGAAGTCACAGACTCCTCTGGTGGGAATACTGGTGTTCTCTGTGATCCATGTGTGCAGATAAACTTCTCCCAACACCCGCTTCATGTGTTCTCGTGTCAAGTGCATCTCTACTGCCTCAATCTGTGCCTGTATTTCAAGAAGCTTTTCTTCCATTGGCTCACGGCCTCCTACGTCACTTGACTGAGGAAGGGAATCGTCTGCAGTGTCATCTATGTCCATACCTTTGCCTGTGTCACACAGGCTCTGCTTCCTGGCTTGTTTAGAAGTTCCTTCCTCTTGATCATCCTCAGTGCTGCCCATCCCGGGGGAATCGGATATCAAGATTTTTGCATCCTCGTGTGAAGGTCTCCACATGACCTCTGAGGGAGCTTTCTGCATCGACTGGTACAAAATCCTCAGGAGAAACAGCTTAAACCTCCAGAAGTAAGTAGAACCACAGCTCTCAATCTTTTTATCCAGTGCTTCCTGTAAGAATTGAGGAATATGCTTATCCTTCAAAATTTTCCAGCGCACAAGATCAGTCAAGTCCACTTGCCGGAAAAGGTTCTGGACAGAAGATTCCAAGAGCTGGGCAGCTGCCTCCTCAAAAGTCTTAAGGGTTACAAACTGAACTTGGTAGTTTTTGTTAACGGGGTGCAGCCCGTTAGTCATGCCCTCTGTGGTGATAACTGCCAGGTAGGCCCCGCAAGGGCTGACAGCTATTCCATGAGTCCTGACAGAGCCAAACACTTCTGAGAGCTTAAGGAGCTGGTGCTCAAACTTTAAAGCAATGTCTGTGAATATAGGAATGAGCTGCCTTACCTTTCCATCACTGGAGCACGTGTACACCGTGCCATTCTGCTTGTCTGCGGTCATGGAGACGATGGGCAAAGAATGGAGCCCTGTCACGTGGGAATTATGGACATTCAGACCTGCCTTGGATATCAACAGGAGACACCAAAACACGTAAGGTCCTCGTGCAGCCACCACTAAGCTACAACTACATTTCTGGTAGGGGTGGTAAAGAGGAATACATTTGATACTATGCACTGGCAACTGGTCCATTTCTTGCCATAAGACTACAGGTTGTCTCAGGGTAAAGTAGCCTTTGACAGCTTTTAGATTGACAGGAAGGATCTTAACTGGTCCAAAAGCACTCCCTACAATGAGTCCGCTCATCTTTCGGTTGTTATGTTCGTATTCCCACCAAGACAACACACTTGGGGAATTTATTCCAGACTCTATGGTATTGCAAGAAGTAATTGATTCCTTACCCAGAAACGGAAGCTGAAACTGCCACACTGCAATGTGACCGTTTTCAAAGAGCACTGCTAGGAGCACGCTGCCCACATCCCAGCACTCGTTGTTGTGTTTCACCTGCTGGGTGGTGCAGATTCCCGACCACTCCATGCGCACGGGGGTCTGCATGCTGTGCCGGCGCTGGAACTCCGGGAAGTCCCCGAGCTCCCCCCGGGGAGCGTCCCCTTTACAAAGTTTGTAATTGGCTTCGTACAACCGCTCCCCGTAGGTGTCTGTCAGGTCCACCAGCTGCACCCACTGCAGCCTGTTGAGGTTGGCGTGGATGGTCAGGCGGTTGTCCAAGGTCAGAGCTGCCAGCAGGCACCTCCCGTTGGCATCACAGCCCAGGGGGGACCAGCTGGAATACTTGAATCCTCGCAGAGGTGGCAGTGACTTCCCCTCGGGATTGAACACCCGATCTAGCATAAAAGTCTGGCTGACTGTTGGATCCCCCGAACTCGCAAACTTCTCCCTACATTCTGCTACCTCCTTTTTCGGACCGACCTAGGAGAGAACAAAAAGAGCTTTTAAAACAAAACTGTAGAAATTTTTTTTTTCCTTTTAAGAAGACTTTCCTGGAACTGATCCCCACTTGAAATACGACATCCCCTATGGAAACCTACACTGGAATGCTCCAATGGTCGATTAGCATCACTCTTAAAGACTTAATGGTTGCTGCTGGCCTGAACTTGTCTACATTGGACTCTGAGCTGAATCTAAAGAGCCTGGGTGGTTTTTATTGTTTGGGGTTTTTTGCTGTTGTTTTTGTTCTCGAGTGTATACTTAAAAGTACCTGGCATACCATTCAAACTCTAAAGCTCTCAGTATTTCAACTCCAGTTATTCCATATTTTCAGCATTGTTCTGGAACCATAAAATCAGATCTGCAACAACAGAATTATTACTAAGACATGCACCCAAACTTCTTGTTACCCCTCTTTTAAGATGCTCCCCTGAGCCCCAAGCAGTCCCTACTGCAACAACCTTCCAGCTGAAGGTGTCAAACCAGGACAGGTTTCTACTTAAAATTTTACTGAACTAATTGCCACCAATGAAGCTCGAATGATCCTCAGAAAATCTGCAGCACTTCAGACCCCCTTGCAAGCCACGGGATCACGCTGCACCCTGACAGCACTGGGCTAGAGATGATTTTTCTCCCCCGTGCTCTCATCAGTCCCCGCAGCGCTGCAGGGAGCGGGAGCAGCCCCGGGGAAGGGAGGAGGAGGAGGAGGAGGAGGAGGCCCCGGGGGCTCCGCCACATCCCGGGGGGACCCAGCGGAGCAGCCCCGGGGGGAGCAGTGCGGGACCCCTCACCTTGAGGAGACAAGCGGCGGCGGGTGCGGGCACGGCGGTGCGGTGGATAACCATCTCCTGCCCGCCGCTGTGCACATCGCTGAGCTGCTCCAGGACGGCGATGCTGCGGGCCGTGCTCACCGACACCCGGTGATCCTCCGACCAGGCCAGCGGTTCCAACCCGCTCACCCCGTGCTGCAGCCGCACCGCCGGCTCCCGCTTCGCTGCCGTCAGCCTGAACCCGGCACTCGGCGCCGCCGTCGCCGCCTCCTCCTCCACCAGCGACTCGAGCCCCAGCGGCGGCTCCTCCTCCCCCGCCGACAGCGCGGGGCTGCCCCCGCCATCCGCCGCCATCTTACCGCCGCCTCACCTCCCGCTCCTCCCCGCATACGCATGCGCTGCCGCCGCCGAAGCCCCCGCCGCCCGGCATGGGGCTGCCCCGACGCCGCCTGTGCCGCTCCGCGGGTAGGACGGGCCCAGCCGAGCCCCGCCGAACCGAGCCCCCCGAACCCCCGCAGTGAGGTGGCTGCGGTCCGTGGCGCGCTGCCAGCGGGTGGATGTTCCCTTTGGAGTTCACCGACCGCCTTCTCGCCGCCTTCCCGGGCCGGGTGTGACCCCAGAGGCGGCCCCGGGGCCCTGCGGGAGGCGGCGGGAGGATGGCGGCGGGCGGGACGCTGCTGCTCAATCTCGGGCCGGGGCCGCGGGGTCGCGGAGCTTCCAGAGGGGTACGTGTGGCCGGGGGGATGCGGGAACCGGGTGCGGGCTGCAGGCCGGGCTCTGGCCCTGAGCGGGCCGGGGCAAGGGGGGGACCGGCGGGTGCTGTCCCGGGGAGCCGCGGGGAGGGGTTAAGTGTCTAAAAAGTTATTAAAATGGAGCCTTCGGCTTATTCCTTCCGAGAGGAGGGGATGGTTCCGGCTCGGCGGGGGGATTTGGGTACAGAGCGGGTCCGAGCTTCTCTGGGGGTTTGAATGGGGCACTGGGCTGGCTCGGCACTCCCTGGCCGAGTGGTTTCTGGTTTAATTTGTAGCTGAGTGAGGCTCCGAGAGGCCTCTGCCTCACTTCGAGATGCTCTGAAATGCTGCCGGGGGTGGGGGTCTGCTGAGAGTAAACTGGTGATGGTGGGAGTGCTGGGAGCTGCAGGAATAGGGGCTTCCCAATCCTAAATAAGAACAAGAATTAAGTTAAGGAGCCGTTTTCGATGTTAAGGGTATTGTTAGAATCGTTCTGGGTTGTTTCAGTTATTCTTAATTTTTAAATAGTACTTAAAATACCTTGGGGAAGTCTGTGGGAGTTAATGCAGTGTTTGCCTGGACTCCCCCTGGTTATATTGGGTCCCCACAACCATAATTTTTCTGATAGTGAATGCTGGAATGGCATGAGGTTGGGGTTTTGGTTGACTGCCAGGAAAGTGAAGAAAAAAGTAATAGAGCTTGAAAACAGTGTGGTTCACAGGAGGGCAAAGAAAATCAGTGTGCATCGGGAGTAGGGAGGAGAGCTAAAAAAGAGGGGCAAGATTGTGCTGGCGTTTCACACTTCTCAGGAGTTTCACAATCCTGTCAGGGAGAACAAGTTCATTGAAAAAAGGCTGGGGAACATGAGAGTGCTTTGGGAACAAAAGGAGTTTAATTTAATTTTCTTCTTTACTGTGTCTGGAGGGATATGAAGAAAGCAAAAGGTTTTCTTAAGATGGTTTGAAAATTCGTTCAATAAGCTGATTGCAGCAAGAAAAAATACAGAGCTCAGACATGCTGAACGTTGGGAGAAACATAAGTTATAGTGAAGTATGGGCCATCCCTCCTGCCCACAGGAAGAAGGAAGCCTGTGGGGGTGGTTTTAATGTAGTCATGAGATTTACAGAGCTTTTGAGAGAGTTGTTTTTTTTTAACAGTATTCTGCTGAGTTACTGGAGAGACTCTATGAAATCCTTTATTGATGAGCACTATATATGAATTTAGATTTCTCTATTTCAGTCGTGTTCAGAGGTCTCAGGTCATGGTGGTAAATCTGGTAGGGTAGGAACTGTGTAGCTGCAAAACTCAGGCTTAGTTTCTTTAGTCATGGGGCAGAGGATTCCAAAAATCAGGGATCTGCTTGTGTGCTGATGTTTATGTTCAGCATGATCCTGTGTTTTTAATTCCAAGTCATTAATTATTCCTTGCTGTCTGGTTTGTTTGGTTAAAACAGGCTAACACTCTGAAACGAAAGCTCCAGTCACCATCTGGAAACCCTCCTTTGAAACGTAAACATAAGCCAGCAATAAACAACTTCAAGAAATGTTCTACAGAAGCTGACAGCAGGGAGAAGGGAAGTTCATCACAGAAATCTCCTCCTAAGAAGCCATTGACTGACAAGCAAAATGAAAGCCAGAAAACCAAACCTTTCATTAAGACATCCAGCCTGTTTAGAAATAACCCTGATATCCCCAAAATTCACAGGTATTTTGGACAAATGGGAGGCAAAAAACTTTCAGTGCCTTGAAATTCACTGTCTTGAATCTTTGCCCTTCTTTGGGCAAATGAGTGGCTGGGAACACATAGTTTAATTACTGTTTAAATAGAATGATATTATTCAGTTCTTAACCACACCATGTTCTTTGCTTTGTTTGTGTCCCCCAACTCAGGAAAGCAGTGCAGCAGGTGCAAGAAAATGTTTTCACTACAGATTCTTTTAGCCAGTTGGACCTCCATCCACACCTGGTGAGTGTCAGGAAGGGTGTGTGCCTCAAAACGTTCTTTTCTGGGTGGGAAGCAGGTTAAAGACCTGAGAGATGCACCTTTATTCATAGTGACTTGGACAGACTTGCCAACGCTTTGCCTGATCTTGGTGTAGTCTTTTAGCTGGCCAGTGTTTTGACTTGTCTTCAAACACACTGTCAGAGTGCCCTTCACTGTTTGCAGTTGTAGTACTAAAAAATCACAGAAAAATATTTTAGAGGGCAGTGTTTTAACAAATCACACATTTCATGATGTGCCAACAGTGGTGTGAGTCTGATATGAACTAACAAGTTTTTTGAGGACATGGGAACTTTTACATCCAGTTGCCCTGGACTAGTAACACAGAGAATAAACATCAGTTTCATGGTTTTTTGCTCTATTTACTACAAAAAGAAACTAAAGGAAGAGCTTGACAGTGCAGCCTATTTACTGCTTTGTATTGTCTCTCTCTAGATCTCCACAATAAACAACGTCCTAAAGATGAGTAGCATGACTAGGTAAGCAAATCTATGTGAAGACCTTGCCCCTTAAGGCCAATAATCCATAATTGTGTCATTATATGTAATTGGGTTGTGAAGACCACAGTACCTGTGAAGCTGCCTTTGCCATAGAGTTTGTTGCTTTCAAAATCTGGGGTGAGTAATAACTTTAATTTACACAGCATGTGGATTGTCACAGCTGAAGGTGGAACCTTGGAGTCCTGCCTTCTGATTTCATACATGTATCATAAAATTCTTATGTCTGATGCCTATCCAGTGACTTTCCTTGGAAGTCACCTCCACTGAGCCAGCTTGACAGCAGAGGTGAATATGTAGAATTTGGAGTAAACGGTATGTCACTGGATGTTAAAAAACTTCCAGGATTCATTCCTGTGTTGTACTCATACTTCCTAACCCCTTTTGTTTGTCACACAGTGTTCAGAAGCAAACAATTCCTGTGCTCCTGCAAGGCAAAGATGCTCTAGTGAGATCTCAGACTGGTTCAGGTCAGTGTTTAATTGTCCATCTCCTTCCCTAGGATTTATTAAACTGGATCCTGGATCCAGGAGGCCATTAGAGCTAAACAGCTCATCCTCTTTCTTTACAAACCTATGTGCTTGTCTGAATGTCTGATTTCCTTGGATGAGTGGGGATTTTTCTTTAGACCTCTCTTAGTTGGATACCACTTTTTTTAGTTTAACCCTTTGGTGAATTGCCTGTCAGTCTTCCGTTCTGGAAACTTTCTGCTTAATTAAAACTTTTCCAGACCTTATTACCTCAGTTTAAGAATGGTAGGGTGAGTGGTACTTTAATTTGGTAAATTGCTGTAACTGCCACTTGTTTTCTTTCTTCTGATGGAAAGTCTTCCAATTTTCTCTCATTTTAAAAAGGTAAAACTCTGGCCTATGGGATTCCACTTGTACAGTCTTTGCAAGGAATGGAATCCAAAATACAGGTAGGTGCCACAGAATTAAAAATATTTACTTTTTATATTGATTGATATAAATAAAATCCAGCTCTCACCTTGTAGTCATCACTGTCTGTTCTTGAAAGGTTAGGCAGTCTCTTTTCCCCTTTATTTGTTTATGTGGTTTATGTGATCTTCCTGTGCTGCTGAGACACAGATTATCATCTGTGATACACAAGAACAGTGTTATGCATTCCCCAATACAGCAAATAAATAGTCTAAATTGTTAAGTTTGGAGAAGACAGAGTGCAGAAAAGGTAATTGTCTGGAAGCTTGGAGAACTGAAAACAAAAGTTACTGCTGTGTCTTCAGGAGAGATAAGTTTCTAGTCTTTGACATTGACTGAGATCTGACAATTGCTCTCAGTATGGATCATCTGGTTGATCAGAATATGCTGCTGCAGATCTGCCATCTGTGCATTTTCTGAGAGAGATATCATCCTGACTTTCCTTATGGGCTAAAAAATTCCCAGCCCACCCTGTATTGTTACTTTCTGCAGCTGCTACCTACAGTTTGTTTCTGTGCATCAAACGTGAGATGATGCACGTGAGATGATTTTTGCATCTCAGAAATACAAGAGTGAAACAATTTGGGAGTGGAATGTTGGGTGTGACAGTGAGCAGGTTTCCAAGCACAGGGAAGCAAAGGTAATGCAGTACTAATATTTGAAAGACTGTTGATTTATTATTTTTTTTAAGATGGCAGGGGGAGGCTCCCCAAACTTGTGTAGAAACTTGTGCCAAAGCCCTACAGATTCACTTTGTTAGGACTTGGAAGGGCTGTGTGTGTCAGTGCTATGTTCCTCTTAGTGGAGCTCTTGTCTTCTCTGTTTGCAGCGCAGTGATGGGCCCTATGCACTTGTATTGGTTCCAACAAGAGAGGTAAATCATCTTTTTTCTTTCTGGTCTGTCTGAATCTGTGTTTAAGCACTGATTCCTTAGTGTGTCGATGTGGGTCCACAAGGGACTATATTAGGAAATGTTGTCTGACCTTTTTTTCAGTTCTTGTCCTTAGAGTGTTTGCCCTCTGGATGCATGTTATCATTTTTGTTCAGTGCCATACCAAAAAAAGAAAGTAGGAATCTCTTTAAGTTTTCCTCATGCAGTGGCAAATAATTAAGACTGGAGAAACTGTATAGCACAGTGTGTGAAAGGGAGAAGTTTTCCTGGCTCACCCAGGGGGCAACAGGTAAAACCACTGAAATCAGCTTTGCAAATGTGTAGGTTTATACAAACGTTTCACTTTTAAAGCCTTTTTTTTCAAATCCATAAGTGAATACTGAAGATGAGGCTTCCAATAGTCAGTTTCTCCACTGAACTCTCTCCTGTTTGATTTACATTATTTGCAATTGCAAAGGCAGTTTCAGAGGAGAGTATCAACTTTTGGTTTTTGTATGTCAAATGATAATAACTTCCATGTGGAGAATTGATTGCAGATACCTAGTTTGGGGCACAATGTTTTATGCAACCTGCAGTGCAATATCTCAGCTCAGTTGTGTGGAAGGAGACTGCTCTGAAGCTATTTAAATTTTTACAGCAGCAAACTTACTGCCTCTCTAGGATGCTGTATGAATACTAAGCATGTAGGAAACTAAGCTTGTTTAAAGGGCTGCCATTGAGAGTGTTTAGCAAGATAATTTGTCATTGCAGTTGGTATTACTTTGTCACGAAAGTGGTGGCCTTTCTTGAGGTCTTGGCAAATAGTAGTACACAGCATGTGTAGTCAGAGCATTTCTTACAGTTCTGCTCCCATATCCAAGCCCTGCTCACATACTCATTCCATGGATGAGTCAGGATGACACCACTACCTTTCCTGGTTGGCTTCATTGCCACAGGAGAAAAGGCTGTCAGACAGCACAGGGAACCCAACAGGTAAATGCTTCCTCCTGACCAGACATCTGGGGTTGCAACCTCTGTACATATCATCTCTTTTGCTGACTGGGAAACAGCAAGATAGAAAGATCCAGTGGTATGATCAGTCCATGGGTCAGGTGAGGGAATAATGTGGTCTGTCCTGCCTGCCTCTGGGCTGCCTTTTCTTCTCATAGTTTTTGTTATCCAAAAATTGTGCTGTTTCCCTTGTACTCTTCCAGTGAATCAAAAACTTTTCTGGCTTCAGCTTATTTTCTCCTGGGGCATTCTCAGAAGTCATCAGAAGTCTGTCTTGTCCTGAGAACTGTCTTGTGGAGTTGAACCAGTAGAGGTGTTTTTGAACAGGTCCAGATATGATTAAAAAACGGATTATGCAAGATAATAAAATAATACACACCTTGTAATATAAAAATAAAGGCTGTCTTTAGTATTCTGATAATACACATAATTAGATTATGTTACATTTTGAACCAAAGGGACTTGTAGTCTATTTTTGTAGTTCAGGGACTTTTTCAGAGCTGCTTTTCTTTTGTTGATTTTTATAGCTTGCACTCCAGAGTTTTGATACAATGCAGAAACTGCTAAAGGTAAGAATTCAATGCTCTGTGTCCTTACTTCTCGAGCCTCTTGCTGTAAGATGCTAAACAACTTCAATTCTGGGAATTGTGGATGTTTAAGGAAATCCAGCACCTGACAAGATATGTGCTCCTTAAAGATAAATATGTTTGTCTTTAAGTGAGCTTAAGTGTGATTTCCCTTTAGCAATTTTCCAAACTATTAAGTCAACAACTAAGTGGTTAATTATGGCACCTTATTTCCACATATTTTTATAAGTAAGCATAGCTGATTTTCACATTTTGTTTTTAGAAGCACCTACCATTGTTTCAGTTTGAATTATGAATAGAAACTCTCAGGATGACAAGTACTGTTTCACTGAAACTAATACTAGACAGATGGGTTTCAGAGGGGAAGTAGAACTTGGTGAATTGCTTTGCCAGTTGAATGGCTGGATAAATTAAAAGGCTTTTTAAATCATTAAATGATAGTGCCTTTCTTTTCACTGAAGCAGAGTATCTTACCATGGGGCTAGAGGTATCTAAATCATTTATCTGATCTACAGTCCCACTTCATTCTCTGTTTTTTCTTTAAAGAATAAGGCACTTCCCAAGTCTATTTTTGTGCTGGATTACCAACTAAAGTTTGGGTGTGCCATGCTGAAGCTTAAAGTACTTCAGTCTTCTTTCATCGTAATCAGAAGTTCCTACAAATGGACTTTTGAAGTCCTTCACCAGGTGAAATCTGGACTGACTTCCCTCTAATTTTTCTTTGTTGCTTATAATGTGTAGTTACCATCATGTGCAGTGTAAACTGTCATAGTGACCCAAAGCAAAAGATTTAGATTGTGGTTTGAGTGTACCTTGGACAAAAGGAGGGTGTAATACAATTGCATTATTACTGAGAGAGCAGAAGGCTGGGTGAGCTGCTCTTGCTGCAATTCCTCTTACACCAGCTGCTGAGTTTACATTGTGTGGATCCTGCTTAGACATCTTCCTTAATTTAAGCTTTTAAAAGGAGCTCTTTGTAGAAACTGTTTTTTGGGAGCATTTCTGGCAAGCAGTGACCCATGCAAACTTGAGCCTATTTACCAGTCACACATTTGTGCAATCCTTGCAAGCTGTGCTCTGCTCCTGTCCTGCATTTCCCCTTCAGTGAGGCAATGGCAGTGTTGTGCTTTGATTATCTCCCCTGTAAATATTGGGCAGTACTGGATCAATGAAGAGTTGGAATAAGTGACATAAACTGCCAGTATCACTGAGCCTGATGTTTAATGTTCATGGCCATGGTGGTTGTGTGCATGTAGGTCTGTGTATGTAGCCACAAACTGACAGGTCCTGTGTTTTTCTTAAATTTTCCTTGGCTGCAGGAAGATATTGCTTGAAGTCAAGATGAAGAAATATCACTGTAGGTTGTCTTTGAACTGGTAGGCTACACAGGAAGAAAGAAAAGAATTATTATTATGTGATTTGAGGTGGTGCAGAAATTATTGCATTTCTGTCTCCTTGTGTGGGAAGGAAGTTACATGGCTAGAACTAAAGGTGCTGTTTATGAGTAACTGTGTGTGAGAGGGTGCATGTAGGCTGTATCTGTTAGATCAAATCAGATGCACACTGCTTTCAGCCCTAGTTCTGTTTTTTTTTCTAGTCCTTTCTCTTGTTACCAAGAAACATAAGTTTTGGATTAGGCTCTGTCTCTTTATAAGAAGAGTCTGTATTGGCCTTGATTTTCCTTTCTGTAGCCATTTGCCTGGATTGTGCCCGGAGTGCTGATGGGGGGAGAAAAGAGAAAATCAGAAAAAGCCAGGTAGGAAGCCAGCTTCTTAAATCATAGTTTGTGTTCTTCTGTTCTACACTGGTTTTATCTGTTATTCTTCTTTAGAGTGCTTTTCTTACTGGGAGGGAGGATTGTGAGTTTGGATCAAGCTGAGATCCCCCTGGATCTGACACAGACACAGTGACTGGGTCAGCAGGAAGTATTCACTTCCCTCACTTGGATCTGTTTCTAAAATGTTGATGAGCCTTCTGAGAAGATGATCCCTTGTGTCAGTATTTTTTTTTCTATTCTGACAAACACCTGTATTTGCTTACCACTGAGTGCTGTCTCAGTATTTGTTATGGGGGATATTGCTTTCTGGAGAAGAGATTTCCTGGTGTTAAAAATCTCTTTCTTTTCCCTTCTCAAGAATTGAATTGTAAGCTGGTAATCCAAAATGGAATTTTCATTTCTCTGTATATAAGCATACAGAAAAAGAAGTTTACTCTTGACAGTAAGAAAAGTACTCAGTTAGAAAAGAAAACTTAGCTTTGGCATTTAAAACTTTTAAAATATTATTAGTATTTCTTTCCACTCTGTATCACTGAGTATGCCTTGAGTGTCAGTGATGATCAAGGATGCAAGAAGTTTCAGTTTCTACTTGGTGAGAAAGCATTGTCCCTCCTAATTTTAGTATGGTCACAATTTTTATCTCTGTAGCTTCCATTTTCTCACTCCGAGTCCCCATTGCAGAGTTATTTTCTTTTTTCTTATTTCTATTATTGTTGTTGTGGTTTTGTTGTTGTTGTTGTTACTGTTATTTAATCTAAACAGATTACGTAAAGGGATAAACATCCTCATCTCCACTCCTGGTCGCCTGGTGGATCACATCAAGTCTACAGAATGCATTCATTTCCGTCACACTCAGTGGCTGATTATTGATGAAGCAGACAGGTAACCTTCCAAGTGCTTAGATACAGAAAACAATAGTAACAGTTGTCATCCTCTCTGTATCATAATTCATGAGATTTTTAAACAACGAAGGAGGGGGTGTGTCCATGATCTTAGCCCATTTGTGCCTTGTGGCCTTACCAAGCACCAGACGTCTGGGATCAGGAAGAAATGTCCCATTTGGAGAGATCATTGTACAATTATTCATCCCAGGGATTCTCTCAGTGTCCTCTGGCATGTCTGACCTTGGCAAAAGTTGGAGACGGAACATGAAGCTGGATGAGCCAAAGTTCTGATCAGCTCTAGCACTTCTGTTCCTAGTGGGCTTGTGTATTATTGAGACTTTCTCCCCATTCCTCTCTTACAGCAGCTTTCAGCACCTCTCTGTTTTTGTAGGATCCTGGACCTGGGCTTTGAGAAGGATGTGGCTGTGATACTCAATGCTTTGAATGCTGAGAGAGCAACACGCCAGAACATCCTCCTCTCAGCCACCCTCACAGAAGGTAGGTTGTAGAGAGGTGGGGGCTCTTTCAGATGAAACTCAACCTGAAGCCCTTTGCAGAGGTGGAGTGGTGCCTGTTGATTCCTTTGGACTGAGGACACTTGTCCTTCACAACTGGAATATATGATAGAAATCAGTGTATACACAGGGGTCTTGCATATGCCTCTAACTCTGGAGCAAAGTCACCATGACTCCTGCTCTCCTCATGACTTCTCTCCTCTTGGTAGAGTGAAGGTTGTATGTTTTCCACATACCCAGTTAAAAAGCAGCCAAAGGCTGTCTAACTGGTCATTGCATTTTTGTACTGTCAAGTAGCAGAGTTGGCCAAAGTAGTTCCTTGTTATGCTTTTGGTGGAGTACACAGCAACTAAGCTGGGCTAAGTCCTGAGAAGTCTTAAGTTTGTGGAGGTGCTTTGTCAGTGTTTGAGGCATGGCTTGTTAGTTCTTTGCTCTTCGCTGGAATTGTTTTAGTTGTTTGGGGTTTTTATGTGATTATATCATCCCCTTCCCCAGCAACACCCCAGTCTGGACCTGGTGTTTTTCAATTTCTGTGCTTTAGGAGTGACACGGCTGGCTGATATCAGTTTGAATGATCCTGTCAGAATTTCCGTAGCAGATGACATCCAGAAGACACTCAAACCAGCATCACAAGCAGATCAACAAGCCAGTAGCTCATCCAGCTGCATGGAGCAGGAAAACTTTGCTGTTCCTGAGAAGCTCAAACAGTATGTTGTGATGGTCCCCAGCAAACTGAGGCTTGTCACATTAGCAGCTTTTATCCTGGAGAAATGCAAGGTGAGACTGTATGCATTTATAGTACTAGGTAGCCCTTTGCCCTTTCCAACTCCTTTATCTGTTACTCTGTCAAGGATAACATGGATTAGATCCAGGGCTTTGAAATGCATCTGTTGTACAGAGAGACACAGGAAACTGAGATGCTGTTGTGTCTTTCATGCTGGCAGTGAGATACCTGTGCAGTGTCTACTCATACTTCTTTTGTGGGCTCAGTATTTGGTGTCAAACTCCTAATCCTCTCCTGGTGGTGGAAGCCACCCAGATCCTACAGTGATCAGGGAATTGGGAGAGGCCTATGGAAATGGTCATGTGCAATTTTCTTGTTTTTCTTGCAGTTTGAAAAAAACCACAAGATGATCATCTTTTTCTCCAGCTGTGAACAAGTGGAATTCTACTATGTGCTTCTTCTAAAGGTCCTTTCAGGAGGGGTAGAGTCAGAACAACCTGGACATTCATCTGGCTCCTCTGCTCACTTACAATTTCTCCGGCTGCACGGCAACATGGAACAGGAAGTAAGCATTCTTAAAATGTCAGGACACACAGTTTTGTTCCTTATTACTTATGATTTATTATGTAGTTATTCTGGGGAGGAGGGCAGAAAGGAGGACAGAGAGTCATTTCACCTCTAGGGGCCTCACTCTTCCATCTGCTAATGAGAAAAAGAATATTGTCCCACTTCTGGAAAGTACCTTGATAGATATAGCTGAACAAACACAGCTGAAGAGGCAAGAGATGTTATTTCAGCAGATTGAGGCAACTGTTCTGTATTCCCTGTGGGTGCACTTAAAGCATTTATGTATCTGTGGTTCTCTCTCATGCAGTCAAGACAGTTTTAATGCCAAAGGAAGACCTCATCCAAGCCCTAAAACAGTAATACCCACTAAGTTGCCCCCTTTAGATGAGGATGGATCAAGTTTGGCTTTGGTTTTGAAGAATACTGTAGTGATAGACTGCTCTTTTCCCTGGGATGGAGTGATGTAGCACTCATTACCCCAAAATAACTATAAGTTTTATCTGGATAGGCCTGGGTGAGTTTGAAGCTTGCTACAGAGAGCTAAGAGGCTAGGGAAAGAATGTCAAATGAATTGTCACTGCAACATTTCTCTCAATACCTGAGAGGCCCCCCTTCAAAGTTGAGCCCCTGATCCTGCCCCGTGATGGAGAGAGTTACTGCTCTACTCTGAGTTGCACAGCAGAGATGGTAAATGAATAGAGCTCTTCTGATGAAGCAAGAGGTGAAGAGCCATTGTTTTTTTTGTTTTTTTTTTTTTACTCATTCCCATCCTGTGGAGACCAGAAACATGTGCTTTGCTGTCCCTGCAGTCTGGCCTTTCCTCAACCTGCCTGCCTGAGCAAGTGAGCAGGCTTGGTCTGGCCCAACTCTACCCTGACCAGCTGTTAAGCCAACAGAACACCACTAAGTAGCTGGCACCAGGGGAAGGGTTTTGCCTTTTTAGTACCCAGTGTGTAATTAGTGCTTGATGTCTTCAAATTGAGAGCATTAATGGAGCTAAATTGTGGATCCCATATGGTACTGCTGAGCACGGCTGCTGTCATTGTCAACAAGATACAGCGTGCTCTCTTCTTTAATTTTTGTCAGCAGAGGGTTCAGTGTGTCAGCAAGGCCCAAGTTTTCCCTTCTTTCCTAGAACAGCACCTCTAGCTGGGAGTCAGGTGCATAAGGCTTCTTCTGTACCATCAACATAACAGGACAGTCACTTAATTCCTAGCTAGAACTAGGGTTGAAACATGGAAAGAAGGATATATCTTGGAGGGAGGAAGCAAAAGAGATAGGAAGGAAAGGGGCATGGTGTTTCTGTGGCCAGAATCAGCCTGGGCTCTGAAAAGGGAAAGAGTCAGGAAAAGGGATCAAATCAAAAGAGTGTGAGATGGTTTCCCACAGCTGGGGAGAGGGAGCATGGGTGGAGAGGTGGTGCTGGCAAGCAAAGACCAAATGCTATTGAGGCTTTCAGTTGCTGGTGCTCAGGATTGCCTTGTGTGACAGCACATACTGTGATGTGTGTTAGAGAATCAGTTTCTTTTGCTTCTGTCAAGAAAATAAATTCACCCCAAAGCAGTTAGTTAAACTAACTGAGGTGTGCTTAGGAAGGTTTTGGGACTGACAGAGCAGGAGGCTCTTGAAAGTTAGTGAGGAGCCATACTGTCAGGTTCCTGCAGTTCTGGAGCTCAAAGACTGAGAAAGGGACAATTTGGGGCAACCCAAGGAGGGAGCCTGAGCTTGTGTGAAAAGTGGGAGCTGCAGGAATTCATCTGGTGCAGAGCAGCCATGAGGACAAGGCTGGGGAGCATCTGACTGACACTCGTGGAAAGGAGCAACCTCCATCCCAGTGTCAGCAGCCCCCTTGGCCCTTGTCACTGTGAGGCCTTTCCTTGTGGGAAGGCTGTGGGAGGCTGTCCAGGAGATCTGTGGCAGCTGCATGCAGGGCCTAGGAGTCCTGCCTCCTTGACCCTTTGGGCAGGGATTTCTGGACAGGGTCTCATCCCTCCTGCCCTGTTAAACTTATCCCCCCAGCATTTCAGGTGAGCATCTCTGCAGCTGAGCATCCCTGATACTTCATAATTACACCCTCAGTCCAGTGACAGTCTGCATGCCCCACTGGGCACCTGATGAGGCTGATCTGTGATGTGACTGTATCACTGTGTCAACAAAATGAGCTTATCCTCCCATCCTGTGGCTGGACAGACAGCAGTTAAGATGCCCAGCTCTTTATTGCATTGAAAAGCCTGTGTTGCCCATAACTTATGCCAATGCTTCTGTTGCTGCTACCAAATCTTTTGTGGATCCCCTCTCCATGTAAAACAGTTCTTGCTTTTTGACATCCACAGGCCATGCTTCTCTGCAAACCATGGAGGTGTTGGGTGCTTTGAGTTGACCAAATGCCTTGAGGTTTGCCCCAGACACTGGCTTCCTACCCGGACCATACCTGCATGCCATGAGTTTTTTCAGTTTTTTTTTTTTTTCAATTAGCAAGGGAAGGCTGACTGGAACTTGTGAAGTCAGTTCCTTTGTTTTTGAAGCTGTGCATGGTACAGTGAACTGAGGTATAGTTGTTATGTTATCTAATTTGCTTTATGTTTTATTGTAATGTTCATAAGCACTCCTCATTTTTCTGTTTCAATCCTCTAGGAAAGAACAGAGGTCTTCCAGGAGTTCCTAAAATCCAAGACTGGCATCTTGCTTTGCACTGTAAGTAGCTTGGAGTCCCTTTGCAGCTCCACACTAATGGGCCTGTCTGGTATCTAATGGTAGAGCACAGGATTTGGCACTGAGCTCTAATTCCAGCTCGCTGTCTGACCTTGAGGAAAGTCATCTCCTTCATCTGCATCTCCCGTGTTAAATAAGGACTGGTGCCCTGTTTGCAAACCATTACATGGTCTTGTGCTGTGAGGTACTATATACAGAAAAAGTGAATGTCTTACACAAGAGGCTTCTTGGTATTTTGCATGGTCTTATGTCTGGAAAAAATCTGTTCATTTGAAGCTGGAACCTTGCCCTCTACATGCAGTCAGTAGAATGCAATCCTGATTTGTACTGTGCCCCATAATTGCCAGGTAAATGGGATGTAACTTTAACACTTGCCCCAAGGTTAAAAAGTAAAACCTGCAAAGGTGGAAAGGAAGCCCAGCCAGAGAGTGGTGTCATTAAGGATGCACATGCTCTGCTGCTCTCCATGCTTTGCCCTTCAAGCTCCCTTCAAGGGTGCTGAGGGAGAAATTCTTGTCCTCTACTGAAGTTTGCTGGCACCCTTGTGTTGTGGTGGCACCTTCTTCTTCTCGTTCCTGACCTGTCAGTGCCACAGCTAGCTGGCTGCAGTGGTGCAGAAGGCTGCACGATTTGCTCTCTAATAGTGGCAGCTGTTGATCTGAAAATGTGTGAATCTTGGCGATTTCTGCCCACTGCAAACTTGTAAATTACAGCTATCGGGAGTAATTAGAGCTGAGAAACCCTCTCCAGCTCTGAAATGACTCCTCTTCTTGCAGCACATTATTCTTAAAGGAAACTAGTTGCAATTTTTTCAGAGTGGGGGCTGAATTTCATCTTATTTTTACGCCTGCAGTTCAAGCTAGGCCTGCCATGTGTGTAGGAGTGTTTGATTTTGTGTTGTCAAATTAAGTATTGTATCAGCTGTAACACTGTACTTGTTACTTGTTAGTCTTGGTTCTGCTTGTGTGAGGTGTACAACCTTTCAGTGATTTGATCAAGGTCAAATTGCATCTTTGCAAGGTATAAGTGTGATTATAACTTGGTTTCCCTGTATATGAAAGTAATACCTTAGTGTCTTGACTGAGGAGGATAGAAAAGCTTAAATCATTCAGTGGTGGAGATTAAGTATCCTAAAGATAAAAAGTATTTGGTAAATTCTAAATAATAAATAGCTGAACTTTGTTGTCCTTCATGCACATGCTGTCTGTAACTGAGAAATTTCAGGGACATATCTTGCTACTGGAATTTCAATTTCATGTGGTTGGAAAGACAGTGGATGCTCAATTTTAGACAAAGAGAAAACACAGTCATTGCAATCACTGGGATATCAGTTCTTCAGTGAGACCATTCGAAGGGGAAATGCAGCCTGTGGCAGAAAAATCTGGTGGGAATTGTAAAGCTGTTGACATGGCAGGAAGAAGAACAATTTTGGTAAAGAAGTCCCAGTGGATGGCATCCCCCTCTTGAGAGGCTGTAGATATGGTTCAATTTCCTGCCATGCCATGGAGTCTGTACAAGTGGGTGTGGAATTGTGGTGACAGGGCAAGTGAGCCACATGTCAGCTGAGCAGTGATAGTTGTGTATTTGGCCCTGATCTGTCATAAATGGGAGGTAATGTGGATTAACCTAGATTGCCATGAAGAGGGTAGTGTAAGGTAAGGTATTTATTGTAACCCTCCTTGGTTTCAGTCTAAGCTACTTTGCATTTACTGAAGGCAGGGATGCAGGTCCTGACAGTTCAGTCACCATGGCTCAGCTGGCACAGGGTTAGCACGTTAAGCACAGTAAGTTGTGTGTCTGAGTCCAAAATCTCTCTGTGCTTCAGGTCCCCATCTGTAAAATGGGGAGAGTAGCACTGTTCTATCTTACAGAGATGTTGGGAGGACAAATGCATTGAAACCAGGAGGTGGCCTGTTACCACAGTAATGGGGACCATATGGACGCCTTAATATAGAGATACACTTTGCACTAGTCCCACATTACAGGTACCTTCCCAACGCAGATGTCCAAAGGGCAGCCAGGCACTGTGGCCACCTCCTGCCTCCGAGGGCATTGCTTTTTCCAACACTTTCCTTCATATCAGCAAAAATGTTTTGCAGGAAGATGGTTCCCTTCGTTTCACTGCAAAAACACCGATTGCGCTCACAGAATTTTGAAACCTGGCTCACAAAAGAGCAGCACAAATAATGTTGCTGTCCTTCCCTCGTCCCTTATGCCATGTTCTCCACCCATCTTTCCGCTCTAGTAAGCAATGGGACCTGCTGTTCCTTTTATTAATTTGCTCTATGTCATATGTATATTAATATATTCCATGAAATATTTTTGCCAGGCAATATAAGCTGGCAGACAAGAAAATAAAGAAGGGCCCTTGCACCTCAGAGGGTCTCATCCAGCTTTATTTCTCTCTCCTTCACTGAAGTTCTTTGCGCCTTCCTTTGGGATGTGCCTTTTAAACAAGTTCATCTCTTCCAGGGAGGGAGGAAAGATCATTTGGAGATTGTTTGCTGTTTACTCAGTCACGCTAACTCATCTTGCCAGTTTTCTGGCGGCCCCAGCCAAGAGCTTTCTCCTCTGACAGCTTCTGTGCTCTCTCCTTCCTCCTCTGATTACGCAGCCCAATCTGTCACCCTGCCGACGGGGGTCTCCACCCTGCTGATGGCTTTCCACACCCGGCAGTAATGACTTTTGGCAGCCCGGGAAGGCGCGAGAGCTTCTTCCCCAGCTTGGAGAGAGCCGCTCGGCCCTCTCTGCCTGTTAGCTAAAGCACTTTGTGAGGTTCTTTGGTAAATAAATGAGTCATTTTAATCCAACTGACAGCCTGGCACCTGAGCAAGCTGCCTTCCATCTGTACTTCTAGGCCTCATGTAGGCAGCCAATTGTCAAGCTCAGGGCCTTCAAGACCTCACCATTGAGTGTCTTTCAAAAGCAACTTTAGCAGTTTCCTTTGCCCTAATTAGATGGTGTGAGTGGGACTGAGGAAACTGAGGCCCTTGCAAAATTTTTTGTGGCTGTGCTGGTTCTGATCTTCTGCAGCCACGTGCCTCACTTGCAGTGTGGTCTTGTCACCCTCTCTTCCCTTACAGCCACCCCTCTGTACCCCCCCACCACAGGCACAGCCTGGTGACATGGATGTCAGCGTTTCTGGAAGCCTTTGGGTGGGTGATGTTTTGATATTGTGCCATTTGGTGACCTGCAGTTGGGATCAGGGCAGGAACATGGTTAAGGCTTCAGGTTATTGTGTTTCCTTGGTAAAATGGCTTTGGTGTTGATTATGTGTCCTTACCCCTGTGAGATGGTCACTTAATTCTGCCTTCTATTGCCCATTGAAAGGAATCAGCAGGGACCTGCTGAGGTGTCACATTCTTGGTTTCCCTGTTGGTAAGGAGTGGTGGTGTGAGGTCAGGCATGGAAAGGGGAATGCTGTCTGGGGCAGTGGGAAAGGAGGGGAGTAATACACTGAAGTCTGTTGTGTTTCCTGAAAGAGCACTGGCAGCAGGTAGGTGCTTCTGTCTGGAATGAGTGTAGTGCTAGTGAAACGGGGCAATTGTTGCTTCAGCTGTATTCTCTTTCCTGGTAAGGTGACCCAGAAGTATTTTTCTAAAGATCTGAGAAGCAGGAAGCTCATGGGCTCCACCAGCAGAGGATAGCAAATCAACAAAAAGTTTTTATCCTAATTCTACATTGCTGCTGTCTACCAGGGTCTTTGAGGAAATGGAGCTGTAAGAAGCTCAGGTGGACTGGTACTGAGGAATCTTTGAGAGTTTGCAAAACACTCCAATTACCAGTAAATCCCAAGAAACTTCTGAAAGAAAGCCAAGTTAAACCCTGGGAGAATAGCTGCTGATATGTGTCAGTAACAGCTGAGTGGAGTTGGGGGCATTGTGAAAGCAACAGTGAATACAGGGCTGATGATGGGAGAGAGCCTCCTCCTAAAATGTTCTCCCTGGCTATTTATTAGGCTTTTGGTTAACCTCTTCAGCTTTCCTGTTGTTTTGGCAAATGCACATGAGAATAATACTGTCTGAGCAGTGTTTCCCAGGCAGAGGTGATGAGAAAAGATGTCTTAGAAGAGGAAGGAAAGAATCCTGATGGGTAAGAGGGATGGTCCTTGCTGGCTGCTTCTCCTCCCCATGGTGGAGATACCAACTCCTGACCACAGGGACACTTTGGCTACCTGCTTATTTTGGGTAAACTGACTCTGTCCCAAGGGTCAGAGCCCTCTCATCAAACACAGCCTTTCTTAGACATGGGGTGGGAGACAGAACAAAGTGTAGGAAAAGGCCAAAGACTTGTCAGTGTGTAACAGAGCCAGCCAGATTGGAATCAGACATCAGCACTGCTGTCTGATCCTGCTGTAGAGTTTATCATCTTGTTATCCTGGTAACTGCTGTACACGTTCCCCGACTTCTCTTGATTTATTTTCTCCATCCTCCTTTAAATGGCTTTTTGTACATCTGTTCATCCTGACTCTGGGAACGAGTCATTTCTTAATGAGCGTGTTGGAGCGAAAGTGTCGACAATTTCTGAGTGGGCTCTGTGGAAAGTGACTCCTCTTGTACTGCACTTGGAGCCACAAAGCAGCCTGGCTTGTGCTTATGGGAAGGCCTTTGCTGCCAAAACATCAGCTTCCCAGCCTTTAACGTGTGTGGGAGTTGCATGAAAACACTTCAGTGGGTGGCTGACACATTTTTAGTACATTAAACTCCTGCTTACATTCTTAATATATTCTATTTTGCAACTAGCTAAAAGATACATGTGTTCCAAAACATTTCCTAACAGAGTTAAATCTGCACACCTGCTCTGCTATTGTGCCTGGTGAATGTAAAATCCAAGGAGTATGTGAGGACATTGCTAATGAACAGAAAATGAAGAAGGGAGGTTGAAACATGTTTGCACACTGTCTTCATTTTGAACAGTATTTAAACTCTTTTCTCTTTGAAAGGGTTTGTGTTGGAGCTGTACTGGCTGGTGATAACTACAGGGTCTCATTCAAGTCCTTCTCCAAGTTGATGGGTTTTCTCACCACCTGGCACATCAAATAACACTCCTGACAGCAGCTCCAGACTCTTTTTTTGGGGGGGCTGAGTTTTCTTTCTCCAAACCAAAGCCAGACTGATGAAAATCTAAGGGATAAATAAGTCCCGTCTCCTCAGGCTGTGCTCTGGCTTCCTGCAGATTCTGCTAAATTGTTTGCTAGCCTTTCATCTTTGGACCAGGTGACCTGCAAGTTTTCTGCTCCTCAGCTCAGGCCATCACCTAGCAAACAACTAATAATTTGTAGGTGGAGATCAGTGCATTTGGGCATTCCATTCAAGGCCTGTCAACTTTGACCATTTACTTTATGGCCATTTTCCTTTTCATCATAAGCAGCCTGGTGTTAGTCCTTAAGCTTGCTGTGGACAAAGGTGTCCTCAGAAATAGTGTTATTTTCCAGAGATTTAATTTTGCCTCTCTCAGGGTTTGGGTAGCTGTGAGATCTGTTTTCATCAGTGAAACCAACTGAAGAGCTAAAGGCATCAGTACCATTAAGACTGTTGATTCTCTCAGAAACAATGTAAAGGGACTGCAGCAGCTGCTGTAATTCAGCACCACTCTCCTCAAATAGGTGGATTTATATCCTCCAGGTTTGGGGCCACAGTAGTAGATCATTTTTTATTGTGTTAGTCTGTTAACAATATTCTTTGCATTTTAAACCCTCAGAATTACTATTATTGACCTTTGGTCTGTCTGTTCCCCAAGCTATACACAGAATTCCTACTTGCATATCTAGCTGGTTCCTGGAATAATTGACAGCCCAGAAAAATTCTTACTTTGCTGATATGTTCAAAGCATTTTTACTAAAGTAATTCCTTACTATTTTTAAAGGATGTTGCTGCACGTGGACTAGACCTGCCTCAGGTTACCTGGATTGTGCAGGTAAATTCTCTTTAAACCTGTGTACATACACATGAAGTGCAGTCCTGCTCAGATGAAATCTCTTTCCACTCCAGACCCTCTTTCTGCAGTTTGCTGCTGGTCTTTGTGCTGGTGCCTACAGGTGTGGGAGACCCTTGTGTTCCTCACTGCAGGACCAGGACTCAAGGCTTTGCATTATTGTCATATCTTTGGTTTTGACAGCCTGTTTTCCTCTTCAATAACTCCAGTCCTATCAGGTGTGTGTTAATATTCCACTGGCTGGGAGGAAGCACCCTCCATTCTCCCTCTCAGGAAGCCAAATCTTATCCAGTACTGGCCACCTCAGCTGCAGCTTCATGAGGAGTTTTAAGTGCAATCCTAATGGTAAACACTGAGTACCCCAGTAGTGTCTGTGCAGTGACCTCAGTGTTTCAGCTGAGGCTTTGCTCTGTTGGGGCTGGGTAGCTGTAAGCATTCAGCTTGCAGCAGAACTGCATAGTTCAGATTTTCCCTGGAAAAAAAAAAAAACCAAGAAAACCAAATAAAACCCTAACACTGCTGCATTGCTGTTAACAGAACTATTCTTTGGAAAGAAAAAAAAAAACTGAGAGAGAGATGGACTGAACCTTAAAAATAGCAGCCTGTCATTTCCAAGAGGAAACTCAGAGAATGAAGCAGATTTCATTTTTATAAAAGATTTATGATTAAAAAAAAGGTTAGTTGAATTGAGGAAAAACTGATCCAGGGATTCTGGTGTATCAAGTTACACCTGGGTAAAAAGAACAGGGCACAGAGCCTCAACAAAGCTTTTTAATTTTTACCTCATCTCTTCAGGTACCAAATTTGATTTTAATTTTGTGTTTTCAAAAAAGAAATATTTTGTAGCAGCCAGCTAGTTGAAGAAGGCTGAAGAAGTGAAGCCTTGAATTCCCAGATCTGTATATTAATATAATTTAACCAAAGATATAGTTGCCAGTGTTAGAACGCAGTGCAAATTACCTAAAGCCCTGGGAGACTTCTGTGTGTCCAGAAGGCGAAATCTCAGCTGTCCTGAGAGCTGTGTCCAAGAGCAAGGACCTGCAGGGAGCAATTAGATTGCTCACAGCATCTTACTCACACCTCTAGCCAGTAGAAACTTTGCCAGAGGGCACAGGTATAAACACTAGAGTGGGCTTTGGTTGTTGGGTTTTTTCCAGTTAAACTGCTGAGGGCTCATTTCTGAGCAGTATCTCTGTGCATGTTCATTTTTTCCAGGAAAGAGAGGAGGGGGGCAAGAAGAGGAGGAGGTTAGAGGGAGGGAAATATGTCACCCTTTATCAGATCTTGCAAATGGCTGGGCAGTTTTGATTCCCAGTAAAGTAAATGAGAGGCACCACTATATTAGTGGGGCTTTACGCAGCATTTTGATGGTGCCTGGTAGTTGTAGATGTGGAGACAACTGCTACCTCAATCACTCACTGCAGAAAGGGCTTACTCCCTACCCTCTCTGAGGTTGCTTCTAACCAGTAACCAGCTGTGACTTGCTTTAATTAAAGTAATTTAGCTTGACTCCAGATTTGAATCCATTGTCTTTTGTTGTAAGGCTTTTTCCCCATAATCAAAGCTGGCATCATCCTGCATGTGTAGTCAGGGGGGATGTTTGGTTTGAGGTCTTTGTGAGATGATTGTGTTGGGTTTTTTTAAGGGAAGCAAACAGGTTCCTGACGTGCCTGTATAGAAACAAAAATGTAAAAAGAGACACTGAGATGGGAAAACCATCCTGTTATCTGAAAGTTGGCCAATGTGTCACATTCACATGTCAAAAAACTGCTGGTGCTGAGGGAGCTGAGTGATGGATACAGGGCTGAGCCCGATGCGCTCTTGATAAACTGGCCAATTCCAGGGGAGGTGCAGCCTGTGGGGTTTTGCTGAGCTCCCTTTTGTTTCAGCTGAGCAGGCTGAGTGTCTCGTTTATAATTACCATGCTGTGTTCTGTTAATTCCTCCTCTCCCTTCTTGTGTCCCCTCTCTGAAGTACAATGCTCCGGCTTCACCTGCGGAATACATCCACCGGATCGGGAGGACGGCTCGCATTGGCTGTCACGGGAGCAGCCTGCTTGTCCTGGCACCTTCAGAGGCAGAATATGTCAGCTTGCTGGCTTCTCACAAGATTAAGTGAGTCAGAAACGTGAACAAAAGTTTCAGCTCATCCTTGCTAATTAACCTTCCGTGGCACTTTCAGCGGGACTGCGGCTCGTGCAGGTTTTAATAAGAATTTATTAATTCTTGTGATCCAGGACCTGGCCCCAGACTAGCAAAAGGAGGAAAATAAATGTGTGTGAAAATCAGCAGCCTTGACAGATTGTGCCTGAGTGAGCGTGTGGTGGTGAGGGGAGCAGAGAGGAGAGGGTAGTTTGAGATCCTTTGCAGTCCGTTGTTATTTCTCTGGCCCTGGGTTCAAGTCGTGGCAATGTGATCACAAGTCAAATGAGCCTGTCAAATGCTAGCTGGCCATCTGCCTGCCCTGCACCATATTGTCAGAGATTGTGCTTCCTCTTAGGGAGAGATCCAGTGGAGAAATAGCTAGGGAGCTGTGGGTCATACCTGGCAGGTAATTGGCCAAGATGTGTTGTGTAAGTGGCTTGTGACAAGAACAGTTGAAGCTTTTGCATGTGTCGAGTGCCCAGTATGGTCCTGGAAGGCAGTAAGTACCAGGGGGGAGGGACTCTGCAGACCAAAAGTGTGGTGGGCATCCAAGCTAGCTGAGAAAGCTTCTCATCCAGCAGCAGGGAGGTGGCAGGGAGAGCAGGCCAGGCTGGGGAAGGACCAGCCCAGTGTGCAGTCAGCTACCTGGTGGCCAACACACGATGAGATTTTAGCTGAGCTCTGTTTGCACAACGGTGCTTTTGTGGGGGGGAAAAAAAAACTAATTTGCATCTCAGCATTGAGGTCTCAGTGTATATGCTTGGCATACCAGGTCTCAAGCCTCTTCAGTCAGCTGGATATCAATGTGACTCCCCTTGCTCCCTGCACTGCTGTCTCTCAGCATTTCAAAACAGCAGCTGAGTGGAGTCCCTTCAGTGTTTTGCTGGTAGTGATGGAGCTCTGTAAACTCCTGCACAAATTAGTTTGCTTTTATTTTTTGTGTTTATGTCGGTTTGAGCTGCTTGGAGTCGAATTTGGTTTTGCATCCTTGAAACAAACAAATGTTGGCAGTAAATACAGGCTTATTCTAGGCTGTGAGCCATTTAGTGGTCTAACAAAGAGCCATCCATCATCCCAGGTAACTATCTATTAAGCAGACACCAGCAAGACATGGAGGACTAAGCTGACAGGGTTTTTTTTTCATGTAAAAAACAGCACTGACATTTAAAGGTGAAGTCCCACATAATTGTGAATTTTTAACTCCAAGTGGAAAGTTCTATTTTTCTATTTTATAATATTTTGGAGGTGGTAGAGGAAGGAGAGGGAAATTTCCCTCCTTTTTTTTTTTTTTTCTTAAGATATTAATGCTTTTTAACCGATTTTGTTCTTTTAAAAAAAGTTTAAGGAGCAATGTCCCTCATGCTGGTGATTATATCTGCTAGGGAGACCTGGTGTTGAGTGGCCCCTGGTCTCAGCAATCTGTAGAAGACTGAATGAGCAGAGTGAGGTTTATGTGAATATTGTTGTTGGGTTTTTTTTTTTCTCCACTTCTCAAATCAGTACAGCCAAATAACTCTGGGGTTCATCTTTTCTTGTTTGCTTTATGCTCTTCACAAAATACGCTGCCCCACAGATAAGGGACTTGCCAAAAAAAAAAAAAAAACAAGTGTGTAATTTACCTTCCTTGGCCCTCATCTTCAGATGGATCAAAGCAGTGTCTAACTGGCAGGGATGGGTGAGTTGGTCTGTTTGCAGTCAGGTGTCCTCTGCTCTTCCTGCATTGTAGCACATGATGTGAGAAGGGGCAACGGGATAGAAAAGAGAGCTGATGAATTGCAGAGGAGATGCAGGAAGGCAGCTTGGAGCTAAAGGCAGCAAGTGCCATCAGCACAAATTGCTGTTACCCTTCATAAACAGAGCATTATGGTGATAATCCTGACAATTTAATTCAGTGTGAGGGTGAGAGGCAGCATGTGTTGGACTGTCACTGAGCCTCCTAAGCACTGATAATTTTTGTTTCTTTATCCCAAGTCTTTGTAGCTTTTGACTTGGGCTGCACAAGTTACCAGAGTTTGCATTTTTTTTAATTCTTTGCTTAATTTTTAAATCCCTCAGGTTTTTGTTTGGTTTTTCTTTTGTTGTTGCGGGTGAGTGTGTGTTGTGAATTTTTTTATTTGGTTTTGTTGGTTTGTTTTCTTTTCTTTTTTTAAATGGGATTCCCGCTGGGTTTATTGAAATGTAAATACTTCATAAAATATGTATTTCTAAGAAGACAAAGCATGTGATGGGTCCCCACAGCCTCCAGCTGGTGTAAGTGAGCAGTGCCATGCTGATTTACAGTAGATCAGGATCTAACCCAGAGGTGTCGTGTTTGCTTTTTTTTTTTTTTTTTTTTTTTAAACCCCTCCACCCACCCCAGCATGCATGGGAATAAGTCCAGGAATGTTGAGACTCGGAAGTAATGAGAGCAGACGTGGCTTTGTTCCTGGATGAAAATTCACTTTGGAATTAGGGATGACTGCCTTTGAAATTGGAAATCGCTTGCAATTAATTTTCACTGGTACCTGAAGCCTCTTCCTTGGCTTCCACCGTGGTAAAGCAGCATTAGCCTTTGCCAAAACCATCTCACTTTGGCTCTGCTGAGATCAGGAATTCCCATAGGGGCTGAAGCAGGCTGCACTCTTCTCTGCAACTTTATTTCTCTTTTTGTGTGGCTTGAAGTTGTGGTTCCTCTACTTAACGGTAAAGGTGTGTGTGCACCCACACTCTTGTTTTTTGTACGTTCCCCTTTACCTTTTTTTTGTTTTTTTTAAAGAGTCTATTTAAAAAAAAGAGAAAAAAACAACAACTCCAAAATGTTCTATCTCAGTTCTAAGTGTGACTAACAGATTTTCCTTCAAAGGGAGAAAGCAAGAAGCAGAAAAAACCTCAGTGAGATATACTTTTTTTTCTCCCCCCCCTTACATCTCTCTTGTTTCCTTCACCTGCAGTCTCACAGTGCCTGCCTCGACAGCTATCAGATAATTTCTTTATCTCCTAACGGCGCCCTCACTAATTTATAAAGGGAAAGGCATCACCGTGAAGGCACGAGTCATTTCTCTGCCTCCCTCCCTCTCCCCTGCTCCCCTCACACGCTGCTCCCTGCTGTGAACCAGGCTCAGGAGCTGTGAGGCTGTGAGCTGGCAGGGTTCCAGGAGGGGAGGCTGTGGGGGGGACACATCTCAGACAAATCAATGTCAGAGGTTTGACGTTTTCATTCAGAGCCCTGTCAAAGCAACCTTTGGGGTTGTTGTGGGGGGAGTGGGTGGGGTAAGAGATGCTTTTCTCTTGCTTAAGTGATTGCCATTTATGTTTTAATTTACTGTTCTACTTTTCAAAAACAAACAGAGAAACCCTCAGTTGTCTTTTTATGCTTCATTTCCCTCTCTACCCCCATCCCTCCCCTTCCTTTCTTCGCGTCCTCTGCGGAGGAATCTGCTGCTTGGGGACTCCCAGCTGCACAGCAGTGGGGCTTGTCTCCCATATAGGTTATCATATGGCCTGCACCTTCCAGGTCAGGTGAACATTTCTCTGGACCACCTCTTCTACTGCAATTACGGGCTGGCCATGACTGAAAAAGCAGATGGCAAAAGTAAAAATATTCATCCCTTTCCCTGGGAAGAACAGGATCTGGGGAACAGATCACAGTGTCCTGTTATGCAGAGTATGGCAACAGTTCATCCGTTCTCCTGGCCATGTGTTTAGACATCTCTGAGTGAAGAGAAAGGGACATGGTATTTTTTTCTATACTTTACAAATTGAAGAAAATCAGTGATGTTTCCTTTCAGAAACCACATACATTTTTCTGACCATTTGAGACTCAGGACACTGAGAACTGTTGGGCCCCCAAGGTTTCTCTCTTCCTTAGACTGGTGTAACCCCAAATGTACTCCTTGGCTTCCATGCAGTTTTTTTGATTTATTCTGGTACAAAAGGGAAACAAATCTTTTTTCTAGAGATGACCATTGCCCATTGCTGAAAATTAGGGGTCACAAACTTCAGATTTTATCACCTGAGTAATTCCCTTGGAAATGGGACCCAGTTTGGATGCAGCAGTAATATTAATGGCCTGGAGCTGCACAGCTGTTCCTATATTGTGTCACCTGGTGTGCCTGTGCCCCACAAGACAGTATTAAAAAGGATGAAGAATTCCTGGTCTCCTGTAAATGCACTTCTAAGTAGGACCACTCACTTGGAAATGAAGCAGGTTTGTAAGCATTTCCAGTATCTGGGCCATAACAGTCCCCAGCAGTGTCTTGCAAGAAGGACTGGGGAATAAATCATCTGGTTGAATCTACAGGAGGAATGTGAGGTGACAGAATGAAAATAAATGCCCAGTGTGAAGCCTGTCTAGGACAGCTGACTTGAGTCCCTGTATTTAAAAAAAAAATATGCTGTGGGTTCCCTAATGGGCTGGGCTTTGGCTTTACATTTCATAGGAGAGGGAAGATGAGCGCTGAGAATGGGGAAGGAAATCAAACCATGTATTTGGTGTCAGAAGTAGCTTTTGAAGCTGTAAATAAATTGGAAAGTGAGTATGTCCATCTCTGTGTCTCTGAGCTTTGACCCAAGCCGTGTAGCAAGGAGTTGGATTGATGGAAGGTCTTGTGGGAAGGAGCAGTGGTGTAACCAGGGAGAAGGAAGCTGCAGGAGAATTGGCTTGGTAACAAAAGTTCCTTGGGATGCTGTTGTCTCCCTCACTAGGAGAGGAAGGAGCTGTCTTTGCACAGCTTTATTTTTGGCTCTTTAGTTTGGGGAGCACAGTCAATAACATGGGTAGAAAAAAATGTGTGTAAGCATCAAAGCAGTTTGTTCCTTTGAGTGAGGGTTGAGCAATGTCTTTGATTCCAGAGAATCTGGAAGTTAAACTGGGGAGTAGACAAGATGTAGGAGAAGTAGTAAAGTAAGTGGAGCACATCTTTCCAGCCTCTGTGTGTATCATGCAGTCAGTCTCTTGCTCACACTTGCACGAGCAGCCAAATCCAGACACCTTCTGCTGCCTGCCCATGGCATTAATGTGCAATAAAATGTTTGATGCTCCGTGGGGTCAAAGTGGAGTTTACAGATCCTATGTATAATATAAAGCAATCCTACAAGAAGCATTAAGGTGATGAGCTCTTTAAACTCTGTTTTGAGTTTCTTTTTGTGGAAAATATAACCAAGTGGTTCTCAATGGTCTTGATGCTTCTCAGTGCAAGGGAAGAAAATTTATGAAAACAATATTAACACAATTAAAGGCTTAATTTTTTTCCTTAGTCACTTACTCTACTAGAGAACCAGGAAGTCTCAGTGAGCTGAAAGTCCACCCTCAGTTCTCTTGATGCTGTATTAGAATTGGTGTGTTGGTGACTTGTGTGACAAGCTGATGGGCAGAACAGTGTCTGGTCCACTGAGAGCTCCATTTCAGCTGGGGTTGAGATTTTACAGTTGTTAAACTTTTACTGATGTTCAACTTTTACAGTTGCTGAGTGACTGTCTGGTCTAAGGCTTTATGTATTTCAGGGGTAAGCTGGATGTGTAAATCTCAATCTCTTTGCTATCTGTTATCAGCCTGTGCTCATTACACTATTTGAGAAGTAGGAGAAATGGTAATTTTTTTCTTGTCTTTGTTACTTCAGTGTTTCAGAGCTGAAGATGGAGAAGGTGTTATCCAGCCTGATGAAAGATGATCGCTTCAGGTTGCACAGACCAGGCAGCAAGGTGAGTTATTCAACTGATTTGGAATTGCTGAAGTTTTCACTTACCAGCTAAATATCTTAAGTATTTCTCCTGTAGATTTTATCTTTACAATGTGAGGGGTGGTGTTTCCATGATGTCAGGCAGTATAAATAACTCCAGAACTGCCTTGTGTCACAATTGTCCAGTCTTTAAACTGCTACCCTAAAAAAGCAGTCACTTCTTCAGCAAATATTTTTGTAACAGACACTAAAGGTTTCTGACTGCAAAAACTTTGTTTTTGTCCCCCACCATATTTCTGTTCTCTTTGGCTTCTCTGCACTAAAATGCTCTTGGAGATCACAGAAGAAATAAAACTTTGCTGATGAAATGAGGCAAATTTATTTGGTGATGTGTTCTGTAGGTTTTTTTAATTATCTCTATTTACTTGGAGCCTAAAACAAAGCTCACTGGGTTGACAGGCATCTTTTCATTGGCTTTGGCAAGCTTTGGATCTGCCTTCAAGTTGCTAATTCATAGAATTCAATCATTTGCAATTGATGTCTCAGGCATTTCTGTGTGCTGGCAAATTAAATCCTCCAAGAACCCTCATTTTGAATGGAAGTCAAGAATGCGTCAAGGATGATGCAGCTTGCTTTTTTTTTTGCTTTTTCTCCTCTTGTTTCTGTTTTTCCTGCTCGTTCTTTCTGTTAAACAATTCCTGAGCCTCCTCACTTCCTGCAAATGACTGCTACAAACTGTGGTGATCTTGGTAAATATGCTGCATCCTTTTGAAAGGTGTTCAGATTTCCTACGTGCCCTATATTGCACTGAAAGCCAGATCTGTGGCTCTTCTGAGCTACTATTTAAAGCTCTTTCCCACCACTGCAGTTTGTCACTGGAATCAGCCTCTAATGCTTTTATTTTAAATGTTGGAACCTCAACAAATATGTGAAAGTTTGGGTGTCCTTTGTTAATCCAGAAATTATTTTACATAGCTCTTCTGTGTATCAGTACTTCCTTTTTCTCCCAAATATGCTTATAGGCAGGTAACTTTGGAGAATTTTTCAACAATTACATTTGTGCAGAAATTGAGCTTTAAATTTGTTGCTGGGGTGTGATAGAACAATATCTGTTATTGGCTTGAGGACAGGTGTTACTTCATGGAAAATGGGGGGAAAAAGGTACACATTTTTTCCTAGGAATTCATGATTTGAAAATTGTCAGGAGAACATGCCTGCTGCATGTGGAATGGCAGAGCCCAAGGTTTGAAATCATTGATCCATTTGGAAAAATCTCACCTAAACATCTCAGTGCCTTTGTATCCTCACCTTTGGAAAAGCAAAGAAAAACTAACAAGCTGTTTGCTACCAGGACTGATCTATGGGATTTCTACCATGGTTTCAAATTGGAAAATACTCTATGCACATAAGAGCAGAATATTCCAAGTTCTTCTCTTTTATCTTTCTCCCTTTTCTGAAAAAAACAAAAAACAAAAAAATCCCAAACCTTATCTGAAGGCAGCTGGTACCCTGGTTCTTGCTCAGCAGTGCTGCTTGGGCATGCCCTGCCATTCCAGGTGCTGGAAATGAGCACACATACAGAAGGAGCTGCTTCCTTTCACTTGCACTCAAGGGTGGGGTTGAATTCCTCTCTTCTTTCTGCCCTCAAAGTGAATGGAATTTTGCTGGTGACTTGACGAGCTGAGATGTGTCTGCCCTGGCTGTAGGATGGTCTGAATCTGCTGCACGAATTTAAATACAGAATAACCTGTTTTTCTGTCACTCAGAATCTGAAAGGACTGGGATTGAAAAACAGAGTTTCTCGTTACAGAAAAAATTCTGTATCATTTAAAGGGAGTAAAGTTACAGTAGTTTTGTGAATATCAAGTAGGCTTCTTCAAAAATTAATTGAAAAATACATTAAATGCAGTCAAGGATTCATTCTGTTTGTTTGTTTGTATTTTATTGCCATCAGAGTCTCTATAAGTTGTCCTCAGTGTCTTCTCAGAAGCTGCAGGGGCATGTTCCCAAGTTTTCAGGAGGGTGAATCCCTATTAAATTCAGCAAGTTTGCTGTAAAGATGGTAAGATAAGCTGGGAGTGCAATGGAACCTTGCACAGGACAGAGAGTGATTGAGGACTTGTCATGAGGAGCTGAACCTGATCTGTTTGTGATGTTGCTTATCAGCTCTCCATGCATTGACTCATGTATATATTATAGTCCTGCTCACAGCAACCTCATTATAATGCTCTTCAGTTCTCATCGCCTCAACTGAAGTCCATTATAAGTACCACGTTGGAACATGTATTTTTTGGGCTTCTGTCTGCAGCCAGGGAGCAAGCTGTAGTGCCTGTAAAATGTATATTTTATATTTAGGTGTATAAAATATATATGTGGCTATGTCTGGGTGTGTGAATGTTCACCTGCCTACAAAGAGAATAAATTTGATCTTTCAACTTTTATGGAGGGGGCAGGGGGACTTGGTGAGTTCTAGAGGAGGTGTGTGGAGGTTAGTAAGAAGTTGTTATTAAAACAAAATCCTTCATTTTGTTTTGAAGTATAATGGAAGCAGGAGATGTTACAGCCTCAGGTTTTGCTTTTTTTTTTTTTTTTTCTGCCTTTTTTTGGTACTGTTTTAAGAAAGAACTTTCCTACTTCAGTCTAGTTTTATTGTGTTTCAATCTCCTCTCCCATTAACATATTCTCTTAATGAAATCAGAGGCTTCCAGGTCTTAACCCAGCCTCACAAACCTAAAAGCTGCAGTCTTCATAATCAAAAGTGTCTTTCCTCTGAATGTCTTTTCTTGGTGTGGTTGGGGAAGTCCCCCTGATGTCCTGACCCAGTTAGATGACATTGTAACCAGGCCCATTTTAGGCTATAGATGTTGTTACTGATCACAGGCATTATGCCAGTGCTTAGGGATCTGCCAGAACAGGCACTTCCTCTGAACAAACACAAGGTAGGAAAAGTTCTCCTGTCTCTCCATGATGGCAAAAATACTTCTTACTTAACAGATCTAAGAAATTCATCTAGATGGAGAGTAGAGCAAGCGAGCCTCTGGGGTTGACTTCTATCTTTTGGGTCTTGGAAAAATGTGTAAGGTCTCAAATTAATTGTGCTGTTCATCTGAGCAGGATTAAAGCTTGGACATGTGAGTACAGCACACAGGATGGCTTCCAGTGCACTTCCAGTAGCACTGGTTTTGTTTGATCTGTCCAGACACTCACATGGTGTGCAGGTTCTATTTTTACAGTTTGGCTCTGAGTCAGTTTTAATTTTAGATTTTTATTATTATTATTGTTGTTTGATTTTTTTTTTTTCTGATGAACCTCCCTGGAAGGCAGGAATCCAACACAAATTTTTATTTTTTTGTTTTTTCATGCCCATTAGGGGGCAATTTTAAAATGAGATCTGTCTCAAGGGGCTGAAGGGTATAAAAGACAAGGTGGAGATATGGGAGGAGGGGAGAAGCTATTTTCTGAGTACATTATGTTTCCTGCCATTTGCTTTTTTTCATTTGTTTCTCTTGGACTGACCTCACACTTTGGAAATTATGCACCTAGTTTTTTATCCCTCATTTTTGTCTTGCTGGTTTTTTTCCCTCAGCACCAGGAAGAAGAGATGCCTCATTTTGAAACCTAAAGGGGGGAATAAGAAAAGTCCTTTGTAATATATTGCCATATTATCACTAAATCCCCTGACAGTTGTGACACAGAAGCAAGTCACCTGTCACTTAAGCTTGAGGTCTCTTTAATTTTCTCCTGGAATTCGCACCAGGCTGTCTTTAATTTGAGGCCTTTATTGGAATTCTGAAACCTTTCTGCCTCCCTGGTGCTCAGATCTATTCTGAGTGCTGTTACAGAATGTATACAATAACCAACAGAGGGATTCAGAGGGGGCTGAAGCACTGTTTATTTAACACTCTGGAGGGATTTTCGTGCTTATTCGGTCCTGGCTACCCAGCTTTCAATATCGCTTTGACAACCGTTATGCCCTTCTCATTAATTTTAAACAGTTAAAACACAGGAAAAAGAGAAAAAGTTTTCATTATTAAAGTGCTTTACTTTTTAATAACAGAGGATTCTGTCCGCCAGGGGAAAGGGCAAACCTCACTAATTTCACATTCATATTAAAAAACGCTGGGAAGGTGACACTTTGTGCTGCCAGGAAGCTTAACAAAAGGAAAGTGATGGGGGCTTGGAGGAGCTGGCAGGGGGAGAAAGTTTTATGTTTCATGTCAATGGAAACTTGTTAGTGACAATGATGAGTGTCCACTTCAGGGAGGCAGCTCCACTTGTGGCTTATTAAACCTTTACAGAGGCCCCTTGACTGGAGGCTGTCTCAGCTGATTAGCACTCACACATGAAGTCAAACTCAGAGGTGTCTGTGAGAGGGGCTGGGCTGTGAGGCCCTCGAGTGGAGGGCAGACAGCTAGACCAGAAATCTGGGAGACCCTTGGGGTAGCCTTAACATCCCCACTGTTGTCTTTGGGGATGCAGATGTACACTCAGTCCAGGTGGTGAGTGAACAGGAGCTCTTGTCCCCAAATCTGCTTGGCTGAGGAATAACCCATGGCTGGAAGCTGTGGGAACATCAGCTCAGAAGAGGGCACTGTGCAGGGAACTGAGATTGCATTCAGGAGCTGTCTCTGGGCAGATGTGCTATTTGGTGATAGAGTGGCAGATCTGGATCAGGAAAACATTTGTGTAGGGTGCCAGCAGCATCTCCTGGCCTCCAGGATCACTGAGGTTCATGGTGTTGGTGTGATATGGTCCCCTGGATGGGCAGCAGTGCAGAGGCGATGCTCAGAGCTGCAAGGGAAGAGGGTTATGCAGCATTACCATGGAAAGCTACTGAGGAACAGCAGGATTGTTGCCTTGGCACAGGCCTCGTGCAGACTTGTGGCAGCTGGATGTTTGTTTCCAGTCAGTTGACCAGTATCAAGTCATTGCCTTGGATCTGGCACTTTTAGACTTGGATGCTGCTTTCTGTCTGAGTTGCTTTGGAGAACTGTGGCCCCTTCTTGGGAGAGGTTCATGCCCATGGATGCCTGGCTTTGCACTTTGCTGTCAACTTTCTGTCAAAAATTCACTTGTTTTCTTGTCCACATCTCCTTTCTCTTCCACTTTAGTAAGAAACAGCTTCTCTTCTCCTCCCAGTAACAGCTTGCTCCCAGAAATGTTTGCTTTCTATTTCCTGTACTGCATCCTACAGTCTGATTCAGGGAAAGCTTGAGCACATGCAGAATTGCCCTTTTGGTCCAAGAGATTTTCTTCGGTCAGGCCTGTGGTTCTAGAGGAACCACATGATGGCAGTTACCATGAAGTATGAAATCATGGGTTGACAGTGAGAAAACATCATGTAGGCAATGGTGAGAAGTTTATTGTGTTGGTTTTGTTCACAGGCACTGAATTTGGTCTGTTCTCTGGAGCTGGGGGGTAAATGTAGAGCTCCTGCCCAATGAGGGCCAAGAACAGGCCATGTATTTTGAGGGAACTGCACAGGGGAACTTGCAACATCAGTCTAAATCTTTTAGCATGGAATTGGGGGGGAGTTATTCTGGATAACTCCAATGGAAAGAAGCAGTGGTATCTGGCCTCTTGAATCTGGGGAGAGAAAAGGGGGACCAAAAAAAAAAATAAGACAAGGAAAAAAGATATGTGATGTTGGAAAACACAAAATTAAAACTGATTTGCTCTCCTCAGCACACAGCACTCACTCACTGCTTTAACATCTTTATCTGTATTCTTTTTTTCCTCTAGTAATATTGAGAGGATTACCTTTGTTGGCCCCTGGGTGGTTACTGTGTGATTTTACTGTTATTAAATCTATTGTAAACTGCTTCATTATTCCTGACTCAAATTCTCTCTTTCCTCTAATCCTCCCCACCACCCTTGTAGAGATCTTGTGGCAGGGACCCTCAGGAAGTCCGGGAGCGAGCCACCGTCTTACAGACAAAATTTGAGAATTATGTTCACTCCAGTGAGGGGACTGTCCGGTGGGCAAAGAAAGGTCAGTGCTTTTTTTTTTTTTTCATGCCTGAAGGAATCATATAAACCACCAAGATTTTCTTCTGGGGAGACAGCTTCAGGGAAAAGGCCTGGAAGAAACATTTTGGAGCCGTTGGGCTCTGTAGGGGGTTGAGATGAGCCCAGAAGGCTTTGTGCTGATATTAAATGTTAATTTCTTGCATTCCCAGATTACCTGCAAATGAGGTTTAGTCTTGGCTTTTGATAGGATCAACATCTGAGGGCTCTGACCCAATTGCATGAGCGAATTGGTTATGTGTGTTGTGGTGGGAAGGTCATGGGTAACCAGCTTCACCACCTCCTGGAATACTACCCAGTAGTTTTGATTTACACCAGGGATGAATTTGAAGCCTGCAAAACAGGATGGCTTAGGAGCAACTTTTCACAGGCAAGGGCCTTAGACTGGAGGTTGTAGTGTGGGGTGGGAAAAATCTGAGAGAGGGGGCAACTATTAAAAAAGGCAGGAAGAATAAAACTGGGATGGATTTTATAATTGTAGCTAGGTGCACATCTGGGATTTAATCTCCCATCTTTGCCAAACAGAATGCATGGCAAATGTCACTGATTGGTACAAGAAACTCTTCTGCTTCTCAGTTTGGAAATTCCAGAGGAAGGTGGATTTTGGAGATAGAAGAAAAACTTGCCAGGGATATGGTAGGAAAATACCATGCTCAGGAGGTCAAAGGTGCTGTGTTTTTTTTCTGATTGCTGTACTGATTTGTTATGTGATGACACAGAAGAACAGCTGGAGCTCATACCTGCATTCTGAAATTATTCTGCCACTTTTCACGATGCTTATTGATGGGTGAGGTGTGGGAAGTGCTGCTCTCTCACTCTTTGCTCTCCTCCCTGCCACTGCATGTCGCTCCACTGATTCTCACCCCCTGCTCTGACAGCTGCAGTGCTGATTATTTTACATCAGCCTTTCGAAATACCTTTCTCCTACAGCAAAAGTAGAGGCTTGCTACACAGGCAGCTTGCTTGCACCCA
Organism: Heliangelus exortis; assembly: GCF_036169615.1. Taxonomy (NCBI): domain Eukaryota; kingdom Metazoa; phylum Chordata; class Aves; order Apodiformes; family Trochilidae; genus Heliangelus; species Heliangelus exortis. The sequence continues at coordinate 10,178,144 of NC_092443.1, forward strand.
TTTTCAGGTGTGTTGTGCTGCTTGACTGTAGCCTCCCTTTTAGCTTCACAATCTCAAAACACGTGACTAATGTGATCAAATCCTTGATCCTCCATGGATGAGCTTCTTGTTGCTCCCCTGGGGTTCCTTCTACCCCATGTGAACTTCTAACCTGAAATGACTGTGACATGGAGAACAACTGAATGGCTCTGGTCACACTTCAGAAGCCTCTGTGGGCTCTCTCTATACAACATATGGCACTCTGCACACACACACTTGTTGCTGACCTCAGCACTAATAACTTTTAGCCACAGAGAAGAACAACAGTAAATATATTAGGAAATGCTGAACTGTTGTGCATCCCATTTATCTTCTACAGGAGCACTCCACCTCTTTTTCCTGTTCTGCTATCTACATATGCAAATTTTCCACTGCTGAGTGGCTTCCATAAACCCCCTCTTCCTCCTCTCTGCGCCAGGCATCATGAATAATTAACATGGCAGCTGGCTTTTGCTTTCATGGCAGACACTCAATTGGAAACTGTGCCAGAAATGCATTTGTTTCTCTCTCTTTTTCTCTTTTTCCCCATTTTCTGACCTAGTCAATGTTAATAAGCAGTGTTTTGACTGCAGACTGCTTTCAAAAGGCAAGTGGCTCCCTGCCCACTCACTCCTTCTGCCTCTTGGTCCCGTGTTTATCAGACTCAAATCAAATGGTTCAGTGGAGGTGCTGCCCTTCAAACTTGATTGACTGATCCGTGGTGAGATGGGTGTGAGGAGGGGGATGGCTGGGCCTTCCAACCAGAAGGATGAACCTCATCAAGTGTGCATCCCCTTCTGGGAGGTGGACTCCTCTGAAGAGTGGCATGGTGAGAGACATGAACACAGCTGTGGGGACAGGTAGAACTCAGGAGATTCCAATCCTTTGTGCCACTGGGGTTACAGAAAGGGTAAGGAACCAAACCCTGCTTTTCTTCTCCATGTTTGCCCAGTTTATAGCCAGTAGTTGAGCATTGTGTATCATCTCTTCTGTGGATGTGGAGATGGACCAGCAGAGTTACAGGATCCCACTGCCATGGCACAATGCTTGAACCCCTGGTGGTTTCAGTGCATCCTTCCTTCCCATTCCCCCAGCTCTGGAGGCTGGCTGGATCACAGGATCACAGAATTCTCTGATGCCTCCTCAGGTTTGTTCAGCCCTGTGGCTGAGGCCACATGTGGGGACAAGCTCTGGGAGCCACTGCCAGCCAAGAACAGGTTGTGTCACCTGGCTCACTTTCATGTCTCATTACCCTCTTGACCTCTGTTCAAAAACACAACAAACCAACCTAGCTGACCTCCATCATACCTTGCTCTCTTCCCTTTTTCTCTTTTTCCTTACTTTGCCTTTCTGCAAAATACCTTTCTCCTACAGCAAAAGTAGAGGCTTGCTACACAGGCAGCTTGCTTGCACCCATTTTCAGGTGTGTTGTGCTGCTTGACTGTAGCCTCCCTTTTAGCTCCACAATCTCAAAACACGTGACTAATGTGATCAAATCCTTGATCCTCCATGGATGAGCTTCTTGTTGCTCCCCTGGGGTTCCTTCTACCCCATGTGAACTTTTCCTATAGGAAAAGTTACATTTCCTATAGGAAAGTGGGAATGCACGGGGGCAAAGGACTCTTCCCAGTCCTCTCCTGTACAGGAGTAAAAGTCTGAATCCCCCCCAGGCCAATCTGCATTGCCTCAGACTCACCTTAGTGTGGCAGAAGCTAACAGCTCAGGCAGTTTGCTCTTGTGAGGTTAAGATGGGGAACCCTTTATGTGAATTCTAGGCCTGACCAGCACTGTTTCCAGTCTATGTCAGTTGCTTTCAAAAACCTCAATCTCTTTGATCACAAAATTACAAATGAATTTCAACGTAAAAAAACCAAAAAACAAACTTTTAGTATCTGGCCGAAATAATTCACATAAAAACTGGAAAATTTGACTCTGGCAACACTGTGAGGTCTGAAGACCTGATGATAGAGGTTTAAAAAAAGAATCTCACCCTCAGAGGTCTGCATATAAATCTCCTGGGTGCTGTACTGAACATCAGCAGCTCCGAGCTCCTCAGAGGTGAGGCAGTTACCTGAGATGAGGTTTCAGCCAGGGGACAGTTCAGCTTTGGGTTAGTGTTTTCCCTGGTTTTCATGCTCTGACTCAGGACTGGATCTGGCTGTTGCCTGTCAGGACTTGGGGAAGATGGGGGTCTGTAAGAGTTGGGTTCTCTCTGATCTGAGTCAGTACCAGCAGCCTTTGCTATCTGAAAAGCTGTGGGAGGGGAATTCAGCCTTCATCCTAACAGCATCTTTAGTATCAACCATCACCAGTGCTGTGAGACAGACAGCTGTGTTAGCTCCAACCAGACCAGATTCAGAGCAGGAACAAGTTTGTATGGTTCCTTTTGAGAAGAGTTACACCTTTTTTCATAGCAGGTGAGTTTGACCAATAACTTGCTGAAAAAAAAGCAGCAGAGTAGAGGTTTGTAGAGCATTTGGGCTGGTGCATAAGCCCCCTGAGGGCTGGCCTTCCAACGAGACCCTGAGAGAGGTTATTTGGAATTTAGCATTCCCTCTGGTAAAACACAGGTCTATTCATGCTCAGATGCCCCTAAAAAGAGTAGTGTTGTGAAATTGGGAAGAAGGTGCAAAAAACCTCAATCTTTTCTTCTCATCGATTGGGAAAAGGAGTTCACTTTACTCAGTAAACAGAGCTTTGATGGATTCCCTAGGTTCTTCCAGGAGCTGATCTGCTAAAATGACATTTTTATTACTGTTCATAAACTCCAATCTCCGGCTGCTGCCAAGAGATTAGAAATAAGCTGTGGGCAAACTTGCTGGTCCAGTGGCACAACAGGCAAGGGCAGGAGAGGTTGGAGTTTAGAGCTTGGTGCTGCTCAGGGGTCGGGAGGGAGAGGAAGATGGAGGTGGTGGTTGGAGCAAGGGCTGGAGGGGGCACAGGGGGCTCAGCAAGCAGAGGAGCAGCAGGGGATTGAAGGGAGCTGTTTCCTGAGCTGTAGAGTTTCCTTATTTCAAGTCCCTCTATTCCCCATAGCAGGGAGGACAGCCTGGGTGTAGTTAACATGCCAGGGACATGGAGCAGCAGTGGTAGTGTTCTTATTAGTAGATGATCATCTTTAGAGCAATGAGCCCTGAGGGAAGGGCATTACAGGAATATAAAGATGTGAAGGGAAATTTGCATGCTGTTCTATTATTTTTCCCTTTTGAGAAGGTGAGCTCTGTTCTCAGTGTGATGATGAGTCAGGAAATCCATCTGGCTCTCGGATATTTATAAGGGACTAGCTAGTAACTGGTGAAAAATGCATGGACTACAGGGACTCTAATACCAGAGGAGTCTTCCTGTGCTTCTCTTTCCCTCTCTTCATCCCTTTATCTCTATTCCCTCGCTCCCCTTATCTGCTGCCATTTGATGTCAGTGGCTCTTATTGTGAGATGTGCTACAGACCTCACCCTTTCTGGGAGAAGGGGCATCCTTGCAAGAGGCAAATATGACTTCATGTAGCTTTGTTTCAGCTCCTAACACTTCACCACCTACCTTCTCCTTTCAGGATTGTACCTTCAGAGATTTTTAACATAACAACCTTTTCTACCAGCTGCTGACCAGAAGGTGTCCTAAAGGACAAGACCAATGTCCTTTCAGCTGGAACAGCTGAATCTTTAAGTGTGTGTGTATATATATATACACATATATATATATGTGTGTGTATATATATATATATAAAAAAATGCAGTAGGAAACAGAATTCACTTTTTTTTTTTTTTTTTTTTGCTTTTCCCCTCAGCACTGCAGTCTTTCCTTTGTGCCTATACCACCTATCCCAGAAACCTCAAGCACATCTTCCACATCAAGTCTCTCCACCTGGGTCACATAGCCAAGAGCTTTGGCCTGAGAGATGCTCCCCAGAACCTGACTGTTCTTCCAGCTGCTGGCTCAAAGAAGAAAACCAAACCAAAACCTAAAAGGTAAGCCAAGTTATATTCATGAGCCAAGCAGTGCCACATGACAAATCGTGTCTGGCCTCTCAGAATGGTCAGCTGCAGCTTGGAATACTTACTCTTCTCCCTAGGAAGGCATTAGCTTAGGACCTGAAGGAGAGGGGAAGACTGCTCTGTGTTTTTATAGGTATTAATTAAATGATTGACTCTAGTTTTACAAGTACAAACTCAGTGCAAAAATTAGGTCTGCTGGTAGGAATGAACCCCTTACAAACTAGTGCTCTGCTGCCTGTGGATTTAAGTAGTTCTGGCAAAAGCATTTCTGCAAAATCGTTGGGGCTTTCTCCCAGGAGGAGTCACAACTGAATTACAACTCTGTCCCCTTAGGTGTGTGGACAGGGCTGCTCCTGGGTCCTCCTTTCCTGTGTAAGGAATCTGAGGCTCTCTGATGCTTCCGGAGGAGCACAGTCCTGAATCCTCCTCTTGCCTGCTCAAAATAGAGCTGAAGGTGCTCAGGATGTCTGATCCTAGTTCCTTCAAGCTGGTTCCACAGGACAGATAATCCTCCCTTTTGAGATGACAATTAAAGGGCTCCATGTCCCCCCTAGCACAATGCCAGAATACAGACCTCTGCCTTGCCAGTAAAACCACAGCAATCATTCAAAGAAGGAAAAGCTTTTTTCTCTTTATCAGTATCAGTTATGACTCTTCCATGTATTTGTTGCTGCAAACTTCATTAGCAAATGTTGGCTGTGCAATTAAACCCCTAATCCACAGGGTTGTTCCTGGGCTGGGGACATCTCTTGCACATGGGCATATCTGGGGGCTGGGGGAAAAAGTGAGGGGAAGGGATTTTAAAATAAAAAAGTTGGAGACAGCATTGTCCTGCTTTCAGAAGCCACCAGGGACGGGCCACTGATCTGCCTCCTGCTTCAGCTGACCCTCACCAGCAGATGGGCAACAGGATGGGAATGCCCCTGTGAGCAGGGGATTTAACGGGGCTTTATTTCAGGAAGAATAGCCTGATTAGCTGATAAAGAGCATGTAAGATGGTATGGGGTGGGCTTTGATGTCTTGCTGGCCCAGCAGGGTATCAAGCTATGACTGACAGTAGCGTGTCACAGGATTACTTGGCCTGCAACAATGCCTCTCTCTGTTCCTATGATGTTGCTTCTCTGTTAGAGCTACTTCTGCCCTTGTTACACACCTCTTTTAGACAGCATTCCCCCTCCCCAAGTCCTCATCCTATTATAGTACAGACAAGCTCAAGATACAGTAGGTAGTTTATGCACATGGCACATGAGGTTGGGGATGTGGAGGTGTTGGAACAAATGGTGTGAGAGTGATTTGGAAGCTCATTTGCCTGTGGATTGTATAATTGCAGCTCAGGGAAAGTGGGCAGACTTTGCACAGGTTTGTCACAGCTCAAGGCTCCAGGTTTCAAATCTGGGAGCATCTGGAAAGTTAAGGCTGAGGAGAAAGAGTCAAAGTTATGATGTGCAACAATTGTTATTGGCTGTGGAACTTGTTTCTAATCAACTTTCTTGGCGTGTGCTTAAAAAAAAATAACAAAACCACAAAGGGAGAAGATCTTTATAGGATATGGGATCCTATCCCACAAAGGGATAGGATCTTTATAGAAGATCTAAATAGGATAGTATTTATAGGGTGGAGAAAGTGAGTATAGATTCAAATTCAGTCTCCTTCAGCATGAATTGGGGAGTTAGCTCTGTACAGAGAATTGCATTTGATTTCACACAAACAAAGCAGAAAGCTGAACTTAGCCTGCCATTTAGAAGACAAATGCTTTTTTAATTGTAAAATGCAAAGCTTGGAATTATAACAGCATGGTCACAGAGCAATCTTTTTAATTATATTCCTCACATGATGCCAGGAGTGTTGGTTGTATTACACATTGTCTCCAAACATCCGATACTTGTTTTTAATCAGTCTGCTCACTAAAGCCTCATCTCTCAGCACCTGCTCAGAGAATAAAGAACAGACAGTCCTGGTTGAACGTGGAGTAAAGGCAATCATTAAATGTTTCTGTAAGAGGACAAAGAAAACTTTTCCTTTCTTTTTAAGTCTCCTTTTGTGCTTCCCACCTCCTTTGAAAGCCTGCTTGGGGAAGGTGAGGCAGGACAACAGAGCAGCCAGGGGTGTGATGGTTCAGTGCTGAAATGTGGAAGCAGCCTGCTCCTTCTGAAGGCTTCTTTAAAACATCTTTGTGCAAACCAGCGGCCCCCAGAACTGCAGTGGTTCTTGCAAAACCCAGTCTGAAGATGACAAAATAATTGCTTGTGATTTTTTTTTTTTTTTTTTTTAACTGAAAGTTGAAATGCTGTGTTTAGGTAAGAGATGAGCACATGAACCAGATACTGTATATTAAATTACACTACATCAGCTTAGTAAGTGTCTGGGCTCATGCTTTTACTGGAGAGTAGATGCAGGGAAGCTGATCCCACTTCCATTGAGGGATTAACTGTCTGCCTTTGACTGCAGAGCAGCAGCATGCCCAGGCAGGAGCTGACAGACAGACATGTCTTTTGACTCTCCCACAATGTAGATGCCAGAGATCTATTGCCATTCCACCAAGCACCCCTGTGCTACTCAGTCTTTTGCACTTTGGATCAGTGAGGTTTTATGGGACTCTGTGGTGACTGATGGTCTGTTTGCTCCTTCTGACCTCTGGCAGGCTGGCATGTGTCCCCAAAGGGTTTCACTGCAGTGAGGAGCTGCAACTTATCTTGCCTTGTTTGTGAATTTATGCCATTACAAGGAAAGGGATAAAGCTTTAAGTTCAGTAAATTCTGTGGAACTCATTGCTACAGGATGTTTCTGTTGCCAAAAATGCTCAGAAAGATTGAATTTACATATGAGTATCAAGCATATTCACAGTTGCTACAGCATGTGCAAAAAATAAGTATAAAAATTAAGGTGAAAACCCTAAATCCAACCCTTAACTAAAATGGGATCAAGAAAAGGTGTCCAGGATTCTTCTGTTTGAGTGGTTGCTTTACATCATTATTGCACAGGCATTGCACTGAATATGGAAATCATCCTGCCCTTAAGGTTTTAACTGCAAGATGATTGTGGGAATTCATTCTTCAGCATTACTGGTCAGACAGATTCCTGGTGAGAAACCTACACTGCATCCCTGTGTATCCTCCTCCGAGTGGCCAGGGCAGCAGTCTCCTTTGGGTGACAGCCTTTTGCCTTCTCCCCTGCCTCACATCCTTGATTCCAGTTTTGGGTGTCTTGGAGTGGACAGTTTTGGAAAGAGTAATGTTCCTATTGACAGGGTTTGTGAGCAGAGACTGCATTTGGGTCTCCCTGAACAGCAATTGTCTAATCATTAGAAGCAGTTTGCCTGCCAGTTTTTGCATGCCATTTACAGCTTCCTTAAAATCACTTAATTAGTCAAAATGCAAGTTTGGAATTCAGCCCACTAAGAATTTCACTTGTTTTGGGCAGTCTGCTCTAGAAAACCAGGCTGGAGCTCAGGTCAGAACACAGATTCCTGCACTGGAGTGCAGACAGATCCAAAAATTGCAGTAAAGAGAGATGGCTGCTGTGAAAGGAAACATCACCATCAGTATTCATGGAGGCCATTCAGGTTCACAAATGAGCCCTGCTTACAGAATCATGATACTATAAAGAAGTCCTGTTATGAAATTGAAATTTTATAATGACAAAATCCATCTGATTCTTATCTGCATACAGCAGTGCCCTTTGTAACTGTCCTGTTCCACCACAGCCCAGAGCCTTTGCACCACCCTTGGGTGAGCTTGCATATGGAGCTGGAGAACCTCTGTGCTGTTTGACCAGAAAATGATCAGTTCTTCCTAATTGAAATAAATTCTATCCTTTAGGCTGGGAAAGAGCCTGAAAGAAGCAAGAATCCTAGGAGGTTCCCAGCTCTCCCAGTGGTGCTTTCATCCTTTCTCCATAGGGTGAAAACCAAAGGGTGGTAGTGAAATGAAGCTGTGGGGTTTTGTCTCTCTGTGTAGCTGAAATACTGAGGGTGAGGTCTTGGTGTGCAGACTGCCCTGCTCTGACCACTCTGGAACAGAGCTTAATGCTCAGTCTTTCTCAGTAATAATTTTCCATGATCTGCTCAAGCTCTTGTTCACATCCACTGATAACAGAGTACCTGGGCCATCTGTTGACTTGTCAAGAGCAGTGTAGGATTGCTGATGAATTTCTTGCCCCCACTCTGCAAAAACAACAACAGAAAAACCAACCCAAACAGGGTTGCATTGGCTGCAGATGGTTCATCCAACACTGTAAGTAGAAAAAGCAGGTGTTGCAGCAGCCTTGGCCCAGAGGTAACCGAGCTCTGCTGCTGGCACAGTTTCAAGGAGCTGTTGGAGATGCTGTCAGGCAGATTGATAGCACAGTCCATGTTGAAATGTATTCTGATAAATTGAGCAGCCTACTCCTGTCTCCTCTAAAGACACACCATGAGTTCTGGGCCTTGTGCATCAGAACTTTGTGCTCCCTTTCCCTCAGCTGGAACAGTTTGGGAGCTTTGGTTGCTGCAGATGCTGTGAGATGGTTAAAGGTCACTGCACTTGCTGCACTGCATTGCACCAGCATTTCAAATGGCTCAAGACAAAGGAACAGACAGCAGTGCCAACCAGGTTGAAGGAGACATCTCTTTACTTAGGCAAAAAGGCCAGCAGAGACATCTTCTGAGCCATCAAATGATGTCCAAGAAACCATTCATGTTTATGGCTTGGATATCAGTGTGTGATTCTGTTCTCTAGTGAAGATGTGTCAGTCAAACAAACATGTTAGAATTTTGGAATGAAGGTGAAAAATGGTGTCATACTCATTCCTTTTCTTACTACTTTTTCACTTAATCCTTTCACACCTGAATGTTTGAGTGTCTCCACATTCAGGATTATGGTTTGCATATTGTAACAAAATCAGTCTGATGAAATCAGCTGATGGAACTTGATCATTCTCATGGTCTTGACAGTGATGCTTGGGAGGTGAATGGGATGTTATATAGAAACAGAACAGGTTGTGTGTGCTTCTCTTCCTCTTCTGTTTGTGCCTTGGAGCTGTCTGCAGGATCTCAGCCCTGGTGAACCTCCTCAAAGCCCAGTTCAGAATACTTGTGTTGGGTTTTTTTGGCTCTGTTACTTGTTAGTGCCTGTAGAATTGAGATGGTGTCCTCAGAGCTCGCAGAGTCCTTGGTCACCCAAGGTCTGTGAAAATCACAAAATTAGTATCTTGAAGGTGCATTGCATGTAAGCTGGGTGGGACCTCTCTGGTGATGGAGTATCATGTGGCAGAGCCACAACTGGAGACAGCAGAGGATTCCAGGGTAGTACCTGTGCTGCATTCACCTTCCTGGGTTTTGAGGTTTTTTCATCATGAGAAAGAAGATCTGCCATGAGTCTTTTCTGGTACTCTGGAACAAATCAAAGAGTTGAGGGTCAAGGGACCCAAAAAGGAGACCACTCCAGATAATTCTGGTTTCCTCTGAAGTGTGGGGTTGGGCAGCAGCAGCACCCTGGAAGTGGCTCTGCAGATGGAGAGAGAAGGAAACTGAGGCAGAGGAAAGAAGGTTTTCACTCTTTCCTTGCTGGATGCTTTTTCTCTCTCGTTTCTTCCAGATGCTTCTCTTCTGCCTTTTCATCATTCAGTGAGGCACTTAGCAAGATTCACAAGTTTCTCATGTTTAAAGAGTGAATGAAATCTCCAGTTTTCTGGAGGGAAGAGCTTTTTTTTTTTTTTTTTCTGTAAGAGTTTGTCTCTGGCCTGGTCTTTCCCAGCCTTGCAGGATATAACAAAGCCATCTGAGGGCAATTCCTCTTTTTTTCTTCCTGCCCCTCTGCTGGGGCTCTTGGTAACAGCTTTTGTGAGGTTGCAACTTAACTACAGATGTGCACAGGCAGCTGTAAATCTGGGATTTGGTTCTTTCCTTTGTGAGGAGATCTTTCTCAGACACTGCCAGACAACTACTGGGCTCTCTGCCTCCCCTTCTTCACTGTGCAAAGCATTTTGCTCTCCCCTTGATGATGAGGTGATTAGATAGACCTTAGGGTGATCTGGGCTTTTTCCCTGTACCTGGAATCTAAAGCCAAGAGCAGTGGTTGGGCTGGGGCTCAACCTTGCAAATGAGGGGGTGGTGTGTCCCCTGCCTGAGGTTAGAAGGTGATGCTACCTCATCTCTGCTGGTTCCTCTGGCTACTTACCAGTTCTTGGCTGTCTGATACCCATACCCTGTGTAACAGAGTAATAGTCCAGTAGTGCTCCTGCCTGCATCCCATGTGTGGCAGCACTCACCACCAGTGCTCTGGACAGTAACACAGGGAAGTCAAATATCTTCTATTCAGGGACAGGCTTTTCCTAGCTCATGCATTGGGGCTGTTTCATTTTCTGAGTTATGACTTCTCTATTTCTGTCTCATTTTCCCCCAGCTAATAAAAGTGGCTATTTTCTCATCCTTTTGAACACTCCTTCCTCCTTGAAGCCCTGCTGAAATCTCAGTGCTTTAGCACACTGGGATGGGTCAGTTGTTAGTGAATCTCTTTTTCCCCTGCAAGTTCCCCTGAGCTGCACTGTTTTGTAGCTCCCCACCAAATGACTGTTGTGTTTGGGAGGAGGAATTTGAAGGGCTGGGGATTTCTCTGCCCGTTATCAACATGATGTGTTCTCATTAGGCCTCAATACAGCATGATACGTAGACATGAGATCACAGAAACAGAGGCTGACAATCCATGTGTTATTCCAGTGATGGGAACATGGGTTCTGTCTGTGTTGCAAATGCATTTTACATTTACAGCCTTTCTGTGAAGCTTTTTGCCACAATATCCAATATCACCACACACAGCTCTCTTACATTAACATCACATCAGTCTTTGGCAACAGGGAAAACACAAACAGCCTGGGCTGGGAGGTGGGAGAATGGACACCAAGGCCAAAGGGATTAAATTCCTTGCCCAAGGGTGCTCAGAAGGTGAGTATCAAGGTCTCTCTCTGTTCTCCTGGGCTTTCTCATAAGCACAGGGTGCCTTTCCTCACTGCTGTTGTCTTGACTGCTCTTGAGCAATGAGAGGAGTTTACAGGTTTACAACAGAATTCAGATTCTGGCTGGGGATCCTGACCTGGTGCACTTCTCCTCCTGTGCTGTCAGGACAAACTATTGCTGTTGCCTGTGGCTCTCCCATCTCGTGGTTAAACAGAGGCTTAACAATTGCTTTTCTTCTCTCAGTCATCAGCACAAGTTCCACAGCACAGCTCCATTGATTTTTTGTGGCTCTGGTTAGAGGGAAAAACCTCCCTTTTCTCTCTATCCTTACTTTTCTGTGTACAGCTGATCACCACAGCAGGGAGTATTGATTTACTAATTGGGCAATGATTTCACCTGATTGATAATAAAGTGTTGGACAACCTCCCTGCTGAGCTGAAACTGGTCTGGCAGCTACTGGTGGATTACTTGTCCTTTTGCAGCAGATAGTTCCCTGTTGTTAAGTAAACTGATCTGTTGCTTGGTAACCCTGGAATTACTGTAGTAAATGCTTGGAGACACAATGAAAGTGTCAGATAGAAACTTTACCAAGTGATGGAGGGGGCTGAGCAGAGGATACAGCTGCACTATAGAGGTTTTGCAGCAGAGCTGGGCTGGTTCAGGCACACCTTGGCCCAGAGCTGTGCCTGCACCCATGGGCATCCCTCCTTCCATCTGTGCTGCTGTGGTCAGGAAGGCACAAGGCTGTGGAGGTGCTGCAGGTACAGCTTTACCAACAGCACGTTGGCTTTGTGAGCTGTACAGTCACTTTTGAGTCATTTCTGTCTTTTTTTGTCTTAGTTTCTGTGGGTTCAAACTAGGTGGTAGGTGTGCCTCTTATTTCTCCAGTATCTCCAGTCTTGAGCCCTGCTGCCAGCGCAGAGCTTGATGCTTAATTAGGGTGAGGATGAAGACTAGACTGAAGGTAGCAGAGTCTCCCTGCCTGTGAGTTACAGTTTTTCCTTTCTAGAGGAAACCATCTCTCAGTGGTAATCTTCTCATCATTTGGATTCATCCTTCCAAACCCACTCCAGCCATGAAACCTATACAGGGGTAGAAATCAAGCTGTGGAAAAAGGACAAGCAAATACCCCAGAGAGCCAAGAGTTTGCTTCCCTGCTTTGTGTGTTTATCCTGATGAGTGTCTTGATTTGTTTGCTGCAGATGGAAATCCTTCCTTCTGTGATTCCCCAGCATGGTTCTGGACACCTGAAGGGACCACAGGAGGCACTGCTGTAAGGTGTCAACCTTTAGGGCTGCTGAGGTCCATGCATACTGGCACAGATCAGGGATCTTCTGTTCAATTCCCCCATTGTAGACAGAGGGACAGGTAGATTTCTGTTTGCTTGTTTGATCATTTTTGAGATGTTCCTGGACTTTGAAGAGGAGAGTGGGATGTGCAGACACCAAAGGATACCCCCTTGTGCCCAAGACCACCCAAACCTGGTAGGGAATGATGGATCCTGCACTGATGAGATTGCAGTTTGATGGCAGCAAGGAAGATGAGATTTGCCCAAGGTCATAGAGCAGGACAGTGGTGGAAAAATGCTGAGTGGGGTTTTGTATTTATATCTGGAAGTTTAGGGCTACAGGGAGATCCATGTTGGAGGTGGGATGGGCAGAATGCAACTACCTTTGCAAAAGGTGGTCTGGGGAGAGGGAGGCTGTAAGGTGCATGTGATGTCTGCAGGACATGGCAAGAAAAAGTCTGTTGGGTTTGAATTCCTGACTCCTTTTTTTTTTTCTTTTTTCTTTTTTCTTTTTTTTTTTTTTTTCTTGTTTGTGTTCTCTGTTTTCAAGCTCTGGATTTAAGCTCTTTATAAAATGTCCCTGTTGTTCAGTGTCTTAACGCTGTTAGTTTGGGTTTTTTTATTATTATTATAATTCTCAAACTGCTGTGTCACCTAATTCATCAGCCTTCAGCACACAACCTTCCCTCCTTCTCTCCACCACCCCTGCAAGAGCATTTGTACAGAACAAAGGCTTGCTTTTAAAACTGGCATGATATTTTGCCACCTTTGTGAAAACCTGTCACAACAATATCTAATTTTGCATGAGACAGAATTTCAAATCAAGCCTCAAGAAAAGGAAGCTCTTCTTCTGCTCATGAGCAAATGTCACTTTCCACAGCTGTAAAATGAGGAACCCACCCAGCAGCCTTCCAGAGAGAAGGAAATCTCATTCCTCTTCTCTTCCCTCTGCCCAGGTCTGACCTTCTCAAGAAGACCCACGGCAAACGTCGCCTTGCTGAGCTCTTGCGATCCGAATATTCCAGTGGGATGGACACTGGTGTATCCAAGGTCAAGAAGAAGAAAAGACAGAGAAAACCTGGCAGCCAGCAGATTCCAACATAAGCCTGGACCTTCCAGTCAGTCATTGGCTGCAAAACCTGCTTGAGTGCCTCAGCCGGGGGCCAGGGTGACCTGCCAAAAACTGAGGAGTGTTTCCATTTATCAGGCAAATATGGGAGGGATCTTGGGGATCTTGGCCTCCTCCCCCTCATTCCATAGGTGCAAATGGAATCGAATCCAGTCGTGTCCTGTTGCACTGCTGCAAGTGAATTGTGGCTTCCTGAAGATGTGTTTCATTTTTACAGTGGTTTTTGCAAGAAAAATAAAAAAAGGTTAAATACTCTTTTCAGAGAAATGTGATGTCTGTATAAATACATAAATGTGAGACAAGGGTCCTAAGACAAGATGCTTTCCTGTTTAAAAGGCCTGTAGAAGCACTTCACTATCTTTTAGCTTGCTAACTTTTAACCAGATGAAGAGCAGAGCAGAGGAGGTGTTCCAGGAGCACATTAAAGAGCAGGGAGGAGGCTGCTGCCCCTTCCCCTGTCACAGGGGAGACACTTCTGCTCCTTTCTTGGGGGCCACAGCCACCTTACTGCCACCTCCTTTCCTGTCCTTTGTGCACTGGGGCCAGGTCTTTCCCTGGACACCCATTGTTAGCCAGATAATGCTTCTTAGAAGGAGTCTCCCCCATTTTTGGTGCAAGTGATGGGATTGTGAAGAGCTCCTCAGTTCAATGTTTGTGTTCCTTTGGGACAGAGCTCATGGGCACAAAACTTCATGTCAAAACTCCTGAGTTTGGGAACAAACATTGTCAGTATGGGAAGGAGCCAGCTTGGAATCCAGCAATCCCCAAAATCCTCTTGGAGTTCTCTGCTCTGGCTGGGCTTTTTCTGAGTAGGGCCCAACCTCATGGATTTTCTTTCATGCCTCTCCCATTTGCCTTTTTTTTCTTGTTCTTGCTTATCAGAGAATGGGGACTGCTGAGAAAAGGGCTGACCCCACGTGTGCCAAGGCTGGCACTTGCTCACCAGTGCCCAGGGCATGAAATGGACCCTGAGCTCTAGTGAAGCCCATGATAAAACTCCCTGGGTGCTCCCCAGGGCACCCACAAAGTCTCCCAGGACCTACAGGTGAGCACCCACCTCCCTCACTCTCCCTTCCTCTCCTTCTTCCAGCACCTCCTTCAGCACAAGCACTCAGCAGCACACATTTAAAACCAGTGTGAACCCTGCCAAAACACAACTTTGGCTGCATGTGTCCTCCTCAAGTAAGGAGATGAGGAAGAGCAGCCCCCCCATGACCCAAGCTGGATGTGTTGGTTAATGCAGGACCAAAGAAGTGCTCCAATCCAGTTGCAAATTGAGGTGTCAGAAGGTAGAAAGGACCACAGAGGGAGTATAACCAGATGAAAATGATACCTGCTTTGTGAAGGCAGAATTGAGGGCACCTACTTTGGGCTGCAGTGAGTCATCCTAAGGACTGTGGGAGGGAAGCAGTCAGCCCAAAAGTGTTTAATTTCTGAAGTCAACTTTTGAGAACCAAATTATTTTTTTTTATTTTCCTCCCAGGCAATTACCAGACACGCTCATTTTACTGCCATGCTTTTTTGGGTGCTTCAGAAAGATGTCAAAAAGGCTCTGGTATAAAATTAACCATGTTTTTTGCAACAAGAATGAATCAATTAGATTAAGATAAAATAACAACAAAGATAACCTGATTTTCTTATGAGCCCTGTTTGAAAGAGCAATCAGGTTTAAGGCAAATGTCAGCTTTAGCAGTATGAAACCCCTGAGGATGAAAATGACTTGGAGAGAGTGATGCAGGGAGTTTGAGTTTGGGATGAACTGATCTTGCTCATGAGGGGAAAATACATGACCTTCTGCTAGCTGACTGCCACGTAGGGACTAATGAGACTATTGGCAAATTCATGACAGTAGGAATAAAGGCCAAAAGTTTTTAAGTGAGACACATCAGAAATCTCATTGCTGTCTGTATTAACTGGGCACATTACAAACAGTTATGATGAATAATATGATTTTAAAAAGAGGGAAAAAAAAATGCCTTCCAGCAGACAGTGCTGGGCTATTTGTGTGCTTGGGGAAAGGAGGAGATTGTTAACAAGAAAGGGGAAGTGGCAAATGCACACACACGTGAAGCTAAGCCCAGTTTTCTCTTAATAAACTGGAAGGCTGATGTGCAAAATGTGTTTGAATTGTAGCTGGGTCAGCAGGTACCAAATTCTGCCCTTATTTACACTTTGGCAGCTCTGAGCTCCTTCTGCATCACTTGGTTCAGGAAGAACCTGATAGGTGTGGAGTTAATTAGCACTCAAAGCATCTTCATCAGGGCAGGGCAAGGTGAGGTTCCTGCTGCAGGAACAAAGGGTTGTGGGTGCTGAGGATCCCCCAAGCACCTGAATGATGAAAGGGAGGAGCTGCTGGGGGTCCCAGTGTCTTCCCTTGGCACTCCTCTGCTATGGAGCAGGTGGACATCACCCTGAACTACTCCTGAACTTGTCCTCTCCTGCTCTGAGGTAGGTGGCTCATGTTGTGGGGGCTTAGCTGGGTGGGAGAGGGACTCTTGGCAGTGTTTAGTGAAACTGCAGCTTTGTTTGGCTGCATTGGTGTTGGCTTTGGTCAGGTTTGCTCTCTTTGTCTTGGCTGTGATGTGTGGTTGATGCCCTGCCGTTTCAAGTTTCTGTGCTTGGTCTGGAAATAATGTCCCTGGGGAGCTCTTATGTGAAGTTTCCTGCGAGTCAGACCTGGACCTGGTTGGGGTTTGCCTGCCCTGCTGCTCCCTGCTCCAGTCCTGCCTCTCCTGGGAGATGCTTTTGTGCCTTTTCTCAGCCCTCTTCTGTCCCAGTGCTGCCAGTGATGGGAGCCCAGATCCTCCTCTGTAGCTGGAGCATCTTGAGTTTACACTTGGAAGCTTTGGGACAGGAAAAAGTTAGGAGATCACCGTGGTCCAAGGCTTTCAGTGTCCTGGTCAAACACAAGACACCTTAGCACTGGTGGGCTGCCATGGAGACCGACTCATAACTAAGCAGGATAGAAAGCAACCAAACTTCCCTCTTTACAATGGTTTCTCTTCTCCATAGACCTGGGAAGAGGGCGAGGAAAAGCACCAATTGCTCTGGGCTTTCCATTCTGGCAAGATTTTGTTTGGTGTTCAGATGAAACTGTAAAATACCTCATCTAGAAACAATTCTGCTGGTTTCATTGAGTGAGTGTGTGTTGGCGTGTTCAGAGCAGCAGCTTTGCTTCTTTGTCTGCTCCCAGAGTGCTGGTCCTGGTTAAAGCTGGGAGGAAGATGCCCCTCAAGTTGGGTGAAAGCCCAGATGGAGCTTGGGAGCCAGGATTGTGTTGGGTCCTGGCAGCCCCACTGCACTAACTGGTTTGTGTCTTGGATGTGGAGCCTGGAGCTGACAGAAACCAACCACCAGCAGCCTGGCTCTTGGAGTCTCTGTACCCCGGGAGAAATCGGTGGAGCAGAACTGGTGCAATATCCCAAAGGTTTCCTTAATGGGACTGGTGCTTCTTCTCCACTGTGCCATTTTTACTGCTTCATCTGATTTCAACCCAGCACAACCTGTCCCACCCCTGAGGACTTGCCAGGATCATGCCTGCCTGGCACCAGCCTCTGGAAATGAGTTTCCAGCCCAGTGAGGGTGCAGGCCCAGTGCTGGTAGGTTCTGCTGTTGGACAGCAGGGTCCCAACTCAGTCCCTGCTCACAAGCTGGAGGTGAGGCTGCTCCTTCAGCCTTTGAGGCTGCTGAGATCCTCCTGCATAAGATGCTGCTCATGTGGCAAGTCCGAGAGCAGCCAGCACTGTCTGGTGTCTTCCCTAAACCTATTTATTTTGAAGCTTGCCTTGCTTGAGGTCTCCCTGGAGGAGAGTATTTCCAGGCCTCACTTCTCCTCTGCTTTCTTTCCTTCCCAGCCAGATCCAGCAGGATCTGTTCCCTCTTCCCAGAGTGGAGGTTTCCCCAGGGTTCTGCCCTGCTCTCTCCTTCCCCTCCTTGTAACACAACTGGACCTGTTTGCTGCCTTTCAGCCCTGGCTCATGCCCGCTGTTACAGGGGAGTTTCCAGCTTCTTCCAGATGTGAGATGGCAAATTTAAATATTGCAATTACTAACGTGTAACCAAGCCTTGTACTTCATTAATGTAAGAGGAGGAATCTGCTACGGCTACGAGGACAATTAAATATTAGAGAATGTCTTTGATTCACATTCCTGCTGTGTAAATGGGAGGCAGGTTGCTGTATGCTCCTTGCCTTTGCGCTCACGAAATGAAAAGCACACCCACTGCAAGTTGTCCTTTGATAGATTTTTAATATGATTTTAAAGAGTTTTGTTTGGCCTCATTCTTATTCAATGAGATTAATTTAAAGCACTTATCCCCTGGGTTTAAGTCAATCCATGTAGGATTTGGGACGGGGGTTTGTGGCCCGGGGAGGGGGGGGTGTTTGCAGGCCTCTCTGAAAGACTCCTTTCCCACTTCATTAACCCTGAGCTGGGACCGACCCCCTGGCCCCCCTCCCTCCTCCTCCTCGCCCCAGCCCGGGCCCGGGGATTTACCAAACTCTCCCATTCACATGCAAAGGACCAGTCCGGTCCACAAAGCCCGGGAGCTCTCTCCCCAAGGCGTGGTTGTGCATTTGACCAAGCCGACAATAACCCACCCACCTGGGCTCGGGGGTACCGGGGCAAACCCCCCGGGTCTGGCCGGGACAAGGGTACCGGGCTGGGACCCGGCCCCGGTGAAGGGGGGACCTTTGGGTGCCGGCGGAGACGGGGTTATGGAAGGGCACGGGGTGGCGGTGGAGGGGCGGGGGGGGTGGGCTGTGGTGGTCCGGGGGGGTTGGGTTGAGCCCGCAGCCCATCTGTCGGCTCCCCGAGCCGGCGATCCGCTGCCCGGCTGTCCCGGGGACCAGCTGCCGGGCTCGCTGGCCGCGGCCAGATGAGCGACACTTTTCAAAGGTGGAAACAATCCATTTTCCAAAGCGATCATTTAAAGCACTTAGGCAATTATACACTTAAGATTAACGTTAATAATTCACCAGCGCAGCGGCTATCACCGAACCGGCCAGCATCCCCCCCGTCCCCCGCTGCTCCTCTCCCCGCCACCCCCGGCCCAGCGGCCGAACAGTCGGTCCCGCATGCCGGCACTGGGACCGGGACCGGGACCGGGGAAGGGGGGCTCCCTTCCATGAGAGGTGGGAAAACTCCTCTTTGCTTTTCCCTTTCTCCCGGTGGCGGCTGATCCGGCAGAGCAAACACGCAGGAGTAGAAGAAAGGGCCGGCGGAGGCGAGACCCGTTTGTTTGTAAAGAAGTTTTATTTCCACATTTAAAAAAGGGGGGAGGGAGGGATGGGGAGCGGGAGCGGTGCCCCAAGCCCCCCACCCCTCCTCCCACCCCGGCCGGGCCGGCCCCGGGATACAGACTGACAAGAATCACTTACACAAATACGCCCTCAGGGTTCACAAATAAATAATTCATATACATTTTGCGCACCGTATTTACATTTCGCCGCGCTTTTTTGTTGTTGTTGTTTTGAGTTTTGGGGTTTTTTTGTTTGCTTGTGTGTTGTTTTAGTTACGGATACTATCCCAAAGTCTTGCTGCGGCGGGCGGGGGCCAGCGATCCTGCACCCCCCCGAACAGTTCTTCCCGGTGGCGGGGTCGGGGAGCCGGGGAAGGTGAAGAGGGGGCTCCCCGGAGCTTTCCGTGACAGGGGTGGCTCGGTCCCCTCTGGCAGTTCGTGGGGAGGGGACAGAGAAGCGAAGTCGTGTGTCCGCCCCGGGAGCAGCCACCCACTGCCCGTGCTCCCGGCAGTGCCCCTTGGGGGGGGGTTGTAAGGCGGGGAGGGGGGGCAGTTCTGCCGACTCTCCGTCCTGCCAAACCCTCCCTGGCTTCTTGCGTTCTTTATATATATTTTTAAAAAAGGAAGGAGGGTGAGGTCTCATTATATATATATATATATATATATTTAGGGATAAACGGGAGTCTGTCGGTTGTTCGCGGCCCCAGCGTTGGGGTGGCCCCCTCCGGGTCGGAGCGGGGTGGGTGGTATCGGTGGTGCCGGTGCTCACCGGGGCTGCGCGGCCCGGGGCAGGACGCCGGGCAGCGGGGGCAGGGGCGGTGGGGGCTCGCTGCCGCCCTGCAGTCCGTGGATGAGGATGCGGGGCACCAAGGGTCTCTGTAGAGCGGGCGGGGGGGCGCTGGGACCGCGGTACAGGTAGAGAGCGGCGCCGGGATCCAGGTTGGAGACCAAACTCTGCGGGTAGAAGTAGGGCGAGGGGAACATCCTCTGTAGGGCTGAGTAGTTGCCAGCCTCGGCCAGAAGCTCCAGGCCCACCGCCGTCTGCCTTTTCCACTTGGTCCTGGAGAGAAGACAAGTCGAAAGAAGGGGTCAAGGGGGGAGGGATGCTCCAAAACCCTCTCCCGGGTTCTTTTTACTCTGCATATCCCCTTTCCCCGGGCTCTGCTCCCACTCCGCATCCTCTCTTCCCCCGCCGGCTCCCGGGGCCGGTTCCCTCCTGTGCAGTTGGGAATGGATGCGATACGATACGATATGATACTATGGGGTGTAATGGGGTGTTAAGGGGAGGACCAACCCAGTGTGGGGGACATAGAACCCCTATTAACCTGGCGAAGGGTCTTCTCTCCCCACTGTTCCCCACCGTGGAAGCCCGGCGTGAGCGCCCACGGAGCATTCCCGGAGCCACAACTGGGCTGGGATCCTCTGTCAGTGTGGAAAATACTGCGATATCAATCGCGACTAACGCTTCAGTCCCTTCAGAGGGTGTAAATTCGGGATTGCAAATTGTAAAATGCCCGTGGCATCTCGTGTGTGACACGGGGGATCCTATCCCCACCAGCTCCGGTGATGCTTCCATCACCGCGGCCCCGCTCCGGGACCCTCCCCCCAAACCAACCCCAGGCTGGAGCTGCTGTGGCCTCGACCCGGGCCTTTCGTTTGCGGCAGATACGTATATTTAGATATTTATAGAGATCCATTTATGTTTTTATATATGTGCATGAATACATGCATGTACTGCTGTGTGCACAGCTATGTGTGTGTGTCAGCTCTCATGGAGAAATCCCCAGCTCCGGGATCTGGCCCACGCTGGGGCCACCGGAGGGTCTGGCTGGTTGAGGAGGGGGCTGGGGACACCGACCCGGGTCCAGCGTGTCCTCGCAGGATGGAATTGAGGAAAGGCTGCCAGGAGGGGGTGAGCACACAGCCCCCCGCCACCCCTAAAAAGCTCTCTATCCCCCTGCCGCTAGGATAACTCGGGGATCTTTACATATGCCTATGGAAATAGGGGGGAGGGACGGTTAAAACCGGGGAGGAGGGGAGCGAGGGGACGGGGGTGGGGGCTGCAGCCGTGGGTCTCTCGTTTCGTGGCCGTGGCAATGATCGAAGCGCCGACGAGGATGTCCGGATAAATCCAGTGAAGCCATCACAGCAACCCTTTTACAGATTTGTCGCTGAAGAGCTAAACCTATTTCCAGCAGTAAATTATTCATAATAATAATAATTGTGTAATTACTGTAAGGATGTTAATTATTGATGTCCAAAGCAGTAATTGGTATCTATTATTAATGGGCCGATGTGTTAGGCAGTTGTGTTTAGCTGCGAGCCCGGTCTTGCTTCCTCGCCTTTCTGGGGCTAGGGGCATGGATTGTCCCCCCCCCACGCCCCAAATCTCGGCATCACTTTTGTCTCCTTTACTTTGGGGTAAAAGGTCCCCGGGATGGGGAGGAGTGGAGGGGACCACGCGTCTTCAGGTGCTAGGAGGGACGGGGTGGCTGTGGGGAGCAAAAGCCCTGCCTGGTTTGGGGGTGTGGGGCTGGGGAGAGGGGCAGGATGGGGACCCCGGCGCTGTGGGCGGGAGGGAAGGGTGCAATTTTTTTACCTTCTGTTCTGGTACCACGTTTTCACCTGCGTGTCGGTGAGGTTGAGGGAGGCCGCCAGCTCCATCCTGTCCTGCACGCTCAGGTACTTTTGTCTCTCGAAGCTGCGCTCCAGCTGGGCCAGCTGATGGTCGGTGAAGGCGGTGCGGGCTTTGCGCGGTTTTTTCAGCCGCACCGGAGGGCTGTCCCGGGAGCTGGAGATCTCTCGGTCCCCTTCTTCTTTCACTGGACCGGGAGAGAGGAAGAGAAGCCAGGTCAGGGCAAGAAGGGAAGGGAAATACCCTCAAAAGAGAGGAGTGACCCAGTGCAGCCGTCAGCCGCAGGAGCTGGACTCAGACGGAGTCGGGCTCACGGTGCTTTTGCTCCCCAGCCCCGGGGATTTTCACCCACAGGGCACTCGGGAGGTCCCCGAGCCGGGCCTGGCCTTTCCCCGTCCCAAGGACCCGGAGAGGAGCCGAAGCTTCAGGCTGAGCTGCGGGGGGCCCGGCACGGCCCGACCCGGCCCCGCCACGCTCCTGCCCGGCCCCCCCACCACGGCGCCCCCCTCACCCCCCTTTCTCAGGGGGCAGGACCCTACCCTGGGCTCATTCCTCAAAACCCAACAGTCTTTTCTGTGCCTGGATTTATTTTTTTTTCCTTCTCCCCCCCCCTTTTTTTTTAATATCTCTCTCTCTCTTTTTTTCTTTTTTTCTTTTTTTTTTTTCTTTTAATAAATCGCAAAACAAAACCGACCTAAAAGTAAAATTCTAAGCCAACATTTTTGGAGTGGGAAAGTCCCGGGGACGGTGCTGCTTCTCATCCACCGCGAAGAAGCCTCCATCCTCCCGGGGATGCTGCCGGGGCACGGAACAAACTTCCCCTCTCCGGGGCGTACAACGAAATCTTGGGGAAGGGGCCCCGCAAGCCACTGTCCCTCTCGTTATTCATCTCAAAAATTACCGAATGAGCCGGGCTGGTGGCGGCTCGTTGGGGCGGTCCGTACATACGCACCGGCGGAGCGACGCGGGAATTTACGCTGCGAAACATTAGTAGGTGAAGGGAAAATATCGGAGTAGAAAAAGGGAAAAAACCCCAAACAAACAAACAAAAAGCGCGAGGGTGAAATTAAATCGTTGTTGTGCTCGCTTTTCCCACCATTCTGGAAGAGATTATGTGGCAAAAAGACTCAGTTTATACAATTCGGCGGCATTTGTTTTGGTTTTAGTTTTGTTTTGTTTTGTTTTTTTAAAAACTGGCTTATGTTAAATTTGCTGGCGGCGGGGGTTAGCAGGGACAGGGCTGGAGCCGAACGCGAGCTGATTTGTCTCTGTAGGAAGACAATAATCCGGTTAATTGAGCCACCGGGGAGTGAAATCCTTCAACCAGAAATGCCGGCTCTGCCCGAGCCGGGGACGAACCTTAAAAAAGGGAAACCGGGCTCCGGTTCCCAGGGAAAGCGGCAGCGGAGGGGCCGGATCCAGATTTGGCTGGGGGTCCTGGTCCCGCTTTATTCTGGGAAGGGCCCCAAAGTTTGAGCGGAGGTTTTCCGGGGAGAAAAAAAAAGGGTCCTGCCTCCTGCACCCCGGGAAGGGAAATCCACCCCGGGCTGGTCCCAAAAAGTTCTGCTCGCCAAAGGGCTGCGCTCGGCTCCGGCTCTCTCCCCCGGCTATTCCTAGCTTAAAAAATTATATTATTAATAATACAAATATAAAAATAAATATTATGTGGCTTTTTTTCCGGCATGGGGCAAATTCTGATGCCGGCGCAGGTAAAGAAGTGGGGTTTTTTTGCCCCAGAAAAGGCCATTTCCAAAGCAGCAAAAACCATGCACTGCTTTGGGTGCTGGGACTTTCACCCACTACCTCGCTGAAACCCTATTTTTACCCTCATTTGAGGAGTGGTTTCCTCCCCATTTAAGCTGTGTTTTCCCGTTACTTAAGCGTTGTTTTTCTCTTAATGTAAGTTCTGTTTTTCACCCATTTAAGGCTCCACCATCACCCACCCTCCGATTTAAAGGCTGGTTTTCCCCTATTTAGACTGTGCTGTTTTTTTTTTTTTCTATTTAAGCGATTTTCCTCTCCTCGATTTAAGAAATGTGGTGATGGTGGGTTTTGTTTTTTTTTGGGGGGGGGGGTTTGTTTTTTTTTTTGTTTTTTTGTGGGTTTTTTGGGGGGTTTTTTTGTTTGTTTTTTTGTTTGTTTGTTTGGTTTTGGTTTTGGTTTTGGTTTTTTTGGGTTTTTTTATTTTTCCCCAGTTTAAGCCGTGTTTTAACTGTGGCTTCCTCGCCTCAGTTACCCCGAGTGGGGCCGGGGTAACAACCCTACTGTTGCCCTTCGGCCTGGGGTCGACCGGTTTTTTTTTGGGTTCAGATAACCCGCTTTTCTTCTCCTCTTCCCTGCCTTGTTTCGCGTCTGGGCGATTTGGGTGAAGGGGGGAGAAGCTGAAGGAATTTGGATGGGGGCTGGGTGTAGAAGACTCTTTTCGATCCCAACCCCGCAAAACTCGTTCTCTCGGGTCACTTCCAGACCCGGCACCGTCCTCGGGCTCCGTCCTTCGTTCTTTGCGAATATCCCCCCCGCGATGCCCGGGGGCTCCCGCCGCCTTTAGGTGCTCTTTTTCTAAAGGCGAATTTTTATTTTTTTTTTCTCCGTGAAGTGGGTGTCAGCTCAGCAGCTCCGGGTGGCTCAGGGTGCATTTGCAGCCGGGTTGAGGCTCGGCCCTTCCCCCAACTTTTCCTGTCAGCCCCCCCTAAAGCCCAGCTGCCCCATAAGGTGCCATCGTCTCTCCTTTCTCACCACAGCCGAGTTCCCTCGTCTTCCCCTCTCAAACACCAGGCAAACAATTTTTTCCCGGTGAAAGTTTTTTGCAGGGGTGATATGGAAGGGGGGAAAATGGGCGAAGGCTAAACTGCTCCGGGGGTGTGAGGACCGACCCCAAACCCTTTAACCCGTTCCCTCTGTGCTGTTACGGTGCCTCCAGCCCCGGCTGCCGCAGGGGGAGGCCGGGAAGAGGCTGCGAGGGGCCCGGGAGGCCGAAGCCCCCGGTATGGGGCGAGCAGCTTCTGCATCTCGCCCCGGCTGCCGTGCTCAGTTTTAAACCATCTCCAAAATAATAATACAAATCGAATCAAACCCCGCCGACTTTCATGTTCGTTTCTCAACGAAGCAGGGGAAATACCCGGCAAATCCGTGATAATTTTATTATTGTTTTCTTTTTATTTATTTTTTTTCCCCCGAGGCAGAAACCCGCCCTGGTTCTCCTCTCTCTTCCCCGCGGGTAAGAACGAGACAGCCGAATCTTTCCCCGCGGAAACAGCCCGGAGGATCCCCCGGGTGCGTTTGGGGAAGCACCGATCGCCCCAACCCCTCCACCGGGCCGAGCCCCCCCAAGTTTCTCCAAGTTGGTGCTGAGCTGTGGTCATTTCGGGGGACGACCGGTCCCGCGACATCACCTCCCCCCCCATCACTGCGTCTCGCCGGTGCCGGTTCCGTAGCGAGTTCCCGGCATACCGGGAGGCTTCGGGACCGCCGGAGGCTTTGGATCCAGGCCGCCCTGGGGTAAGAGGCTCTTACCTTTGTATTCCGAGTCCGAGGAGGGGCTGCTGGTGTTTTTTTCAATTTTCTCCCTAAAATCCTCGCCGAGCTTGGTGGGGATTCTACCCGCAGGCTCTTGCGCGCCGTGAGGTCCATTGGTGCTGGAGTAAGGAGCGCAGGCTGCCAGGGGCTTGCAGTCGGCCAGGATGTCTCTGATGAGGAAGGAGGAGGTGACGGTCCGGGACTGGGAGGGAGCCGAGACCTGTCCCGGCTGGAGGTGGCCATCCAGGCCCGGCCGCGGTACCGCCGCCTCCAGGCACTCGCGGCCCGGCGAGCGGGGCGAGGGGCACCCGCTGCTGCCCTCGGAGCGGGGGCTCAGCTCCAGCGGGGATCGGCTGTCCCCCACCAGAGGGTCCCCCTTGGGCACGGCCGGGCTGCCGGCTCGGTGGGAGAGGATGGAGTCGATCCCAAACCCGGTGGAGCCCTCCATGGCCCCCGCGAGGTGCCGGCGCTCACACGGGCATTGGCGGGGAGGGCGCGGCGGAAGCGGTTAAATGATAATTAACAATAACAGGAGGCGAAAAAAACTAAAAAAAAAAAAAAAAAAAAAAAAAGAAAAGAAAAGAAAAGAAAAAGAAAAATGCAAAAATAAAAAAAAAATACTAAAAAAAAAGCAAAGTTCAGCCCGGGATCCGGGCAACAATCGCTGCAAGGCTCTTCGAAGCGCCACGCGTTAGATCCAGGGCTGCTCCGTCTTCAGCATCGCGCCCAGCTGCGCTCACAGACAGACAGACAGAAGAGGGGGGGGGAGAGGGAGGCAGAGTCAAACTTTGGCCGCCAAGTGGTGGGGGGACGAACCCCAACCTCAGCCGGGGTCTTGGCCCTCTACCCGGCCACCCCACCCTTTCCCGGAGAGGAGGTGCGCGGGGCTGGGGGGCAGCCCGGGGGCTCCCAGCCGGAGGTGGGGAGGCAGCGATCGATAGTGAAGCGTCGCAGCGCCTTAACCACTTAATGATCCAGAAATCAATGGGGAAGGGCGAGGGGAGGGCGGAGGGGGTGGCCAGCCGTCGGGCCGCCGCGGCGCCCCCCTTTCCCCACCAGCTCCTCGGACAGCGCCGGGAGGGGCGGGAAACCGGAGTCACTCCGGAGCGAAATGCTCATTCAGCACCTCGGACAGCACCCCAACGTCGGAGTCACTCCGGAATCCTTCAGCACCTCGGACAGAGGCGAGAGCGCCTCTCCCTCCGGGAAGGGGGGGGAAATGGGGGAAAAAAAGAGGAATTTGTGCCACTCCAGCTCGGGGACCCCTGTACCCCCCTTTCCTTCCCCCTCCGTGTGAACGCGCCCATTGGCCGTGAGGCGTTTTGGGGGATGTCACTCCCCGGCGGCGACACCTTGCAGCTTGATTAACGGGAATTAATTGCCGTCCGGATCCCCTCGCTTTCCGGGCGGCTTCCTCCCTCTTTTGCTGTCATTATCCCGCTGATGGGGCTCGTAATGGGGTGATTAGCTGCGATGTGGAGAGGGAGGTGGCGGGGGGGGGGGGGTGGTGGAAGTGTCGAGGGGTTGCTGCTTTCTGCTTGCCTCCCCCCGCAATTTGCCGATCTGCCAGGAAAGTTTTTCTGGGCGTTAAAAATAAATAAAATTAAAAAAAGATAAAAAGAAAAAGGAAAAAAACCCGAAACCCTCCCCAAAGCCCCAGAGCGGAGGCCGTCTCTCGGAACACGAGGTGAGCGCCGGAGCTGCGAATTTCGTTGAACCCCTTCGAAATCGGTTATGACAGAGCCGAAAGATCTTTTAGAGCGGTCGCTCTAAACGCTCTAAACGCGGAGCCACCGGGCATCAAGCGGGACCGGGCATCCCCCCGCCAGCTCTCCCAGTGCTCAGCAGCAGGACCTACTGGTGCAACTGGGAAGGAATCGAGCTCAGGGCGGATTTTTCCTGCCGTTTAAGTCCCGTTTTAAATCAAACCCCGATGGCTCCAGCCCGTGATGCCCGCCCTGCCCGCTCCTTGCCCGCTCCCTGCCTGGGAGACACCAAATTTCCTCCCTCCAGCCCCGTCAGGGTTTTCTCTGCTGTCGATCTCCAAGGCTGGAGAGGGACCGCCTGACGCAGGGCTCCCACCTTCCTCCCGGTCAGTCTGGCTCCTGCCTCCTCCAGGGTTTATTTAGGGGTTTTTCTTGGGGGTAGACCCTTCGCCGCGGAGACGAGGAAAATGTCCACCCCCGGGTGCCTGAAGCTGCGCCACTTTAGAGCGATGTCGCTGGGTATTTCTCAAATACTCGATTTTCTCTGTTCTCCACCTTCTCGGCCAGGCAGCTGCATCTTGTCCCTCTTCCAAAACCGCCCTTGGCCGGCAGCTTGGAGGCGATCAACGAGGGGAGAGCCCCCCTCCCTCCCTTCCTCCCTCCCCCCCGGGGAAGCCCGGCTGCCAGCTGTCGGGCACCGGCACAGGCAGGGCCCCCCGCACCCCCTGCCCTCGGCCCTGCAGGCTCGGGGCCGGGTGGGATCGGGGCAGAGGAACAAAAGAGCCTTAGAGGAGGAGAAGTTCAGGGACAAAATCAGCGTCAGCCCCTATCCCAGCCTGTCCCCATCCTGGGGATGTCACATGCCCGGTGCTGGGTGAAGGATCCCTTCTGCTGCTCTGCCCTTTCCCCCTCCCAGCACAGAGGTGCTGACCCAGTGCCAGGGACCGGGGGCCAGGCTGAGGGGTCGTGGTCTGCCTGGAGTCGGTTTTGCAGCATCCACTTCCCCAAGTGGGCCAAGTGTGGTGTTAGGCTGGACCAGAGCAACAGATGTGTAGGAACTGGTAGAAATGGGGCAGAGACCAGCACTGAGGTTGTGTTTAGGGCCAGGAATAGGATGAGGGAATGGGCTGGGATCTGATTTGGAATCAGGGTTTGGATCAGCCATGCAGGGACAGGTTTGGGCTGGTGGGTCTGCTGCTGGTTTTCCTTCTTTGGAACGAAACACTTGCCTTCAAACAACCATCAGGAAATTTCCAGATCAGACCCACTCTCTGATGCTGTGCAAGATTTTGAGGGTGGGGTGTGTGTACAAGGGCTCCAATCCTCATCTCTGAGCAGATGTTATACTGTGCCATCTCAAGGCAAGGCCCTGGAGACAGACTGTAAGTTTTAGGCCACACTTGCTGTTCCCAGCAGCTACAGATGCACTTGCTCCTCATCATCTAATGGAAGGGGCTGAATAACAGTGATAATGATAATAATATCTCAAATAATAAGAGTAACAATAATTGTAACAATGGTTTCAGAACTAGACTCCCCAAGGCAGAAATGTGCCCTGTTCTGCCCATACGTGGTGGTCCACCCCTAAGTCACTGGACAAGTGGGGTCCAAATGATTTGTCTGCAGCCCCCATTGCAGATAGGACATCAAGCAATGTGCACTGCTGTGTCTGCCCTCACCCCCCACTTCCCAGGCTGTTCCTGGTCACAGATTCCCAGGCCTGCACCAGACGAGGAGATCTCAGTGTTTCCAGGTGCTTCCACACATTCCCTAGTTGCACCCCAAGGCTGCCTTGAGGACTCCTGGGGATGTGCTGTGCATCCCACCTCCCCAGACAGGGCCAGGCAGTCAGCAGCTCGGGTCTGACCCTGGGGCAGGGCTGACCCCAAGCACTCCTGGAGGTTTGGGCTGTGGGGAGAGCCCTGATGGGGCTGTCACCTCCTCAGGTGAATGGAGGACACGGGGCTGGGCTGTAGTGATGGCTGTAGCAAGTCAGTCGGGTGGTGCAGAGACCGGTATACTGAAAGGGTCTGGCTGAGGCAGGAAAATCCCTGGGTGCTGTTGTGTTGGATTTCTCTCTGCACGCAGGTTGGGTGCCGGGCACAGGGAGGGGGGTGCCCAGCAGCACTGGCGGATGCTCCGGTACCGGAGCCGTGACGGGAGAGAGGGAGGGCAGGGGCACCCGGAGAGGGAGGAAACGGTGAAAAGGGGCCTGGGGACAGCCATCCGGAGGGTCTCGGTGGCGGGGAGGAGCGGGTGGGGAGGCTGCAGCAGCGTTGCTGTCCCCGTCACCAGTGGGTGTCACTGCAGGACAAGGAGCGGCCAGGGCTGCAGGGGGGGGGTCGGGTCCCTGCCCCGGGCTCCGCTGGCAACCGAAGAAGCAGAGGGGACACCCGTGTTGTGGCTTTCCTGTGACCCCAGGGGGGTTGGCTGGGGGCCGTGGGGAGAGAGGGGACCGCGGCAGAGACGAGTCCAAGGTGGCATCTCGGGTGTGGGATGAGCCCACCCAGCAGCGCCAGCCCTCACCCCTCGGCAGGGTGGGTTTGTCCCCACTCGGGGTGCAGGGGGTGTCCGTGCACAGGGAGGGGACAGCCTGTCCAGGCTATAAAATCTGCTCCATTTGTGGCGGTGTGACCCTACCCAGGATTTCGGGGGTGCAGTGGGGTAAGTCCATCAGCTACAAGCCCCACGGGGCAGTGTCTCCTCCTGAACACACGTTGTTGGACTCAACTGCTGCTTTTTGGGTTTCTGGTCTCTGGTGGTTTCTTGGACCTGCCCTATATCAGGAGGTCCACATGGGCTTGGTTCAGGTTGCATTTGTTTGCCAGCCCTTTCCCAGCCATGCAGGATGTGCTGGAGATGTTTCCTTCCCTGTGCATGTCCCCAGGAGCTGAGCAGTTGCTGCAGGTGGGCACAGATGATGTGGCTGGACCAGGAGCTGGAGGGAGCTCCCACCAGGCAGCAGGGCAATTCTGGTGCCTGGGTTACTCACTCACTCACTCACAGTGTGATTTTTAGCAGGACAGGGCCCAATTTTCTCCCTCCCTGAGGAGGTCGAAGAGGTTTCTGGTATAACCCATCCCTGCCAGCACAGCAAATCCTACTGTTGTCTTCCTAGTTATTTTAGATAGGTTTTATTTAAAGGCTTGCACTAAAAAGAGGGAACCTCATACCAGGGTTCCCCAGGTGTGGAACAGGTGACTCCTGTCCTCCCTTGCTCAGGTGTGGACAGGATGGAGGTTCCTACAGTTTCTTCCTCATGTAAAGGGCAGGTCAAGGCACAAACTGCCTCCCAGCAGGGACAGACTGGGGGAAATGCCAGAGCAGCCACGGGGGAGCTTTCCTTGTCCTGTAAGAGTTAAGAAGAAGCTGCCCCGGCAGTGTGCTTTGTTCTTTCCTCTTGAGCAATGTTGTGAAAAACTCTGCTCTTTAATGTTTTGGGTTTAAAAGTTCTGGAGAAGTGGTGGGAGATGAGCCCTGGGTTCAGTATGGATTTTTCAAGTCTCTTGGCTAATGGTAGGTGGGTGGGCTAGCCCTGGGGCTGAGGTGTGAGGCAAAGTCATGCTGGGCTCATCCACCCCCTCTGCAGTGCTGGGGATGTGGTTGGAGCTGCCCAGGGCAGCAGATTTGCCCCCTCAGAATATGGCCCTGAGCTTCTGGGGATGATGAATAAAAAACCTGAAAGCTAACATTGGACTGTTATTATCTGGTACAACCTGAGTTACACCAGTAGATGTAAGAAGCAGGTGACACAGAAGTAATGAATTATTCCTCCAGCAGTCTTGGAGATGCACAGCTAAAGCAATCACAGGTGTTGCCAAGTAGTATTTTTTTAAGATGATAAGTTCTCTGGGGAGGAGGTGGATTTTAACTATGTTGGTGCCTGTCTGAGCCTCTGCTGTCACCTGTTGGTGACCTGGCTGGGGTCTGGGGGCTGTGATGTGGAGTTGATGGAGTCTGAGTTTGTTTAGCAGCTCCTTGGAGGGCTCAGCCCTAGGGAACACTGGGTACCAGCAGCTGTGTAAGTGTGGAACTGGCTGGGGTTGTGTTCATAGAATCGTAGAATTTTCAGGGTTGGAAGGGACATTTAAGATCATCTAATTCCAGCCCCCTGCCATGGACAGGGACACTTCCCACTGGATCTGTGTTCAGTGAAGGCATCACTCTGGTGAGGCCTCAGTTTGGCAGAGGTGAGAGTTTAGAGCAGGTGCTTGGGTGCCTTCACACAGGTGAGGGACTTGCTGGGTCAGACAGTGGTGGGAAGCCAAGAAATGAGAACTGATGGATTGTGAGACATCATAGGATTGATATGGACTGGGGTCTGGTTGCATTTAATGTATTTGTTCAGAGCAGGGAAGGAGAGGGTTCTGCCTCTGGTGCAAACACTGCCCTGCTCCTGGTGTGAGGGCTCTGACCTTGTGAGAACTGTGGTGATCAGACAAAGGTGTTGTGCATCTGACACCAATGACCAAGCTGAGACAGAATCATTCTTTTTATATTAACAATTTATTTGGCTATGTCTGCATTAGCATAACTTTTTAAAACCAGAGGGAAAGCTTTGGCAGGGCCTGGGGACTGTGGTGCCCACACGGTGCTGTGGTCCTCACTGCATGGATGCTCTGGAGAAGGGGACCACATTTTACAGGCACTTCTCAACGGGAAGCACTGAATGCCTTTTTACGAGTCTCAGGGTTTGGAAAAGTACTGAGATGAGGCCCAACCTATAAGACAAGGAGCAGAGAGAGGATTCGTTACAGCGAGCAGCCGGCCAAAGGAAATGGGTTGGAACGCAAACAGGGGGAGGCTGCAGATTAGCTCAAGGGCTTTGACTGGAGATGTTTCTCCAGCTAAAGGTAAACATTTAAACCTGTTTAAAATGAGGGTTAGTATTCTGACTGACTTCAGGAGAGTCTGCTCTGATAACAAGATTCTTTAGTCTTACTATGGGGAGTTGCTTGTCTGATGTTTTTCAAATGCTGGCATGCTTTAAGGTGGTGTCTGAAATAAATATGACTTGTTTCCTACAACACAGGACTTGTGGGCTTCCCCAAGGGGCCTGGATGGGCTCAGAGCTCCCAAGGAGGCTGCTGTTGGGGTCAGACTCCTGCATGACCTGCCCAACAGACAGAGGCAGCATCTCCCCAGGAATCACCTTCAGGGTAGGGAAAGGGTGGACGATGCCTGGGACAAAGAATCAGAGGGTCAGGAAGGACCCTTTGGGGTGAGGGCATTGCACACATCAGATGTGGAGTCCCTGGGATGTGTGTGTGTCTGTCTTCATGCAGGGAGTGGGTTTGCTGTGGGGTCCCCTGGGCTTCCCCTGCCCCAGCACAATTCCTTGTGCCTCACATCTGCTTTGTGCTGATGCCTTCAGCTGCCTCCCTGCTTCCACCACCCTGCTCAGGCTGGCTGGGTGTCAGGTTTTGCATATGTAAAAATCCTCAGCAGTCTTTGCCCTGGAAAGCTTGCTAGTGATCTCATTAATCAAGACAAACAAAGCATCTTTAGCTATTCCCCCTCTCTGGAGGAAGGCGTTCAGGTACTTAAATATGCATTTGAGTGCCTAACTTCAGACAGGTGTTTCTGGGTATTATTTTGCTTTCTCACAAGCAGCAGCAGTGACATAACCCCTCTCTGGGAGGGAAAGGCAGGAGCAAGAGCTGCTGAAGAAGGTGGGTAGAGATGGCAGGGACAATCCTCAACTGGGCAAACTCCACCCTCCCATTAAAGATGCAGGAATTTCTTCCTCAGAGCTGGGTTTGTTAGGAAAATCCAGTACCTGCAGATAAGGGGGGCTGAGCTGCTCCTCTTGAGCCTTCCCCATGGAACTCCCTGCCCACCCCTGGGAACTGGGCAGGAGGAAATTTCTTCCTGGGATTGGGTTGGAGCAGCAGGGGAGGAAACAGCAGTTTGTTCACTCCAGTCTTGGTACAAAGCTCCCAGGTGAGAAATGTCACACTGGGCCACAGCTGACAGGAATTAAAATGAGCAGAGCCTTGATAAAGTTGTGAGGGATGCCAGCTTCTGCCCTCAGCATGAGTAAGTGGGAAGCACCAGGTGTAGGACAGGAGGAAAGTGCTATTTTAAAAAATGAGAAACAGGGACAGTAATTAGAGTCAAGGTAAGGGTGTCTTTGGGTCAAAGGTCTTATTCTGACAGTCTGATGCTGAGAAGTCAATGCCAGTGATGAATCCTCATCTCTGATTCTTCTAATTCATCCTTTAATTGATGAACTCCAAGGTGCTTCCTATAGAGCCAGATGATGATCTTTGCTGTTCCCCTGATGCATCTCAGGGTTTTGTCTGGATGGTGGATTTGGAGCACAGGCTCAGGAATAGAGTTCATAGGCACAAACTTGGTGGTTTTCCTTGCAGGATGGTGGAGCTGCAGTGGTTTTCAGCTGCTGATTTGAAGCAATGTTTTGTGTTGTTCAGTGCAGATGTTGCAGAAAAATGACTGCAGGACAGTTGCAGCTGGGATGCTGTAACATCAGCGCTTGCTTCAGAGTTAGAGGGGCAATAGAAAAACTTATCACTCTAAAAACTTAATTAGGTATTTGGGTGTTATTTTCATCTGGGCTTCTTGGTTATGATAATGTTTTAAATTGGAGGAATGTAAATAATCACTGGTCACGCTGTAGTAGGAGCACATGCCTGTTGCAAGCAGAAGCAGCTTTGTTAACAGAGCTCTAATGAACTGCACACGAGGTACAGAAAGGTTGAGCTGGTCCAGGGGAGGCAGAACTCTGCTGGCAGCAGAATGTATCCCAGAGACTGACCAGGGTTGTTTGGGTGCTGCTTGGGTTGGGTTTTTTGAGGTAGGTGCTGGGGCTCATGTTCTGCAGCTGCTGGGCATAGAGAGCACCCTTGGGTGGGTGTCAGCCTGGCTTCTGGGTGATGGTTTCAATGAACACAGCTGCATTAAATGGGCTGTGATGATTTGTAGGAAGAGCTGAGAAGGAACCCATGAAAAAGGCTGAGACAAGCAACCAGTAGTGCCAGGCTCTCCCCCTGCCCTGGAAGGATCCACGCTGGGCTGCAGGGAGCTGTGGCTGTGCCTGCTCAAAGGCAGCTTCCCAGCCTCCTGTGAATTTTCATGGTAACAGCAAAGCTGCCCCTAGACTCAGCTTAGTTTTTCCATCATCCATTTGATCAAATCCTTTTAGAGGGTGACAAAACACTTTCTTGAGCTTTTCTTTACAGGAAAATGATTCCTTTTTCAAAACCCTCCCTCATTTACAGCAGTCTAACAAATCCCAGCCTTTTCAAGTCCTTTCTGGGTTGTGTTTTGTTTGTTTACCCCCAAAACAACATTGCCATGTTTGTAGGTGTTTGTTTGTTTTTTCTTTTGGAGGGGGAGAGGGAATAAAATACCCAAGGCAAAGAGGGCTCACTGTGCCGAGCATCCCCATCCAGACCAAGAAATAAAAAAAACCCCAAACCCAACACCAAAAACCCACGCGTGTGCATCGAGATGCAAATGATTTCTGCAAAGCCGTCGCTTGTAAAGCTTGACAGAAAATAATGAGAAACACTAAATCTTTTATAAGGTCAACACTCAAGCAGCTGTCAAACAAGAAAAGAATTTAGCGGAAGATCCACCAAAACTTCCATCACCTCATTAAATCCAACAGGGCCGGGGCCCGGCATGGGGAGGAGGCACCGGGGGTGCCTCCGTTTTGTGTCAGTAATTTGTGGGGGAGGAAAAGGGAAGAGGAAAAAACCAACGCCAAAGGGGCCTTGGGGGAGGCTGGGGAATCGTTAGTGCGCCGGGAGCAGCCTCGGCTCCTAATTGGAAGCATTGGGCATTATCAACGGAGGATTTGCCTCGGCTCCCTGACAGCTCTCTAGGCCTGGAATGATAGCCCACTTGTCAGTGTAAAAGACCATTAAAAACAAACCATTTTGATTTAATTGGAGGCGGTGCGCTGGGGGCCCAGGTGAGGTGCTTCATCAGCCGGTGTTGGCTGCTGATGCCTTTTTCCCCCTGTATTGATGGCTTTTCTTATTTTTATTCTCCCCCCCTCCCCCCCATCTCCTCCCCTCCCTTTCAAAAACTGTCTAGGAAAGAGAAAGAGGTGCTGAAAGATCCTTCACAGCTGTGCTGAGAGAGGCTTTCAATAGGGTTGTCAACAAATGCCATGACAAGTTAGGAAGAGGCAGGTATTTTTAAAACAGACATTATTCTGTCCAAGCTGAGCTTCTCTCAGAGGTGGCTGTTGGATTATTAGGGTTACAAATACTGTGGCTTCTCTTTGCAGCAAAGTGCTTAACTGGTTTAATGAATGGGGTTGATATTTTTTTTCCTCCCCACTTTTCTAATTCCCAGTATGTATGGAGACACGGGACAAGAGTCTGGGCTAAATAACTCTTTCTTGCTTCAAACCCAAGAAGCTTACAAGAAGTGCTCAGCAGTTTTTGGCTTCTGTATTTAATGCTCCACAAATATTTGGGATTTTTTTTTTCCTTCCTGAAGGAGCTGCAAATGTTTGCTGGAGTCCACTGGTGGCTTGGTCTGGGCAGTAGTGTGGGTAAAGCAGAACCAGCCCACTGGAGCTGGAGCTGCCCCTTTGGCAGATGCCCTGGGACAGACCAGCACTGGCAGTTTCTACTGATCTCAAGTGTTTGAGATTTGAATCCTGACAATTTTCATGCCAGGCAAGGGCTGTACTTCAAACTATGTTGTCTGTTGCTGAAATTTTCTCTGCAGAAGGCAAAATAGGTCCCTGAATGAAACCTCAAGTCCTTGCTGTGGGTTTATGCCTGAGGCAATGGCAGGTGCTCACCTGGATCACAACACAAACTGTGTGGGTTTATTTCACTGCAAGCTGTGAGGATGCAGGCCCCCCAGATTTGTTCTTTCATGGGTGAATATCCCCATAACAGCATTGGGCAGGGGTTACCAAAGGCTGCTTGTGCTGCCTTGGAAAACAAGGACTTGGATGCAGGTAGAGCCTGCCCTGGAGCTGGTCCAGGCTGTACAGGGAGGGGTGGTGTCTTCTGTGCCAATCAGGAGATGCTGGAGAGCAATGAAAATAGCAGAGGAGTGATGGGTTTTTGTGTCTTCCGAGGTGAAAGAATGACTGAGCATGGCAGGGGCCAGCCCAGAGTGTGATGGAGAGGCTGAGGGTCCAGGGCATGATAAGAGCTGGACATTGGAAATGCTTTGCTCTGATTTGAGCCATTGCATTCCTGGAAGGTTTGGCTTCAAAGCAAAACAAGAAAAGCTGCAGAATCTGCAAGAAAATGGAGCGATGGTGACTGGGGCCTGGAGCCTGCATTTGGCCATGGAATGGCTGCAGTGTGGGAGGTGCAGGGATCCAGCTCAGGGTAGGTGGGTCCCTTATGTCTGTTTGCATCACTTCTGGGTGTTTTGTTGCCCTTCTGCATTAGTCCTGGTGTGGACAGGTCAACACCTGCTGCCTGGGACACACCACTTCATGTCACTTGGGTCACTGAACAGCCACAGGGTGACACTTTTCCCACTGGTCAGCCAAAATCCCAGCTGAAGGGAGGTTTGATCTGATACCACAGTGATGGAAAGCTCAACTCTTTGCTTTATTCTTTAAGCACTAAGCCTCAGGAGATGAGTTCTAGAGCACTCCACCTCCAGGAAGCTTTGCTGCTCTCAAACCTGGGAGGATAAACGCTGTACCTGAAGAACCAGCCCACTGTGTGGTGTGTGGATCAAGCTTAGATTATTTAAGCAGAATCTCTGGCTTTCCTAACAACAGTTGCAAGATTACATGAGCTATGCTTGTCAGTTCAGCTCTTCAGACAAAAAGAGAGGCACAGCATTAAAAAAAAATGCAGAACATTTTTGTGTGTATGCATTGAAACCTCAACTGTTAATTCTGGTGAAGGATCAGGCTGTGAGCAGGTATCGGATCCCTGGTGAGAATCAAATTCTGGAGCCCAGAATTTTTTTCCTGCAAAGTTTATACAGTGGGGATTCCTCTAATTACTTTCAGTGGAAATTTACCTGACAGAGCTTTCCCAGGTAATGCGGGAGAGCCGCTCAGTTGTTGACAGAGCCTTTGATTTTGTGCCAGGTTGCAAATTAAGTCTTTTGCCAAGGTACCCGAACACTTGCTCGTCAATTGCTTATCGCTTATTCATATTGCTCAGCTCGTTTCATCTGCTGGGGAAGGCAGAGCCTGTTGACGAAAGTGGTGCCCAAAGTTGCTGCATTTTCTTTCCTCCCCCTGCCTGGTCAAGTAAACAAGATGAATCTCCCAGGAAAGGCACCTTGAGTGGCTCTGCAAGTTGGAATTCTCCAACGAGCAAAGGAAAAACCTCGGCGTGCGTCACTGGCACGAGGCACACGGAGATGTTTTGACACAGAGATGAATTCTGAGGCATTGCCACCAAAACCCTGCTGGATTGACTTGACAGAGTCTGATAAATCTCTTATGAAGTGGCCAGTGTTGACTTGCTGGCTTGGAATGTGACTATCAGATATTCTGATGGAGGTGGCTAGCACAGGCAGCAAGAACCTTTCCAGAATTTGGTTGGTATGGAGGATGCCATCTGCCTGGGCCAGAATGATGCCTGGGATGAGTGACACAGGGACAGGACACATCTCATGGTGGGCAGGAGAACTTGTCTGTGCTGGGTAGCTGAGGTACAGTCCTCAGGGAATGCAGTCCCATGCCTACAAATAAATGAAATTTTGGTGCAAAGTCTCAGTCATGCTGACAAAATCTGAGCCCAGGAGCTGTGTCACTGCAGGCAGAGCAAAGCAGAGGTGCTTTGCCTTGGGGAGTCACTGAGGAAGAAGAAGGCAGTAGAAGCATCTTGCCAAGATGAGTAAGGAGTTAACTGCTGTTTGGTTTTGGAAAAAAATAAATTAAAATACTCCAATTCAGCAACTTTCCCTAATGAACTGCCCATCAGGACCTGGCTGGCTCCTTGTGACCTGTTTGTCTCTTTGAGTGGAGAGCCCAGGAGCCAGGTTGGTCCTGCACAGTGAGAAGCTGAGCCAGAGCCATCACTTGGTGTGGGAGAGCCTGTAAATCACCCAGTTAGCTTAACAGCCTGGGCTATTATTCCAAAGCAGTGGGGCTGAAACCTAAATCCAAAGGAAAATGTAGCCAATTTGTCTATACTTTACTGACTGAATGACTATGTAATGTCATGCAGCCCTGGCAATGCAGAAGGCAAGCAGAGGCAATTAGTGGGGAGGGCAAAGCTCCTTTGTTTTCTTCTCTTCCACTCCTCCCACAGGCTCCACCATGGTGCCAGGAGATGCTTGTGCAGGGACTGAACAGAAAGTCTATTCTAAGAGCCAGTAGTGGCATCCGCTGCAGCTCTCTTTAAAAGGTCAGAATGGGAATAAAATTTATGCCTCTCAAGGAACAAAATCTCATCTTCCTGCTGCTCCTTGCTTTGGCTTCCAGCCATCTAAGTAGTGCCAGAGTCCTTGGGTTTAGTTGAAGAGTTAGGCCAGTTTGTCCTTCAAGACCATTCCACCACCACCTATGGAGAACCCAACTTTACAGAGCTTGTTCAAGCATGGTTTAGAGGCTAACAAGTATCTTTTGGAAGCACCAACTTTCTCTGGGTTGTTACTGCTTTGAGCTGGTTAACCAATTTATGGATGTTCAAGAGAACTTATTTTTCCATGGAGGAAACCGTACACTAAAACTCAACTGAGCAACAGATCTCCTGATCCAAGTTCTCACATGGGTTCTGCTTGTTAGATCTGCAGCTGGGGCAGCGTGAATCTGCCAGGTTAATGTAATGAGAAAGGAGGAGCATAGGAAATCTGCAGAGAGTGTGAAAAATGAGTTGTCCTTCCAGCTCTGGATGCTGCTCCTAGGAAGGAAGGGAAGAGCAGAGGGAGGAGAAAGGCAGAGAAAAGAAAAGATGCAGAAGTTTGAGAGCTGGGGGAGGAACCCAACCACATGCATGGATGAAACAAAAGGGAAAGCATGAAGAAAAACACAGGCTGAAAAATGAATAGTGATGGGAAGGTCTGGGGTGAGAGGAGCTCTAAAGAGGAGCCTTGCCCCAGGATCTCGTGTGACTTCCACAATCTGTTTAACAGCGATCGGTCATGTTCTCTGCCTGACACTCCCCACAGCAGCAGCTCTGTGCTGACAGGCAGAGGGGATAAATGATTACTGACATATGCTAATCGGGCAGGCTTAGATAGGATGTAAGAGGAATACATCAAGGTGGTGCAAAACGTTTCTTGGTTGAAAGTCTCCAACTTATACAAGTAAATGAGCTTCAGGAAGTCATGAGGCCGCTTTGTTGTTTCAAACTGCAGTTAAAAATCAACAGCATGGCAAAAAAACCTCAAATCCCATCAGAACAAGGGCCAGGGCAGAGGGCTGAGAGGCTCTTTGCAGTGGTATCTATCAATGCCAGATGTAATTTTGGCCATATGAACTCCCTGCAGACTTTCTGGTGTCTCCTTTCTGTTCTCCTTGCCCAGCTCTTTTCCTTTCCTTCCTGAAATGCCCCCGAGCTTTTCACTTCAAGTTTCCATGCAATTTCCATTACAAACAAAGCTAACAGGATCCAAACAAGTACCCCAGAGCACAGCAGGATGCACAGGTGAATTCAGGGAGATGCTTAGATCCCATTGCTACTACGAGAAACTTTCACCTTGACTCTTATTTGGATCATTGAAAGGAAGTGTCACACACATCTTAGACCCCTTGCTCAGTCTGAGGGTGAGTCTTGTCAGTCAGGCAGTTTAGAGAGGTATCAAGAGTGCAGGCTTGCCGGAAAGCTCTAATTTTTGAGGGTAAGAATGCTGTTTGAAAATTCTTGTGTAGTTTGAATGTTATGGTAAAAGGGTAGGCTACCAAAAGGCAGTTTTGATTGTCCTGCTCATGCTGGGCAAGTTGTGGGGATACCAGCAATGAATAAAGGCCACCCCAGGACTGACATGGAGATAAAAGATGCTTCTCATCTTGTGAAGCTGGTGAATGTGTATACAAGTTAGGAAACAATTAATTAAGCCCTTATCTGGCAACTGCTCCTTGCCTTCCAGGACTTCTGGCTGCAAAAAAAAAAAAAAAAAATCCTACAGTCCAAAAGGTGCTGATATTTGAACGCACCCAGTATGGGTCCATCCTAGGGCTGGGTAAGAGTCCTGTGTCTACCTTCAATGTCTGCTAAAAATGTTAGAAGGGCATGTGGGCAAGGTGAGGAAGCTCTGCTGGTTTCCCTGAGATGCTCCATACCTTCTCCAGGTGGGGCAGGTGCCAGAAGGATTCCTCCTCCACAGGCTGGGGCTGTTTTCGCAGCAACGTGGTGCGGGTTTCACGCACTCGGAGTTTCTGTAACCAAAGGTAAACAAGGATGGAATGGAACAGTTGTCCAGATGTGTACATCAGGTTGGGGGGGTGCCAGGTAAGGACACTGGGATGAGCTACACTAACAGTCACTTTGAAGTGATTGTCACAAGTGCCTTATCTGGGTCATTTTTCATGTCCATGCAGCTAACACTGACATATCAAACATACTGATGAGAAAAAATATGAGCAGCTGGCAGGGCTCTGACTGCTTTACATGGGATCCCAGTGAGATGCCTCCTGCCTGCAGGAAGCTCCATGCTCTGAGCTGGAGCAATAGCTCAGCCCCACCATGGGGGGGTCCAGACTATGGTGTTCTCCTGACTACTGCAGCTTGCAGTGCTTGACAGTCCCAGCACAAGGC
Source organism: Heliangelus exortis (assembly GCF_036169615.1). Taxonomy (NCBI): domain Eukaryota; kingdom Metazoa; phylum Chordata; class Aves; order Apodiformes; family Trochilidae; genus Heliangelus; species Heliangelus exortis. Next base: position 10,218,270 of record NC_092443.1, read on the forward strand.
AGTGCAGGTACCTGGTGAGTGTTTTGGCCACTGCATGAAACCCTGGAGCATCTGCTCTGTGGTTTAGAATACAGGTTTGTGTGGCTTAATTCAGTAATTGGTGGCTTCAGGCTTTGGGAAGTTGATGGAGTGATTAGTGACTTAGTGATTAAACCCATCAGTCATTAATAGATAAGGTAGATATGCACTTTCAGCATCTTAGGATCTGGTAGTCATAAAGTAGCTGCTAATTAAGAGCACTGTATTCTGGCACTTCAACTATAAAGCATAGTTTGTGATGGCAGGAAGCCCATTGAAATTGGTCATTACCATATTAGCTCGACTCTTCTTTGAGCCATTAACTAATAAAACAGTCATTGGCTGCTTTTAAATGTTATTACAATCTTGGTGTGTTTAGCAGCACAGTGCTGCACTCTCACAGCTGCTGTGGGTGCTGCTGTGGGTGCTGCTGTGCAGTCCCACAGGACATGCTCCAGCTGAAGCCAGGCCCATCTTTGTTGGGCTTCAGCCAGCCTTGCCAGGGAGGATCTTCTCCCAGCTGGTTGAAATCCATCTCTCATGGGGTGGGACATCCACTAGGGGTTATTCCAGGGAGCAGGGCTGTGCACAGCAGGGAAAGCACTGCTGGAGCATTTCACCTTTTTCTTTTCCATTTGCTCGGCTACTGTCAGGGCTCTCTGCTCCTCCAGCCACTGCTCTCTGTATTTGTGGTGGAGGAGGTCATAAAAGGGAGAGGAAGACCTGGAAAACATTGAAAAGATAACAATATGACCTCCAGGGTTAATACCTCTCTACCTCCCTGTGTCGACTCACATCTCTGCTCCTGGAACCTCTGACTGGTGAGAACATGAATAAACCCTTGCACTGGGAAAAACTTTCTCTCCTTCAAGGAAGACTCAAATCCATGTTCATTTGTGGTGGATACACCACAGCCTGCACACCCTTGTCCTGTGGTGCTACGTGTTCCCAGAAAGGGCATGATTTCTGTCTTCACACAACCTTTTGTAGCATCTGTACCATGACCTCTGCTTGAGCTCTGCTGAGCTGGAAGGTCTGTGGGGCACCAGGGCTGTGGCTCAACAGTGCAGTGAGGGTTTGGGTGAGAAGAGAAAGTGCTGCCCAAAGAATGTGAGCAGGGATGAAAATGGACTGGGTGCAGAGGGCTGGGGGGCTGCAGCAGAAAGGGAAACTGAGGTGCTGAGCCCTGGTCTGGTGTCTCAGCTGCACAGCCCTGGTGTATTGGCCCCTTGAACCAGGGAGCATCCTGGCCAGGAGGAGACAGCAGCAGAGAGGACCTGCAGATGACCAGGATTCTAGAAAAATGGTAAAAACCAAAAGGCAGCTGTTTGTTGGCAGTGTCCTGTTCAGCTGCTCAGAGCTGGCATGAACCTGCCCAGCCTGTGGCAGAGCTGCAGCCTGGGATTGTTGAACCTTGGTCTGAGCAAAAGTGGGTACTTTAACTTCATCAGCCAGCACAGGAGGCAGAGCTGGCAGTGGCAGTGGCAGCAGCAGGGTCCTTGCCTTGAGGACAGCATATCACTTATTGCTGCAGTCCTGCTGCTACCCTTTTCTCCCAGAAGCAAACATCTGAAGGTGACGGAGGGCCTTGATTTTAAGTTTTATTGGTCCTTGTCCTTCCACACCTTGCTGCAGAGGAAATGTCCCCATCTCAGTAGGAACCTGTGACAGTGTGGAGCCATCAGCACTGGCTCTGCTCCCCTGTCACCTGCAGGGGACAGAGCTTTCCCTGCCTCTCCAGCCCAACTCCAAGACACTGGGGACCTGGGCTGACTGCTGGGTTGCTTCTGGGCCACCAACTCAACCAGAAGGTGGTTTTCTGCAGAGAAAGCCAATGTAGCACAGAGTGAGCTGTTGCTTTGTGGCTTTTGGGTCCAAAGTGGGCAGCAGGCAGCTTTGTGAGGTCTGGAGAATCTTGCAGTGTGTATGCAAATGGTAACTCTTCTGCTTCTTGTTCCTTCACCCCTGCGGTGACTTTTATTACTTAATTATTGCACACCACATGCTTCAAAACAGCCTAATCTATGGTCGTGTTTTCTAATGATACTCGATGTGCAATCCAGCAATAAACATCCCGAGGGGGCTTTCATATCAGAGGAGACATCCTTCTGCAGACCTTCTGGTTCATACATCACATGCTGCAGGGCTTTTTAAGGCTTCACTTACAAATCAGCTCTGCTGCTCCAGACTGTTATCTGGAGACACTGACATTTACCCTTTGTCTTCCCCTCTTCTCTCTGCTCCTTCCTTTCCTCTTTGGCTTTTTGCACTTTGCAGAGCTGGGCAAAATATTTGCAAAGGATACAACACATGGCAAACCTGTGGTTGAGGGTCTTACTGTCTGGGTGAGCCTCCAGTCTCATTGTGTGCTGTGAACTTTTGGTAACCCTGGCCAGAGGATGTGGTGAGCTGTGCACAAGGGTTTGTTTGCTTGACCTGTCCCTTTGCTCTCCAAGGAAGGAGCTTTCCTGGTGTGCAGGAATAGCTGTGAGGGATGCAGGAAACCACGGAGCTTCTGTGTGCAGTGTTTGATTATTGATTTGTTTGTTTGGTTTGGTTTGGGTTTTTTTGTGGAAGTTGAGTGTGTTTTCACATCTCTCTGGAGGTGACTTTTACCATCTCCAGTGGACCAGCCAGTTGGTGACTGATTAGTCCACAGCTGGCTTGTAAGTAAATGCTTGAAAGGACACATTTGGGTTGATGCTCTTCAGAGATCCTTCCCCGCCGTGTGATTAATCACATTTAAGTCCTGATCCAGCAAAGTATAGAGACATTCCTGGAGTACTACACACATGAACTGCCTCTCTGGATCAGTGGGAATGACTCTGTGTTGGGGTAGACACGTGAGCTCTGGTGGGGCTGTAGGACATGAACCTTGGGCTGGCTTCTCCTGCCTCCTTTGAGAGGAATTCTGAGGAAGTAGGGAAGAGCAGGGGCTATCAGGTAACACTTTTCTTTGATTAAGGTCACTGGAGAGATTTCAGCCAGGCAGCTTTTCCTTTGTAGGTCAAATGCTGGAAGTAGATGGGGAATTTTGGCCCCAGTGTCAGTGGTTCCTGGCAGTGTGACAGAACTTCTCATCTGCAGCTGGCCTTTGGGAAAATGTCCTCTTGCCTGAGTGTTATTTAAGGGCAGGAATGAATGGCTTGTATGTCCTGTTTCCTTTTGTCACCCTGTCCAGATGTCACTTCTGAACTGGGAGGATTTTGCTGTTCTCCTCTGTGGATGCTGTGGGGGAAGCATCCTCTGAAAACGCTGATTGTGGATTAAAATCCACCTCTTTCAGGGGAACTAAGATCTCCTTGTTTTGGCACAAGCACATTGCCACAGGAAGGGAAGGGAAAGAAGTTCTGATAGAATGCAACAAATTATTTATAATTGTGGAAAAAAACCCCAGCTGCTTCCTTTTATAGTCAAATAATTCGAGCCACTTCTGATGTTGACACTTTCTAAATATTTTAAAATTTACCTGTGCACATTTTCAAAACTATTGTCTCTGAAACAGTTCCTGTCTCTTTAATAGACTCTCTCTAATTTACTTTCAAGACTCAGGGTACAGACCTATTTTCAACAGAAATGACAAGCTCCTGCTACCTTGGTTATACAATGTGGTATGCAAGTCTGCCAGAAATCTCTCAGAAAAAGAAGCTGCAAGCCTCCTAATAGGCTATTTTACTGTGAAAACAATGTTAAAAAGTATAATAAAGTATTAACAATATTAAAATAAAACAGGGTAGGCCTTAAATGAGCTACAAACCAGTTAAATCTATTCCACTCAATATGAGCCTTCAGTGCTTTGCAGCTGATACCTCAGAACTGGGATTTATCTAAAACGAAGGCACCAGGGACGGGCAAGAGGAACGGTAATTATAATTTGCAAACATTAGGCTGACACTTTTTTGTGTATGTGTGTATAAATTCTGACAGCTGTGATTTGTGCCATGCCAAATAGTGCTCCACAGAGCTGGGAAGGGCTCCCTTTCTGGCAGGCTGTCCTCGGAGCAGCAGCTCATTAAAACTTTGGAGAAGGAGAAGTTGCGGAAAACAGGAAGCGTCAGAAGCGTCTGAGGGACTCTTGGTACCTGCTTGTTGAAAGGTGTTTGAGAAGAGAGCCTTGGGTCTGACAAACTGGAATTTTAGTACTCCTCTCCATTCACAGTGGGGCAAAATAATTGGTCATCAGTGACTACTAATTTGGTTTAGTAGCCAGAGGCAGTTTTTTTCTTCCCAGAAAATCAATGACAGTGCCGGGGTCTGTTCAATGTGATTCAGCTCAAGACGGGTCCTCATTTAGCTCTTGATGCTCCTTCCATGAGAGACAGTGATTTTGTTAAAAAGAAATTAAAGCCTATCTATAATACTCGTCTCAGGGAGCAGCACCCGTCAATGCCACACTCCTCTTGAGGTTTCAAGGTTGTCAGTCTCCTTTCAAACTTATTTTCAAAGGCTTATACATCAGCTGGGGAAAAAAAAAAATATTTTGCAAAAAGTGGATACCAAGGACTTTGCTCAGGAAGGGGATTTATACCAGCTTAAAAGGTGCAAAAATTTGATTACTCAGTTGTGCTGTAAAAGGGTGAAACTTGTGACTGCCCTTTCTTTGTAAAATTCAAAAGCAAAGGGGCTTGTAAATATTTCAGCACAAACTTCAGCCCTGGATTTTCCAGGTGGTTCTCCAGCCAGTGCAGGCAGCTCCAGCAGCACTTTTCCAGCTGCTGACCAGGACGGGCTCTGGTGGGGAGCAGAGCAAAGGAGCAGAGGACACATGCATGAGCAGAGACTCCCCGGTGGCTGCCCAGCTGCTCTGGTTGCATCTTAGTGACAGCAAGATCTGGCCCTGCCTGGGTGCTGATGCAACAGAAAAATAATATAGATTTTTTTTTTTTACCGTCGTAATAGTAAAACAGTTGCAACACCATGGCTTGTCCTGCAGCTTTAACCCTTGGGGGGTTTCATGGGTCTTTGCTGGTGTCCTTCCAGCTGAGATGCTTTAGCTTCACAGCCAGCAGCCTTTGGGGTCTTCAGTCTACAAGGGGACAGCTGTAGGGACACCCCCTTTGTATTCCTTTCGTGTGTGCTCCGTGATGGGAGGGATTTGTCCCTTGGCAGCAGTGTCCATGTAGAGATCTTCCCCCAACTTGTGGCTGGGCCAGCTCAGATTGGTTTTTTTGGGAACAAGCTTGGTCTTCATCCTCTCTGGAGCGCGGGGCTCCTGAGTGCAGCCATCCCAGTTTATCTGCAGCAAGCTGCGATTCTGCTCAGGGCCTGGGGGCACTGCGGTGGCAGGCATTGAGCTCAGGTCCCTCTGCCCCGAGAAGGGACCGATAGCACAGGAAAACTCTGATTACAGCTCCCTGGTACTGCTGCCTCGCCTCCCTGCTCGCTGATGGGCTGAGCTACCCATCTATCCTGCCATTAATTTGTCTCCGTGTAGCGCAGCAGGAATCTGGGGCATGATTACAGCTCCGGTCCTTGTGCCTGGTCCCGGCATCCCCCTGCAAACCGCCTGCCCTTAATTGTTCCCCTTTGGCCACTGGCCCTGTCTGCTCTAACAAGGGCAGCGGGGAGGGGGAAGGTAATTGAAGCACTTAAACCACACCGCCCAGCATCGCCTCCTGCAGCTAATTAGGAAAGAGGACCCTGGGCTCTTCCTTATTTCTTTTAATTGTTTGTGGGTTTTGCTTAGCGGCGAAGGGCAGAAGAGAGGGATGCGCGGTTAGTGGTGAAGCCTTGACTTTGAAATTTGTCTAAAAGGTCACTGACGATTTGTTCAGGCGTTCGTGAATTCAATTAGCGGCTCCGGCAGCCCCCGGGAGGAGCGGGGGAGGTGGCAGAGCAGGCGGGGTGTGAATGAAACCCTCTTCATTTTCCTAAGAAGCTTTGTGGACTATATGGTGAAGTTATAGGTCCCTTACAGCTTTATGGTCCTCTAAATAGGTCCTGGCAATAAGCCCACGGAGAGGCCTGAAAGATAATTTTTAAATGATCTCCACTTGTCCTCACTTTCCATTAACCACTGTAGAAAATAACAAGAGAAAAATTGGTAGAAAACACTTGTGGACCAAATGTTTTTTTTTTTTTTTCCTCCAGTCTTTGGGCTGGCAAAACTCTCAGTTGAAATAGTGGGTCTTTCACCCATATGGCAGCTGCAGGATCTGTGTTGTTGAAACACTAATTAGTCAGAATTTCTGAGGCTTTTTTACAATCCTTGTAATTCTAATGAAGAAATAACAATATAAATTATCTCACTGTGGGCATCCAATAAGGCAGTGGCTTCTAAGTGTCAGAGGATCTGTTATTTTGCTCAGAGGGCTCGTATGTATGGAACAGTAAAAAGAATAAAATCCATTGTAAACATGCACTTTAAAAGATTTATCAGATGCTCATAGCTGTACTTAGGAGCACACATGGTTACAAGAGCACCAATTTGCTTTACTGTTCCTTCCCAGGCCCAGAGTGAGATGTATACTTGGAATGGTCCTAAATGCACACAAGGAAACAAGTGTCTTGCAGTGAAGGTCTCAACTCAGTGCTTACACCCTAAATATTGGCTTCACAAGCTGGAATGTGTGCATTAGCATTGATTTTAATTTTTTTTTTTTTTTTTACAGATATTCTCTGGCTGACTTGATTGAAGATTATTTAAGTTTATCTTCAACATATTTGTTTACTGCCTGGAAATCTGCTGTTAGTCTCTGAGGAACTCAAGTGGGACATGTTTGTGGGATGGAGCTGTTCTGCCTGGAGGGCTCAGGCCATGGCTGAGAGTGAACAGTGCTCAGTCTGCTCCCATCAGCAAATGCAAAACATCATGATGAGTAAAAATAACAAGAAAAAAACCCCACAGTGCTGAGCAAAACAAATCAAAGAGCAAGGTCTTCCCCTTGACCTCCATCCCATACTTGAATCTCTCTGGCTGGGTGGGAACATCGCTTCACTTGAAAGGAAAAGATGTCATTGAGGGCCTGAAAAGCTTTGCTTTCACAAATAGGGTTCTGTGGTTATTTCCCCCTGACTCAGGTTTTCATTGTACAGACTGCAAAAGCAGAAGTTTGCAAGGGTAAAAAAAAAAAAAAATCCCATTGTAGCAAGAAGTAGTCTTAGATGATAAAAGTTTTGGTAGGAATTTTTCAGCCAGCAGTAATCAATGGAGCTAAGCCCATGGACAACAGCCCAGTGCACGTGAGAGAGTAAATTACTTTCCTATTCAGTGTGATGTAGTTGGTAATCAGGGATCTAAATTTCTGTCTCTGCTCTTTAGATATCTTTTTTTTTTTTTTTTTTTTTTCCAGCTCTGTGTCTGATGTGCAGGACCTGAGCCTTATGCCAAGCCATGATTTGGCTGTTAATTTTCTCTTAATCCAGGAGCCTATCATGGTCAGAAACTGCTACAAATACAGCAAAATAACCGCACTGAAATAGAATCAGTATTTCCATGGTGCACTCAGGACTTTCTGAAGGGGGTAGTAGGTCTTGGCCCAAGCAGCTGCTGCAGCCACCTGGGCAGAAGGCTGCAGGAGCTGATGTACACACAGCCCTGGGAGCACATACCAGCCTGGAACATCTCCAGGAGAAGAAAATGATTCTTGAAATAGAAATTCTTATCTAAGCAGTCTGAGGATGGTGGCAGATGCAAAGTGCCTTTGCTTTCAGAGCTGGATGGGATATGCAATTATCTGAACTGATAGGACTCCCATGCTTTTTAACTTGGGTACATTTTTCTGGTGTCTTCAGCCTGACAGTGATTCCAGTCACTATGTTACATTTCTACATTTTGTTTTGTCAGTGCTCAGATAGTTACGTTTTTTCTAAAACTTTTGTTTGCCTCAATCTTCTGGATTTTTATGGCTTTACACTATTTATTTGTCTGGCTTCTGCAGTTCAGATCAGATATGTGCTTGCTGTAATATTCACCTTTCTTCCTTGGACTTGATGATCTGAAAGGTCTTTTCCAACCTAAACAATTCTGTGATTCTTCCCTGTCCATCTTTCCCTGGTGGACTCTTTCCAGGAAACTGCTCTTCAAAGTATTGTTGCTTTGACAAATCTTTGCAGCTGGTCTATAACTAAATCAGCTTTTTTTTCTTCTTCCAGGGCCACATATTAATGACCTGAAATGTTCTTTAAATGTTTCAGAAATAATCCTACCAGTGCACTGTGTGTGCCAAAGAGATGCTGGAAATATCTCAGTATTTTTGTGCAGCTTTCTAGACCTTGATCTGTCTGTGTGCAGACATCAGAGACACTTTGGCGGAGCAGGAACACTGAAACCCCCTTCTTGGGGAAGGTGAGGAGTAAGGACAGAGCAGTCAGCTAAACCAGGAAGCTGCAGGGAGAGCCAGGGAACAGCTGAGCTGCTAAAGGCCAGAGAAACAATTGTCAAAAGAGCCTTAGGACAACTGCAAATGATACAAAGAAAAGAGGAGCAACTGAGAACTCCTGTCCTTGGCCAATGGTAATAATTTGAAAGAGGGAGATTGCAGTGACCAACTGCTTCAGGTGAGTTTACTGGAGGAACATGGTGAAAGCAGCTGCCAAAAGATGGACACCAGTTTTAGAGAATGGTGGAATTGAAGGAGGAGATGAAGTGAGAAGGAAAATGGGTTGTAAAAATCAGGAAAGGGATGGCTGAAGTGAAGGCAGACGGTGGGGGGGACCCGGCAGGAGACATGGGGATGACAGAGTGCCAGGGAAATCCTGCCAGCACACCCAAGGTCAGCCCAACCTACAGGCCAACTGCCAAGTGGATGGCAGCACAGGAGGCAGGGCTGTGGCCATGCAGGGTTTGAAGGAGGTACAGGTGTAGGATGGCAGAGAACAGAGTGTCTGTGCAGTCCTTGTGTCCAGGAATGTGTTATGGGACACAGCAAGCAGAACTGGGAAACCTGCACTACTTAGATGCACATGAAAGCTGCTCTCTAAAAGCAGCCCTGGAAATGCTGGGTTGTGTGTTGGTGCTGAGGATGCACTCTGCACTGCTCACTCCTGGGGACACAACTTGTGTTTGAGGTACCAGCTGTGTACTTGTGTGTTTTGGCTTTGAACTCCCTGTGTGACCTTGTGCAAATCAAAATCATCTAAAATCTAGCTGTAGACAGCATCCATATCTGTGCTTACTTCTAGTGCCAAAACTGACCACTTAATCTCTGTTCATGTCAGAGCACAGTGAACTTTGGTCAGAAAAGGTGGTTAGGAGAATAAATGTGGGTCTGGACATCAGCTGGGGTTTCCAAATGCTCCTTGAATCACAAGTTGTATTGATACCAGTGAAGATCCTGGAGGTCTGCACAGAGCCTCTGTGACTTAAGATTTCCAGTTCCATTAAAACCCAGCCTACCCACTGCCCTGCACCATTCCTCTTGTAAAACAAGTTCATGACAGAGTGTGGGGACTGAATACACTCGGTAGCAGCACCATGTTGTGGGATTATTAGAAATTAAAGGGCCTAGGATTTGGGTCCAGGAGGGCAGCATCCCTAATCTGCACAGGTCTTACAGCTGTGTCATGCATTGTGCACAAAGCAGTTGGATGCGGATGGTTTTAGCTCCTGGAGGGGAGAAATTACCAATTTTCCTTGAGGCCAAAAAACCCACAGACCTTCTTACGGTGTGGAGATGAGGGCTGGGGCAGGTGAAGCTGAGTGTCCATTCACAGCAAGGTGGTGGTTACCCCAGTGCCTGTGCTCTCCTGCAAAAGGTGGCTTGCACGAGGCAGCTCGTGGGGGCATCAGAAGCTGGAGCAGGAACTGGGGGAGCCTGGCTGGAGGATGCCCCATGGGGGAGCTGGGACCCCACCACATCCTCGTTACTGCTGACCTTGGCATGAGCACTGCCTGCTGATGGATCAGCTATGGGGCTGGACAAGTCCCAGGGGAACCACTGAATTATCTGTTATGGTCCCATAAGTGCCTCCCCTGACCCCTCCCAGCTCCAAATGCCACAGGCATCAGGGAGGGAATAAATCTTTGTCTGATACTGAGAGAGAGAAGGGAGCGAGAGCTAGGAAAAAGGAGAGATGAAAAATGTCCTTTTTATGACTCTCACAACAAAGCTGGCCACATGATTCTTAGCAAAAGTCTCTCTGGGAAAAGGGAGGGAGGCAACGGGGGGGATGAGGGGAATAGGCAAAAAAAAGCAGAGCTGCTTCTCTCCCCTGGAAGATGCCCAAGGGGAATGAATAGAGGGGTGTGGGTGACCTCTGAAGGTAAATATTCCAGGAAAGGAACAAGGTCTCAAAGCTTCAGAATGCTCACTCCAGTGTCTGACACTGTCTTGTGAAATGTTCCATGTAGCACGTGTCCTCCTTGAAGGGAGAGCAGAGGCATAAGAGATCTGCTGTGCTAGAGGGAGCAGCAGGGCCAGGGAGTGATTAGTCAGGCACTAACAGCAGCCACAGCATTTGTGTTCATTTTTGGTTGGGATGCTCCAGGAGACCACCTACTTGTGAGCCTGGGGAGAACTCCTGACCTTGGTGTCTTTAGAATGCAGAAGCCTTTAGCAGCACATCCCAGGACCTGGGAGGGGCTGGAGTTCTGCTGCCAGGATTCAAGAATTCCTCTGCATGTTGCCCACTGGAAGCTGCAAGCCCCCAGACATGTTCCTGGGATGCTGCTGAGTTGTCTGAGCCTTGCAACCCCTGTGCTGCTGTCCCTAGGGAGGCAGCCCAGCCTCCAGACTGCAATTCTAGTTGTGCAGAAGAGCTGCAGCAGGACTGGGAGATTTTTGGGGACTGTCCCAGAGCACGGCAGTCAGCAGGCAGGGTGCTCTTTGGCCTTCTCACTGTACTGCCTGGGCTGTTCTTGGGCTAGGGATGGGCATGGAGGCTCTGGTCTTGCTGAAAAAACTTGAGTGCTGTTGAAGTATTACCAGAGTGGATGTTTCTAAAAGCAAACAGGGGTGTGGAGTCATGGAAAGGGACTGGAAGCCACGATGCTCCTGTCCCCAGGCATCATGGATCTCAGCTGTGAGTGCTCAGAGAACACAGTCCTAGAGGGCTGAGGTCCAAAGCAGAAGCAACTTAAACCCACTGATAACCAAGTTATTGTGTGGGTGAACCTGGTCAGGATCAGGCTGGGGGGTGCTCACCAAAGCTCCTCTCTTCCACTTGCCCGTCATGGAAAAGTGTGTTAAACTCCCACTTTTACTGAAATGGCTGTAACAATTCCTGGGTAATCCCAGTAATTTGATTTTGTCTATAACGTGCTTTTAAAGTGAAGGGATAAATACAATCAGGCTACACAGAAGGTAGCTATTAAGGAGCAGGCAAGCTGTTTGATAATAACTTTAAATTAAAAGCCCTATCCCACTACTTTGGCTGTTGTGGGGTCTGCAGATTTTCCTTAAAACTTTTGAAACGTGCCTAGACTTCTCACAGGCAGCCATTTAACCTCCGTTTATGAAGAAATAAAGCAAAATTGATGTTGATTTTGGTTTACTTTGGGGGATACTTTTGCAACATAAAAGCCCTTTTGCCTGCAATTTGCAGAGCAGCCTTGTCACATCGGTGAGGGCTGATCCTGATAAAGATAAAGCTTTATAGCTGGGGCATTTGCAGCTAACAGCAAGCTAATGCTACATTTTCATTTTGATGCAATTAATGTTAATGTCTGCGACGAAAATTGTCATTAAATACCATTTTAAAATCCATTCAATTTGCATATGCAAAGCCCATTTACTATCATGTAAAATACACGATGCTGTTCATCATGTCTTTTCTCTAGAATTTGTAGCTGTTATTTTTCTGGTAGTGATTATTATCCAGCTCTTAAAATAAAACCTAATGACTGATCCAGACCTGCAGAGAGCAAGAAAACCTTCTGTGCTCAAGCAGCAGGGCAGGTTCAGAGCCCCTTCCAGAGGTTTTGAGAACTGGTTTGGACTCACACGTGCTCTCTCCAGCCTTGCTGGAACTCCTGTGAAGGGGACAGGCAGCTCAAGGACCTGGAAGTCAGGCTAAGGTACTGATGTTCCCCCTGTAGCCTTGCTGCTGTACCAATTCCCTGTGAGGAATTCATTGCAGGTAACAACTGGAAGAGTGGGATATAGAATTTGAACTAATCCTTAGCTGCACCAGTATTTCTATCGGTGCAAACAGGGAGAGATGCTGTTGCTCTTTTTTCTGACCCTCTGGGAAGAAGTTCCAGGGCATTAGTGCCATGGAGGGAAAAGGGGGTGTTGTGGCATGCAGATTGAGGTAGCTGATTATCTGACTCATGGGTGAAAACAGACATGGAAGTGATGCTGTGACCCAGTTGGAGCGTGTCCAGGTTCAGGATGCACTGGGGACTGTGCTCACTGGGATGGGGGAGATGCAGCTGTGAGGGTAGGAAGGGATAATCCTGTTCTGAGAGGGACCCCAAGACTCCCTCCTTACCGTGTGGGGATGCCAAAGGTCATGTCTGGAAGTGCTTTAGGAGGACAAGTCTTGAAGGGTTTGTCACTTTTGCGCCGAATGTCCTTGGTCTTGTAGTACAGCTGGAAGTCCCTGGCTGTGAGACACCCGTCCCTCAGGGCACCCCGGTTCATGGTGATGAAGTCTCGGGGCATCTTCTCAACAAAACGAGTCCCAGGCTTTATTGAGTTCCAGTTGCCTATTGCTGGAAATGGAAAGAAGCAGGAGAGGCAAAGAGAGACAGATGAGGCTGCTGGGGGTAACTCCTGGCTGGGAAGGCTGATGTCTGCCTTGACTGTATTGTGCCATGGCTTCCCTGTGAAGTGAACTTCATATCCCACCCCACCACTTCTCAGATGGGGACATCTCCCATCTGGAGCAGGTAACTTCTTACCCTCCACCGCAGCTTGCTCAGCAAGTCTGATTTCACAGGGGAATTGTCCCTGAGATCACAAAGTAGGAACTCTAACAAAGTGATGAAAGTGGGCAGGTGGGACAACCTTTGCCATGCCCCTCTCTGTGTGAGCCTGTAAAATTTTCCAGTATGACAGAGAATCTTCAGTTGTCATCAAGCAGTCTGGGTGATACTGTGGAAAATGGGTGAATGTTGGAGTTCTTCACCCCCAGCTTGATGAGAAGTATTGAAGAGCACTGGGAAGGAGAGAAGAGCCTTTACTACCCTTAGGACTTCCTTGCAGGTTTGTGTTTCAGTGCTGGTGTCTGTCGTACCTTCAGGGACTCCTCCATCTGTCCTTGGGATGTACAACCCATATGCAAAATCCAAGCCTGGCAGGGTGTAGCAGTTTCTCGGGGGCTTTCCCACTTCTGCCTGCAGAAAAGTAAAGTTAAAGGAGAAGTGTAAAGGCCTTTCCTGATAAAATTTTAGTTTCAGGGGCTTTATTTTCTAACAGAACCATGTCAGGAGTGGCTCTGGCTCTAGCTGGCAGGGGTTTGAATCCCACTGTGTAGACACAAATGTGTCATTGCTAAAGGAAATCTTGCAGCCATGAGGCTTTGCCAGGGCTGAAACTGAAGGGATGCTCAATTTCACACAAGTTTTTACTCAAGTAAGTGACCTAGCCTGAGTGAAAACGGGTTCTGACTCAATAGATATATATATGGACTTGAATTCTTCTTGTGTGCTTCATTTCTCCTTTGGTTGGGATGCACAGCCATGGTGTCTGCTGGGAGGGCTCCAGGCAGTCTGAACTCGAGTTATTTAGTTCCCAAGCTGTGCACCCTCCTAGAAAACTGCCCCAAACCTCCCCAAGCACAGTCACATCACCACCTCTGCCTGGGAATATTCAAGACTCTGTGCATGTTGCAGGGGAAGGATAAGGAGGATGAAAGGGAACAGAGCCTGGGGTTTATAGCACAGAAGACAACTTGAGCTCCATCACCTCATTTTAGTTTAGTTTTAAAATTAACTCTTCCCTGGTCCGTGTGTGCCCCAGCCTGGTGGTGTGTGGGGGATTAAGTGACCTCTCTTCACCCCTTTGTTTCCCCCTTCCCATCTCCATGGTGAAGTCACTGCAGGATGTGTGTGTCTTGAAACCTCATTGCTGCTGCCAGGGGAGGGAGTGGAGGAGGAGGAAGGGGCAGAGCCTGGGGCTGTGTTCCTGCTAGAGGGGGCTGGAGCAGGGCTGGGCAACAAACCCCCCTGAAACCCTGAGGCACAGTGTGGGTACTGTGGGACAGGTTATTTTCCATGGGAAAGCTGTTGGGAATCTGGTTGTAGGTGCTGGGAGAAGAGAAGTGCTGAAATCCTGCTCTGGTGCTTCTCACAGGTGAATCATTGACCCGAGATAAATTTATCACGTTCCAGAGTGAACCTTCTGGAGCAGGAGATGCTGAACCAAGCACAGCCCTTTCTGAAGGGACTGAGTGAAAAGAGTGAGGCTGAACATAAACCAACTTGCCACCACTAAGGCAGGTTGAGGTGGTACAGGAGTTGATAAGGGATGCAGCTTAATGGAGCTGCTTCTATGGGCAAGGTTATGCCAACTTGCTTGAGTGATTTGACTGTATTGTGAGCACAGGTTTGCTCCTTTGCAAACCCTGGCAAGCTGGCTCTCAGCTCTGCCAGGCTGGGAGCACTGGGCTCACTGGCCTGCAAGCCTCTACAGTGATGCTTCCAGGTGAATCCAGGCTCTTGCTTCCCAAGTCTGGGAGAGGAAGGCACTTCATCTTGGTCCCTTTCAATCCATGCCCTTGTGATGCTATAAAGCAGGTGTGGTATTCCTGTGATTCTCAGGAGCACAAATTCTCCAGAAAATTAATTTTCTGGTCTTGCAGAGATCCTTTGATAGGCTTGAAAAGCCCATCAGGCTCCTTGCCCTCTGCAAAGCTGCAGCCCCTTTGTTGCAGACTCAGCATCCTGGTCCAGCTCCTGCATGATGTGGCTCCTCTGAACCTCCAGCAGAGGAAGGACTGTCCCTGGCAGATATGTCCAGCAGGACAGAGGGAGTGGGGTCTTGGTGCTCCAGAACTGCAGTACCCCTGGGCAGTGCTCACCCAGCTCTGATGTTCTGTGCTCGTGCTAAACACAGCCTTGCCAGGGGTGATACAGAAGCTTTCCTTGCTGATCTGTTTCTCCTGTATTTACAGGCACTGGTGTGGTAGCTTTTTTTAGGTTAGTTATCACTGATCTAGAAGAGAAATGGTGCAGTGTTCCCCAGGTCTGTGAGAAAAAGCTTTTTCAGGGATCGTGTTCTGATAGCAGACCAGCTAAGTAAGGTCAGAAAGCTGCTATGACAGCAAAGGTGTGGCAGGTGAGAAAAAACAGCTGAAAAGCTACAGGAAAGGAGAGAGGTTTGCAACCTGTGGCAAAGCTGCTTCCAGACCTTTGAATGCAGAACTCTGTAGAATGGGGGAAAAAAAAAAAAAAAAAGGTATGGTATTTAAAGATTCCCTTTTGTAGATGACCCAAAGTTAACAGTTGGGTATTTGCTCCATTGCAAAATGAGCACATGCTGCTGCTTTTTATAATCAAGTGGCATTTTACAGTCACTTTGCACTGAATAAATAAAGCTGAAGGTGCTGATTAATTAATTAAAAAAAAAAATATCTGGTCCAACGTGTTGAGCACGGAGAGAAACCTGTGCCTGAAGAAAATCAACAGACTGAGAGGACTCTGGTTGCCTGCCAACATCTTCTACCTACAAAAACTAAGATTGGGAAGGAGTTTGCAGGAATGAATCTTGCTCAGTGTAATCCAGCTTTTATCATTCATAAATCAGCAAATCACTGTTGCAGCCTCATGGGCTGGTTTCATTTGTTTGTCCTGGGGTGTTTCAGTGTGCTGGGTAGTAGTGGGTGGGCAGAGAAAACCAAAGTTGTTGCAGAAGGTCCTTTATTTTTTATTTTTTTTTCCCCAGCTCCAGCACTGTGTTCTGTGTTCAGATTTAGGCTGTCACAAAGCTGCTTGGCTGGAATACAGATCTGTCTGACAGCTGTGCCCATCAGCAGACAACTTCATTAAACCTCATTAAGATGTCATTTCTCTGCCTTATTTCCCACCTCTTGGCTCTAATTAAAACAGCCTCTCCCTGCATTCCAGGCGGTCCTAATTTTCTCTGGGTACCTTCTGCAAGTTTTCTCCCTTTACGACTTCAGTGAGGAAAATCCAGCATCCTAAATACTGTTTGCCCAGCTCCTGCAGAAATGACAACTCGAGACTTTTTCCTGAAGTGTTCCTAGAGCATCTTGCAGAGATCATCACCTCCTCCCCAGGCTGTGAGATGGGTGCTGAGGCTTTGTTTGCTCTCTCAAACTATCTTTAAGGATGATAATTTTAGGGTTGAAGCAGGTGTGTCTGTGGAGGGTGCCACACTCAGACTGGCTACAGTGCAGTAGTGGGGGTGTTTGGTCCAGGAGGATACCCTGGTTGGCTGAAGACCAGGTAGTTCTGGGTGCATTGAGCTCTGTGGCCTCTGCCAGGTGGTTTTTGATTTGTGCAGCCCTGGGTTTGAGCCCTGGGTTTGCATTTGAGTGTCTAATGGTGTTGGAAAAGCTTTACTGTAAAGGAAGAAGAAGGCTCAAGGAGGGGTCTGTTTGTAAGAGGTGGGAAGGTTGCAAAGGTGTAAGGAGGTTCAAAACCTTCATGGATCTCAAGGTTTTGTTGCAACACTTGTGTTTCATCCCCTGGTACTCATGGCCCATCAACACACCTCACATTGATTTTCTAAAGACAAAGCAGACTGCAAAAGGGGTCTCTGTGCAGAGGGGATTGAAATGGATTTTTAATCCCTGCATCAGCTTTTCCCTGGGAGGGGTTGCTGGGCAAGCCCACAAACCACCCAACCAGGGCTGCCCCATCCCCTCCCTGGATGCCTGCAAACCCTGCTCCCCTGCATTCCCAGCCTGCAAACCCTGCTTCCTTCCCTACCTTCTGTTCCCCTTTTCATTACACCCCCTTGTACAGTAAAGCCTCCTGTCACACTGCCATTACTATTATTATTGCAGATTTACTGCACTTGCAGAGTGAAGTGATTGCAGTGACAAGCCCCAGCATTTTTCCCTCCTTCCCCCCGCGACAGCTTGAAATCAAGCCCTTCATTTGCATTTACATGATCTTGCTGTGCAGCTTATGAGATCGGGAGATTTATTTGCTACTTAGCTTGATGTTTGATTACACTCTAAGAAGGCAGTGAGCTACAAAGTGCAGGGATACATCAGAACTGAGCTACTGAGAGCCTCTGGGGGACAGTAACTCAACATCAGGTTTAGGTAGATGAGAAAGGGAATGCTCAGTGTTTTGAGAGGCAAATTTGATCAGATTTTTGTTTTAAAGGTGGAAGGGAAAAAAAAACCCACAACAACTTACTTTTTGCTCACAAAAAAAAAAATGGTTAGGAAAGCAAGAATGCTGATAGAAAAACACACCTGGAAATCAGGATTGCAGAAGAAATCCTTGCAGATAAATGCTGGTGGCTTCTGGGCTGCCTGCCACTACCTGCTTGTAACTCCCACTCCCAACATTATAATTAATAAACTGGCAGTTATCTTCAAAGATTTTCATAAACATGAAAGGTCAAACGAAGTTTTGTGTGATGAAGGACTACAAAATCTGTCCTTGATTTATTAAGCTTTAAAACATGCCACTGACCCTTAATCCTGCTGCAGTAGTGGGGAAACTGAGGCAGGGAGCTTCTGTGCCCATGCAGGACAGCAGAAGGAATGGAGTTTGGGCTGGGGACTGTTCCTGGTACTCTGTGGTGTTAAGATTGGGGGGCCAAATTCTTAGAGTGACCCAGAACAGTGCCAGAGTCTTCCAGAGAAAAGGGTGATGGTTGGGTGAATTGGTGCTCTTGGATTCAGGAACTCCAGGAGTGAGCAAAGCTCAGGGGTCTCATGACTTCTTTAAGTCCTTTCAGTACAAATCCTTCAGACAGGGTCCTGAAGACACTGACCCAGCATTGCCTGGTGGTCTGCACTGACCTGAGCTCCTGACTGACCCAGGCTGGAGCTTTGGACTTACTAACTCGAAACCTTTGAGTGTTAGCTGTAAATCAGAAAGATTTTCCCCTCCAGAAGCTACATTTTGCATAAGGGGATGGGTGGGACATGGCTGTTCCCCTCACTTAGATGAAGGGTTTGCCCACCCCAGGGCCCAGCCTGCCCCTTCCCATCTTCTCTGCTCAGAACACCAACAACCAAGGGTGAGGCAGGAGGGTCCCCATTTCTAAGGAAAGCCACCTAGTACAGTAACTTCATGTACAAACTGTTTGTACTCAGCTTTTAGTCTTGAAAATTGCCATGAGACATGCTATTACAATTAATCATTAAAGGACTTAAGGAAGAGTATACCCCATTACATAAAAGACTCCAGCAATGATCTTTATCCAACTTGTAAAATGGGTAAGCTTGATGTGACTGAATAATTTTCCTCTCATCTGCACAAAATCATGAATGCAAGTCATACTTTGAGCCTGAAGTGAACACTGTGAGACCAGCCTATAATTACCAAAACAGAAAAAAAGAACAGCACTTTCTAATGAATGACAAGCCACTAGGTGGAAATCTAATTTGGTCTAATTAAGCAGCCTTTGTGAGGATTTGTCTTTAGATGAAAAGAGGGAGCCAAAGAGATCTAAATGCAAATGAACTCTATCATTTTGGTTTTAAAGGGCTAGATAGATATGAAAGTATTTGTGTACACAATAGTTTGATTTGTCTGCAGGGCTGTATTCACCTTCTGGTTTTCTTTTGAAAAATCCTGTTCTCCCCAAAATTCTGGGACTCTGGATACTAGTTGCTCTTTACTGAGGTACAATTAGAGGGACCATTTTAGCAGTAGGGTATTGAAACAGTTAAAATTGCCTTTCTCCATAACAGGGCAGCTTCTTTCTGCTGTTTGAAAATGTTTTTTGGGGAAAAAAATTGCTCCTTGCTAGAGAGTCAGATCCCAGGTCTGCTGCTTTCGGTGTGTGGCACCAGATAACTCCTGGGTCTTTGGGGGCAGCTGAGCTCCTCCTCAGTGCCTCTGTGTCAGTATGAATTACTTCAGCATTGATAAATCACCAACACCTTGCCCAGTTGTGCTATTTCTGCTGATTCTGCTGACAGTCTCAGGGCTGGGAGCAGGCAGCCCAGGTACAGCCCCAAAGGCTGAAACTCACCGAGGTGTTTGACTGTAATTGAGATGGAAATATGGAAAACGATCTTCTCCTGCTCTATTAAATCTGCCCCTGACTTGAAGATAAATTTGTGTCTGTGTAAGGTTTCGTGCCAGCACTGAAGGTCAAAGAAGTCTACGTGTTCCTGGGGTTGGTGTCACAGCTTGTGAAGTTCAGAGCAGCCTCTGCTTGCTCACAAGCCCTGGAGGAGCAGCGTGGTCTGGAGGCATAAGCCAAAGCCTCTGGCAGGAAGGATGGGTTATTTGGGCTAAATGGAGATGGATGCAGTTCACTGCTACCACTAGACTGACTTCTTACTTGAGCTGCTAGGATCACACACCTCTAGAAGGTGGAACAAACTTGGGAGAGATCTGAGGACAGAAAGGTTGGGAACAGCCCATGGTGGCCCTGAGCAGCTGAATGGAGAGACAACTCTGAGTTCTTGCTCTCCTTATAAGCAACATCAGGGGGAAAATGGAGGGGTGTGTGGACAGATCAGGGTGGAAAAATCAGTGAAATAATTCTATCTGCAGTGTAGCAGCAGTTCTGGGATTTTGGGGGAGAACGCGGGTAGAATAGTGCGTAACACTGGCAAAAAACCCAAAACATGTAACCATCTTTGCATTTGACCTTCCAGAGAGATGTGGGACCTCCAGAAAGTGGCTGGAGAAAGTGTAATGGTGGTCTCATTTCCCAGAGAATCCCAGCCTTGGAGACACCTGCTAGGTTGCAGCCCCTAAGGTCCCATTCTGCCAGGGGATGCTTTTGCTCGGTGTCTGCTGGCTGCAGTGGGAGCACTGAGGCTGAGCTGAGAGCAGGATGTGGGTAACTTGATGACTGGGAGAGAATGCTATTTGAATGTTAAAAAGATGAGGTAATGGTTGGTTTTTTTTGAAAGAGTTTGTCCCCTTCCAGCAGTTATGACCTTTTCTCTGTGCTTTGTCCTTAGTAATATCTGTTCCATAAACCTCCCCATCTGCTACTCCAAGAAAAATCCCCTTATGTTCCTAAAGCCAGATGTTGTCCCAGATTATGTCCAGCACAACTCAACCTAGCAAAGCTGCTGTTTACAACATGTAACTTGCTGCTGGCCCTTCAGCTCCATGGAGGTTATTTTCATGCTTTTCTCCTGAAGTTCTTTGGGTGCTACAGTATGTGTTGCTCTACAGAACATCCTGGACTAAATGCTGCCAGCTGAGCATCCACAATGGCACCAAAGGAGTTGAATGCAAGTGAGAATTTGACTCTGGGCCTTTTTTAGCAGACTGGATATGACCACATTCCCTGTAGAGCACCATAGTTCCCTGGTGGCACAGACCCCTGATTTCCTAGGGTCAGACTCAGTCCTTGGCTGCAAATGAGATGCTGGCTTGGCTGCCTTGCTGCTTCAGAGCAGAATTTGCCTGAAGTCAATACCCCTGTGGTACCTACTAGAACAAAATATTCAAGTATTTCAGACTAACAGGCATCTCGTTAAATTTGGGCACACCTCTGGTTCAGGAATCTCTTGGCTTTTACTCAAGGAAAAACTTTAATCTCTGAGCAGAGATGAAAGAATCTACCAACTTCAGTCACCTCATGTACAGAGTAATCTCCATTTTCATTAGAGAACAGATAAAAGTTTTTGCTGTTAAAAAAGGATGCTGTTTCTTTAATGTAATAGAACCTCAGCAGGACAGGATGTCTTTACTAGACTCTCCCCCACTATTCCCACAAGAAATCAAATATAATCCTATTTAAGAAGCTTTAAATAATTTTGAGCTTTCATATTGACTTATTAAAATGCAGCTTAAAAAACGCCTTCCTTGCAATCCTTTTACAAGGGTCAGGGATATAAAATTTGAAGAAATATGATTAGTAGATCAGTTGGAAAGATATATGCTGCAGCTTCCAATTTTATTATTTAAAATGCCGTTTTAGAAGAAAAGGTGATTCTGTAGAAGTGGCACCATCTCCTGAAGGAATCTAGTCCCAGGGTTCCCTGCACCAGAGCTCCTGCCTCCAGCACCCAACACCAGGTTCTCCTTAGATGTGAAGAGTCCTGGGACAGAGGAGTTGGGTTTGGTGTCCCCATACTCCAGGAAAACAGGGGCTGAGCAGGGTCTGACACAGAAGCAGCCCAGCAGCACTGGTGTCTGTTCCTTGCTTAAAGCAGAAGATACAGTGATGGAAACAGAGACGGCAGAGGGGACAGAGCCATCAGAGCTGTGAGCACAGCCAGGGTTTGACCCACAGAACCTTTCTTCTACTGCCTGAAAATTGGGAGGGATGCAGAGCTCCTGTAACCTTTCAGAGGTTGGTTGGAGTGGGATGAACCTCTTTTTCACTTTCTAAACATTACTTATTGGAACAGAAAACTAGGATGAAATGGGGCTCCTGTTCCTGCTCTCTGGAGTGAAGCATCTTGGCCAAGCAACAGCTACAGACTCTATCACAGTATTCTGAGGGCTCCAGGCAGGAATTTCCTCCCAACATCTGACCATGTGCAGTCCTATTGACCTGGGAAGAACTGGGATTGAAACCAAGAGCATTTTAGGGCACATTGCTAGAAAAATTAACTGGCAGGTGCTGAGCAGAGAAAACTGAGTCAGTTACAAGTTGTCCTGAGCCTCTGTTCTGCAGTTCTCCTGGGATTAGCAGGGATGTAGGGATGTAAATGATGAGACAAATTGACCCCCGCTCCTTTAGTAGATTAAATACAGTGAAGACCCAAATTGTGCTGTCAGTTAGACAGAACTCCCATTAAGCACAGAGGTTCTTGTGCTAATGGAAGAATCTGCCTGAATCATTTGCTCTGTCCTACAGCAAAATGTATTCAACATGCTGAAATTTAACTGCAAAACCCAGTGAGCAAAATCACACCCTGCCCATTACACTCACAGCCACTTACTGTGAAATCCTAATGTGTCAGAGTTACCTGGGAAATCAGGGAACTAATAACTTTACTCCTGCCTAGGGCTGGACTTTGGTCAAGGCTGTCAAGGCTTCTATGATTTTCATGTGCTTTTGAAAAAAAATATCCACGATTTTGACACGTTGGGACTTGTGAGTGAGCAGGAAGCTCTAATAGCTGAACCTCCTCCAGAGCTGCAGTGCTCAACCCTGAGCTCTCTGCTCAGCAAACACCAAAGGATCCTGAGCCCACATGAACTCAGGAGTAGCCAAATGTGATTGAGTTCCAGCAGGACCTTGCCCAGAGTTTTCTCCTGTGGCAGAAAAAGCAGTGACACCAAAGCTAAGACCAGTAAACAGTGGAGAGAGCCTTGGTCTCCCAAGGAGCTGTCATGAGGTTTTTCCCTGCCCTTCCTGCCTGGTTTTCTATTTATGACCATAATTGTGGAACTGGATTGAGAAAGCACTGGGAAGTCACTGCCAGTGGTTAAAAATGATCATTGCCTATGGACTGGTCATATTAATGGTGCCAAAAACAAGGCAAAAGTTACCTGGCTTACAAATTAATGCTCCTTATCTTTGCAATATGTATATATATATACATATATATATATACATATTACTGTATACATATACTGTGTCTGACTCCCTCATTGCTTCTGCCACCAAATTTTCTCAGTACAATTTTGCCTCTGCTTTGTTCCATTGTTTTTCTCTCCAGTCCTGTATTTTTTTGAAAGGCTGAAACATAAGGGGTCCAATACTGCTCAGGTGACATACACAGGCAGCCCAATTGCTTTCAAAGGGGCAACCTTGTGAGGCAAGCAAGAGTTGGCTTGGAAAAGTCACTTCATAATTGCATCAAATTTGCTAAATCAGATATTTTGCACGCTTAAGAATTCTCTATGTTCCCTTGGTGCTCAGCCATTACAAAAGGCTCCTACTCTGCTGGAGTTTCTGACCCATATTTTCCCTGATGCAGTCCAAATTTGGATGCTAAAAGGTAAAGGGAAAAAACCAAACCAAAACAAAACAAAAAAAACTCTGTCTCATCACATCTCTCCCAACCCCTGTTCAGCTGCTGTGGTATTTTCCTTCATTATGCTGCTGCCTCAGACTGTAAACCTCTCTAATTTCCTACATCACAGCTATTTATTTAAATGCTAACTCGCATTATGAAGTGATAATCCACAAGCGCAGGAGATAATTTATGAAGCATTTAAATTAAGAGGAGCAGCTAATTGGGAGCATGTGTCTTATAAGCCTTGCTAACACCAGAAAACTACAAATTAGGGAGAAAATGGAAGATATTTTTATCTTGCTTTTTCTTTTGTAATGCACTGAGGAAAAATATTACCATACATCACACACACACTCACAGTGCACTTCACAGAAATCTTCATTTCTGTTGTTCACTTCATAGCTGGTCTCACACACAATCTCTCGTTATTACAAATTCCTCATTATAACACACAAAATAATCTTTGCTCTCAGAGAAGGTGGAACAAGGTGGGGTTTTTCTGTCTCCAAATAAAGTGGAATAAATTTTTCAAGAAAGGTCCCCTTCTCAGCTATCTGCATTAATTTAAAAGAGCAAAGACTCCCTTGTTATATGGGTATGTTAAAGTGCATTTAATTTAGGACTGCATCGTGCTGGAAGAGTTTTATAGGTTTTTGTTGAAATGAGAATGAGCATAAATGCCTGTGAATAAGGGAAAAGCAAATGTGCTGTGGCCATGGGGCTGGAGAGAATGTATTTCGGATGCTTTGTTCTGGTTTTGGCACCAAGGTAATGAACTTTGATTTCTCTGCAGCTTTGTGGTGGTTTATTCATAATATTGGCCTGGATCTGAACATCAGTGTTGCCCACGATGTGGATTTTCTGGGATGCAGCTGTGTGATGGAGATGCCTCACTGAGTCCTGCTGGGATGGGGTATGGGAAAGGGGAGCTGTGACACCCAGGCCAAGAGAACAGCACTGGGGAAAGTGGTGACCACCCCGTGCTTGAAGTTCCCAACCATGCACCAGATCCCCTGGGGCTGATACTGGAGGCTGTTGCCTTGAAGATGTGATGCTGGGTGTCCTCAGGAGACACCTGATTTAGCCTGAGAGAATAATGCCCCTTTGGTGGTTTTTTGGGGTAGTGGTGCTTGATCAGAGGAAGCACTGGGATGTTCTCCTGCAGGAGGTTTCTCTGCGCTCCCCAAGAGTACCCTGGTCACCCAGAGGACTGCACTAACACAGTCCAGAGGGAACTCATGGTGTATGCAGAGCAGTGTCTGTAGGGTAACTTTCAGTACAGCTGTGTGAGATCTGTAGTTAGGATCCTCCTTTACTAGGCAACCAATTCTTGTGGGTCCCTTGAGTGGTTACTCAAGACAGATGCAGTGTTAGAATAAAATATTGTGCACCAGCCCTGCCTGGCAGGGTGCTTGGGAGCCCTCCTTGCACGGAGGATGCTCTGCAAGTGTGTGTGTGAACTGAGCCCTACCCCTGAGTGCACGTGTGTGCACTGCCTGTCTAGAAAATGCCTCACTTTAATCTTTGCAGTCCTGTTCCTGCTCTTACAAATCTCCCTTTACATATCTCCTGTCAGAAGCAGTCAGCAAACAGGCACTGGCATTATTGGAGTTGCTCCTCGATTCGAAGGAAACCATAAATCTGAAACTTCAATCATATCTTTATGATCATTCAGCAAACAGAGATGGAGGATTTATTCAACATGGGATAGCAAAGGGGAAACTGCAGGGGGTTATTGCAGGAGATATTGGTTTAGCTAAGGCAGAACTGCTCCCTAGGGCCTCTCTAAGGCCCAGCCAATGAACAATGGCACCAATGACAATAACAAGGCAATTATGGGGAAGAGGGTGAGGAGGGGGTAATGCTTTGTTAAAGATAGAGGTAAGATTCCAGCATGGTGTCTCTTTTGTGTGCTTTCCAAACTAAAGGATGGTGTGTCTGCCTGGGGTGGGCTTATTAGGAGCTGGTGATCCTAAAACCACTGCAAGTGCTTAAAGGAGCCCGTAGCTCGTGTAGAGTTTTGCTGCTCTTAGGAGGTTATGAAGATTTCCTCCTTAATTAAATAGGGTTGGCAATAGGTTTCCCTGTTGTGGCCACAGTGTGGTGCCACGGATGTCACAGCAGCCCCTCCACCAGCCTGGCCTAGAAAGGCTCCTTTGAGAGTGCCTGGTGACCTGGTGACCAACCTTACCCTGCTCCCACCTCTGTATTTTAGGGAATATTTTTAAGTAGCCATAACCAACTTTTGAAACTTTCAAAAGAAAATTGAGCCAAACCGTTGGATTTCAAAGTCAGAAGACTTCTGAACACCACCGATGTCAGCCAAGCTACCCCCTGGCAGACCTGAGCCAGGAGGAGAGACAAATGCCCATCTCTCAGTGTTATGCTGATTAATGCATTAATGGATCTCCCCGGGGGCAGAGGGGGACAAACGCGCTGATACCCCGGGGTCAGCCCTGACCCCCAGCATTCAGCGAAGTCACCCCAATGCAAAACGGGAACACAAAAGCTCCGGCACAAAGGGGTGGAAATGGAGCCGGGTCCTGCCAATGGGTGGTGCCCGAGTGAAATTTACATTTTTTCAGGGTGCGGCAGAGCCGAACTCCTCTTTTGCAGAAGATCGCGATGGTGCCAAAGCAAGGCGCTAAGTGATCCATCCCCACCGCCTCCCCTCCCCTTCTTACAGCAATTTTTCCTCCCCCTTGCTTTCCCTTGCCAGCCCCCCGAGCAGTTTGGGTTTTCTGCCGGCAGAAGGAAGGCTGAAATATTGCAGAGGGGGTAGAGGCAGCGCTCCCCGCGGCCCTGCCCCCGATGGCACCGATGCAGACATAAAATAACCAAGCACCATCAGTAACCTGTCCCAAAGCCCTGCGAGGAGGTGAGGGTTTTCCTCCCTGCCGTGGCTGTTAGCTGCAATGGATTTCTCCCTGCACTAAGCACCGTCTTTCCCAGGGCTGCATTACAATGATTTATAAACCCCATTTCTGGGGAAAACTAATAGATCAAAGGGAGGAGAAGGGAAAGGAGACATGAGCAGCTGGAAGAAGATATTGAAGCATGAAAGAAAAAACAGAAATGAAAAAGTAGTTTTGTGGCACTAGTGAGTTGTTCTGTGCTGCACTTCTGTTACTGAAAAATAATAAGGGGAATCTGTATTTTAATCCATTTTTTTAAAAGCAACATTCGAGTAATCTGAGAAGCTCTTCCCAGAGCTAGCTTGCTTTTGTGTGTTTGTGGAGCTCTTAGAGAAACAAACACTTATTTTGCTGTTTAGCCCTTTTCTGTCTATTCCTGTGTCACTTTTAGGCTTTCCATGTTTTATGCAGCATCTGGATTTTCTAACAGCAGCAGAAAGCACCACATGGAGGACTGATGCTCAGCTGGACCTGAGCCTGGAATGTGCTTGCTCCTGTGCTGGGGCTTGGTCAGGTTTTACAAAGGGACATCTTGGGCTGAGGGCAGAGTGGCCACTGAGGTGCTTGGAGTGGCCACCGAGGTGCTCAGGGTGGCCACTGAGGTGCTCTGCCTTTGTTTCTGTTTCTTTCCTGCCCAGCAAGGATGAGTGGACAAGATTTGTCACGTAAAGCTCAGTCAAGTTACCCCCTGACAGAAATGAGCCAGGGGCAGAGACAAATGCTCATCTCTTAGTTTTACGCTGATGAATGCATCAGTGTTTGTAAGAGCTTTGGAGACAAGCAGCTAATTGGGCTCTTGCGTGTGTTCTGCTTGTCTGCTTCAGCCACCAGACATCCCTGACTTCAAGCATAAGAGAATTATTAGGAAAATAACCATAATCCTCTTGCAGTACTTCTTATATTCAGCAGGCTGCACAAACCTTCCCTCTATCTACAATTTCCCCACCCAGTGCAGATGTGAGTGCAAACGTTACACACAACAGATTAAATGCATCAAACAGGACAAACAGCAGATTTGGTGGAAAACAGTCATCTGTGGCAAGACTGCGGGGGCTTTTCTAAGAGACTGTGCAGAGCCATGAGATGGAAGCTGATGAATTATCCCTAGGCATGTTCCAAACTTGTCTGAGGTTTGCAGGTTTCCATTCAAAGTATTCTCCCTACATTCCTGTTGTTTGTCTTGTTTAAATTTCACTCTCTCTGCTGCCAGTGAACGCTGCAGCATCGTGTTAACTTCAGGCTGGCTGCTTTACCTTGGTTCCTGATTTCTGTTGCATCCTTTGGTGTTGGTAAAAGAGTGTTCCTGAGGGAATGCAGGTGCAGGGAGATATTCATGGCCATGTATAATTGATACTTCTCACAGGTAATGCAGGAAGGGAGCATGTGTTGGATGTGCTCCTCCTGTACCTGCTCTGCACAAGGAATGTCTGTGCTAGTCCATGGCCAGGAGCAGGCTGGGCACTGGAACAGGGAATTTTCCTTTTGGTGCCTTGCATACAACATGGCCTGGACAAGATGTGTCTGGGTTGGCTTTCAGGAGTGAACATCCCCAATGTGATCTACTTTCAGTTATGTTTCATAGCCACTGATAAGTGAGCTAAATGTTGCCATTTGCAAGATCAACACCTGCCCATTCAGTCAGTCTGAGCTCACCAACATCCTCCCAGCCCAGCCTGGTTTAAAGCTCAGGGCTCTGATTAGTAAGAGTTGAGTGAGTTAAAATGAAAATACCACTTTTATTTTGCCTGTGGCCTATGTGATGCAGTCTAACACCCTCTTTGGAAATGCTTCACGCCAGAGGTGATCTTGCAGGTGATCTTTATCCCTCCCTGAGCAAACACAGCTCTGTGAGTCATGGATCTGGAGCTGGTGTCATGGCTGGTTCCTGGCCCAGTGGCACTCCAGGCAGCTGTCACAGAGCTCCTGTGATTTCCCCTGCATGGATCCTGCTGACCACAAGCAGGTGCTTCTTGCACACCCCTTGCATTGGTAGCTGCTGACTGCATCTCTTATTAAAACAGGCAGAAAAAGCTGTCCATGCTCTAATAGCTATTGTAACCCTCCTAAAACTATGACAACATCTTTCTTCTGACTCCCAATGGCCCAGGCAGTCTTTACTCTTCCTCTGTTTCCCATCTGCAGAGAGAGCTCACAGGATGAAAGACAGCTAGGAAGGGAGGGAGAGCTGAATGTGGACTAAGAGCTGCCAGAGGAATATGAGAGGAGAATTTTGCCCTATAAGCTTTAATAAGGTGGTGGGTTAAGAGAAATGCAGCTAGGAAGAAAAATGGGGAATGTTCTTGCTCCAAATGGGCACTGCTTCAGTTTGTAAAAGCACCAGGGATTCCCCATGTGGCTTAATTTATTATTTTCCCACTCGTTAAATGCCAAAACAATAAAGCAAAATCTATTGTTAGCTTTAAAATGCAGGTGATTTGCATATGGCTGTGATAGTCCTACTGCTGCCTTCATTTAAACTCAGTAAGCCGAGGTACCTTTAAAAATTATGACTTGTTTTACATTTAATATACTGAACTATGTTAACATAATATTAAGGGGCTGACTTCACAGCTTAATTGCTGTTCAGGTAGAAAGCTGCTTTAGCTTTAGCTGCTGGAATAGCTGCCTGCACAGAGGGGCTGGGACCTGCTCCTTCCCTGCCCTGATGCTCCCCCACAAGAGCACCCTGGAATCCCAGAGTCATTTTTACCCCACTCTTGGCTTCCTCCCTTGTGCTGGGAAGTATTTGGTGCCTTCTGCAGAGAGGTTCCTGTGCAGTACAAGCAGGAGGTAACTGCTGCACCAGGGAGTATTAGAAAACCAGGTGGATTTTTTTTTCCCCTGTTCAATAAATTTTGCAGCTGGGAAGGAACACACCACTTTCTGAGCTGAATATCTCCTGTGCTGCTCATCCTGAGGTGTCCAAGGCTGCTGTAGAGAGATTGTGCAAATCTAGTGTTGTCATTCTACCTTTTCCTTTTCCTTCCTTCCTTCTCTGACCCTTGCTCATGCCAGGCTGAATGAAAAGAGGGCAGGGGTTGGAAATGGGAACAAGAAAAGCTTCTCCTGAAGCTCTCAACCTCTCCTTGGGTTCAGAGACCCTGTGACAGTATTTTGGTCCATGGGGTTGGCTGAAGCTGCAAGCTGGAGCTTGGAAAGGGGGAATTGCTGCCTGTTCCTTCTGTGTTTTGGGCACTCTGGATGCATCACCTGGATGGAGGGAGCATCTGCAAAGGGCTGGCTCAGGCTTGATCCCCAAACCTCCAGCAGTAAAGTGGGACATGGTGCTGCCCTTCCTGCCCACTGTGTCAAAAATATAATTAAGATCCAAAGACTGCCCCCAGATGTGTCCAAAGTAAGAGGGACTTGCAGGCTTTCCAGGAGCTGGAGAAGTATCCAAGCATTACCAGCTGCCTGCATCCATGTTCCTGACTTCCACGCAAGGCTCCCTTCTGGGAGCTTTGGACTCCTTAAAAAATGTGGGTTTTTTTTTTTTTTCTCAGTTAAAAAAGCATCTTGACTGACAGAGATCTACATCAAGTTCTAGTCCTCTATGGTTTGAAAGAGGGAAGTTATAGGCCCCTGAAACTTGAGGTTTATAATAGGAGCACCGGCAAACCCTTAACTACAGAGAAGCTACCAGGCATTGCAACAATAATTGGGAAGGGAGGGAAAAAAAAATCACAGTGTTTTTTTCAGTGCTTAGCTAAGAAATACAACAAGAGAGTTTATTGCTTGCAAAACACAGCTGCACTGCCTCAAATTGGATGGAAAAACGAACCCTGATAATTTATTACACCCCTAAAGTCACAAGAATGTACCCATAAATTACTTTTTTGGAGGGGGAGGGAAGTGGTACCACTGTAGTCCGTTCTGCACAACCTACTTATTAGTATCATAATTTATTATTATTATGCCCTGCTGCAAATAGAGAGGCAGATAAAACTCAAATCTATTAAAACAACCGCTCCACTTTCTCTGAGCCACTGAGGGACACCATTCCAAAGGAAATGAGATAAATTACTAAGACAAATGTACGAGTCTTGCATTACAGCACGTAGCTTGTATATATGCAAGAGCAGGAGGATAATTCAAGCAAAAAAAGTCGTGTTAAGTTTTACCATTCAGGATCCAACACAGAGGGACTGGCATAATAGCAAGTGGTCAATTAAATATTTCTAATGTATAGAGTTTTTTCCTCCCCTGAAGATCCTATCTGTTAACTTGGAATGAATATGTAACACTGAAATAACTACTTTGCTTCTCTTGTAAATGCTTTTGGATCTGCATCTATTTAAAAATACTCTTTACCCAGCTGTTGGGAGGAGGTAAGCACTATACTGTGAAGCCTGAAAATTATACTGATGGAATATATATAGCCATCCATCCCCAAGTGGTGCTGATTAATTGCAAAGCTAATCAGAATTTCAGGTTGGTGATAGACACTGCTCTGCAGTCCCAGAGGGGCAAAGTTGGCAGAGCCAGAAGTGCAGTTAGAAAGTTTCACCCACATGCCTCTGCTTATGGGTTTCAGGTAAGTAAACAGGAATTTTATAGTATTTTTCCTCCTCTTCATTTCCTTCTGGGGTGCTTAGCTAGACCAGCAGTTTTTAATGCTGTCCTGCCCTTCTCTTCCACAAGGATGGATTAGCAGAAATGATAATTGTACTAGGGTGTTACTGCTTGTTTGGTTATTGCAACGTCAGGATGAGTTTGGTGCTCTTGGCCATGGTGACTGGGCTGTAATAGAGCCCTGATTCTGAAGGATGCTGGACCAAAATGAGTTTGGGTACAATAACTCCCAGCTCTAAGGATAAACCTAGCAGCAATCTGCTTTCTACACAACCAGTTTGTGGGGTTTAGCTTTACTTTTTTTTAAAAAAAGGTTGCATATGTGGTAAGAGTTCATACTGGACTTCTCTGAGCAATGTAAGAGTTGTGGAGGTTTAGTTGGCTTCACTTTTATGAATGCTGGGGCTGCTCAAAGCAGAGTACATGAGACACAAAGCCAGGGAAACCTCAACGGTCCACAAAGCAAACAAACTTAATGAGAAGAAAAGAGTCAGCAATCATTTCGTCTTTTCTACAAAGCTGCTGCTCTGGTTGGGAAAACAAGATCCAGGCCATGCTGTGAGACACTGAGACTTTGTGCTCTTGCTGCAGAGGGTGGGGGAAGCAGAGAGATTGTGAAAGGGAGGAAATGAGGCCACCTCCTCACTGTCACACTGCAGATTTTCCCCTCTGCAGGCTGCTGGGGGCCTGACTCAATCTCCACATCAGATTTTTACGTCCACACTCTTGCATACTTGTGGCAACTCTGTGTGTGTATGTCTGTATTCTCTCTGGAATGATTCTCTGCACCCTTTTTTTATTCCATGTCTTGGTCTTTTTGTGTGTGTGTGTGTGGATTAACTTCATGGTGATGGGTGTGGTACTTGGAGTGAGAAAATGGAAAGTAAATAAAATTATTTACTTTCTGGGCTAATAGGTATGGGAAGTACATTCATAAAGCTGTATTTAACATTGCTTCAGGTTTAGCCTT
Organism: Heliangelus exortis; assembly: GCF_036169615.1. Classification (NCBI taxonomy): domain Eukaryota; kingdom Metazoa; phylum Chordata; class Aves; order Apodiformes; family Trochilidae; genus Heliangelus; species Heliangelus exortis. The sequence goes on from NC_092443.1 coordinate 10,249,665, forward strand.
GGACATTTGCTCCTGCAATGTATCTCTTAAATTGTTTATGTAAGGACATGAGGAAAGGGAAGGCAGGAACTTGTTCCACCTTCATTTGAATGTCACTTGCCAAATCCAGCAATTTTAGTGTTTTCTTTCTGTGCCTTGGTTCAGATGTTAGACACCAAAGCTCCCAGGGAAAGCTGAATTTTCACTCTCCAAATGCTACAAGCTGTGCTTTGTAAGAGTATTTCTTCTGGGTGTGGCATAAAAAGATGGATACTTTATATTGTGTAAAATACATATATATATATATATATATATATATATATATATATATATATATATATAGTCTGGTGGTGCTGGTCACAACAATTGTATTTTCACTCCTTGCTGCTTTCTGCATGACAGGTGATGTTGGGAAGCTCTTGTCCAAGCTTGGCTAGGATTTTTGAGAGTTAAAAGAAGTGCTCTGTGTACTGAGAGGCAGGACATGACAGCCTGGCACCCCCAAAGTGGGAACATCTCTGACCCTTGGCTACGGATGGGGAGGGCTGAAGAGGTCAGCTGGGAATGGGGAAAGGTTGAGCTCAGTGACTCAGAACAAACAGGAACAGGACTTATGTTCCTCTTGAAGCTAAGTTTCCAATCCAGTATTTCCTCTTCAAAAGGGAAAAGTATGATAGGAGCCTAAGTGGAACAAGGATAGTGAAATTTAAAAGTATTATGGCACACATACATTTAATATTACATCACATGTAAGGGAACAAGCACATATGATCACAATATTACAAGATTAATATAGGTCCTCTGACATTAAATTTAGTGCCTTGTGATTGATGATCCTTTGTTTGTAGGTTTTCTTTTGTGTATATATTATTTCTGTAGGATAAGCATCGTACCAGCTGGAAGAAACATACAACTTTTTTATTTTTCTAGCATGTAATTTCTGTTTGATTCACAGCTAATAAATAGGTCATCTTGTACTTTCGAAATGCCAACATGCAGTAATTCAGTGAAATAGAGACTCTACATTAAAAAGCTGTCAACCTCAGTGCAATTTTCCTGCACCCTGCGCTCTGGAAAGATACCTTGTCACTCATGGTTCAGCTCTGTTTTCCTGAAATATCTCTTCTTCTGCATAAATAATGAATATAGTTGCATGAAAATACCTGGCACGATGTTTGTTCTTCCTCTCACTCTAAGGAGCTGCAGTATAGCCTCTGTATTTATTGGTTGATCTTCCCAACAAATCTTACAGGAATCAGAGGTGTGGTAATAGGGTGGCCCCCTCCCAGCCCCAGGCAGGTGCTCTCAGCACTGCTAACCCCATCCTGCCCACCTGCCTCGGCTCAGGCAAATGCTGCCTCCAAAAAACAAAGCAAAACAAAAAACCAAAACCCAACCAAGCAAAGAAACCAACAAAAAAAAACCCTTTTGCTATTTAGTACTTCTCCAGCTGTAAAGGCCACATGATAGGGAATAATTTAAAACACCCATTTTCCATTGCTTCCCATTTCTAACGTGCTCTTGCACAGGGGAAGATATTGGGGCTGAAGCAGATCCCAATTAGGAGTCTGAAAAATTAATTCTGCTCTTTAAAAAAAGCTAGATATCCAAACTATCAGATTCCTAAGCCTGTCTTGTGCTTCATATGATCCAAAATGCACAGTTCAGAGTGTTTTCTATGGCTTTGTCCCCCTAGCCCAGTAGAGGTGACACAAAGATGGCAAAGCCTGGCTCTGCACCTCTGATTTCAGCAGCAAACTGGTGGAGCTGGGCTGCTGTGACATTGCTGCCTGTGACAGGGGACAGAAGGCAGCCAGCCCTGTGTGCTCATAGACTTGAGACCAGGAGGAGACCTGGGATTTTCTAGTCTGATCTGAAAAATCCTGATGCAGTCGAGGGATCTCTCTTTCAGAGACAATTTTCAGGTGCAATGCAGGGAAACGTCTGCAGTGCCAGTTCCAAAATCTCTGAGTACTTGAAACACCATCACAGTCCACAGACAACATTTCAAGGCAAAGATTCCACCCTGCAGATGTTTCCCACTGAGTCATTTCCCCTGCCCCTTGGTTTGGTAATGTGGTGTGGAGCAGGGGCAGGGCAGCACTGGGTGGGCTCCAACCATGAGAATTGTGATGATGTTTTTGAGATGATAGAAATTTGAAACTTGCAAGATGTCAACTCCATAAAAATGGGAAAAGTGGGGTGTGCTAACCCCCTGTGAACCAGGTTTTACAGAGGATAAAGCTGCTGAATCCTCACAGTGAGGTCCAAAAGTAATTTAAATCTCTTTCTCTCTGTCCTTGCTCCCAATTTGCCCATCCCAGTTGGTTAGATGCATCAGCTGAGAAGGAAAGTTAGAGAGTGACACTAATAAGGAAGGTTGAGATGTACTAAGAGTATTAAAAGGTTAGGTCATGGTGTGTTCTATTAAACAGAATATTAATTGAATTCTTGACATCTGAGGCAAACTGTGACATGCTCAGGGGATAAATATTGCATTTAACAGAGCATCATGACCTAAAGCTCTAAATACTACTGACCATCAGCGCCAATCCTTCACAATAGATCTTAGCCTCAGTCCTTGGGGTGCGGATGCTCCCTTGGAGTTTTGGAAGCTTGAGTTTAAAAAACAGGTTTTGCATTTCTTGTTTCCCTTCTCAGTTAAGTCCAAAATAGCTTCTTCCATCTCGTGGCTGTGCTTGGTCTCTGACTCTCAGTTCCAGACCCTTGTTATATAGCTGGAAATGCATGTTTCACATGCCATGCATTACAAGCCTATTTGGCATGGTAGAAGAAAGGTTGAAAGACAATTTCTCCATCTCCATCCCCACACCGTAAAGGAGATTAAAACATTAAAAAGACCAATTAAAAGTAGGCAATCTCGTGGCAGCATTTTCATTAACCCTCCCCGGTTCTCCTTTCTGTCTCATTAGTCATCACAGGGAGAGGAAGGATCGTTTTAATTAGCAGTATTGTAAAGCTTTATTTAAGGCAACTGCCCCTCCTGCTGCTCTCTGGATTACCCTGCTGGCTTATAAATACAATACCAAATCATTAAGAGCCAAAAACAACACCCCTGAAAGGTTTGGAAGAAAGAAGATCCACTATGGTCAATGTTTAGGGCTCTTTAACAATGTCCTTTCTCCTTATTCAGGCATAATTCAAGCGTAATATTGGGCTTTATAAAACAACTCAATATCCTCTTACAGCAAAGCCCTTTCTAGCTGAGGATACCATGTGTTCAACTTTTCCCCTTTGTTTTCAAGGCAGTGAAAGCACAGAAGCACATCTGATAGGATAGACATGGTAGATAGGATCACAGATTTTCCAGCATCCCAATTTAGAATTACTTGTTAAATTCCCAAATTAAAGGGACTGCTGCACACCAAGGAGCCTTGCAGGAGGGAGGTGAGCAATGAGACCCCAACTGGGAGAGGCTGGCGGAGCAAACTAACCCTGGCTTCAGCTGGAGCACTGAGCAGAAGATGGAGATAATATTGGCTTCTTCAAAAGATGTGCATGTTCCTCAAGAAAGCTTTAAAAATGAGTAGGTATAAGTGGCTTTACCTACATGAACTACTGTTTAAGTAATAACAAAAAGGAAGACTGTAATGATATATTACTGAAAGATTAATGTATTGCTACACAGAGTCCATCTCATGTTAAGTCAAGATCTGTATCCATGGAGGTTTGCAAGAAAAAGGGAAAAGGGATGTCTTTTATGGAAGTAACTGCAACAAATGGAACTGAATTAGAAGTAAAATACTTCCACTTTAAAAAAAAAAAGGTGTGTGTGTGGGAACCAGCAAAGTTCCAGGACAGCTCCTTTCTAGTCACAGACTGCAGTTACTGTCCTTAAATGTTCATCTTCCAAACGGGGGTCACTGCAGTGCCAGTGCCTGAGAAGGAAAGCTGCAGCTCCAAGGGGTATCAGTCTCTGGAGATCAGGGATTCTGAACTCCCTTAAAACCAGAGAGTGAGGAATAGTCTGAGTAGCAGTAATTGTGAAAGTTTATATAGGAGTTGTTTTGTTTTCTATTTATAGCTGCACTGTATTTTTCTTATAATACATTTTTAATGACTTATAAGGCCTAGTTATTTATTCTCCTGAAGCCAAATATTTTCTCGCCCTGATAATGCAAACAAATGAGCTTTGCACTGAAAAGCTACATGGGAGATGTTGGATCTGCTCCCTGCCTGGGCAGGAGGCTGTGAGGAGGCTGCACAGCTCCCCGGAGCCCCAGGGCACCCAAGGAACTGGTGCAGTGGGTGCCCCAATCCCTGCTGCCTCTCTGCAGAGGGACTTGCCTCTGGAGGTCCCTCCCTGGGCCAGAAAGTTTCCAAGTTACTAATGATTCCAGCTGTAGGCAAGGGAGTTTCTTTTTCTGGTTATTTCACTCTGTATTTCCTGACCCAACATCAACTTTAGTTAAAAAAAAACAAACCACCTCCAAACCTTCAGTAGCCCCATCCATCTGTGTGTTGAAAAGTAAAGTAGTATAAACAACAGACCAAAAGAAAGCAGGAGATTTTGAAATGACAAGTATTTCCATGAAATATAATTAAGCTGCTAAACCAGCACCCATACTTAAACACAAAATGCTGATTGCCTTGTGATGAGTCTGACCAGGATGGTATTAACTCTGGTCTTTTTTTCTAAGTTATTATATACCCAATATTTTCTTTCGACTGTTCTCTATATTTAGATTAATAACTATGTAATCACTTCATTAGTTTATTTAGATTATGTTATTTTAGGAAATTATTGTTTAGATCAGCCTTGTCCTTCCCAGCTATCTGTACCTTCCCAGAATTAAGTAATATCTGAGGAAACCAATTAATTGCAACTCGACCGCTGTAATGGGGTCTGCTCTACAATGTGCCAATGTCTAATGGAGTTTTAATTTCCCCATGGTGAGTCAACATTTGCTTAAAAAGAGAAGGTTGTCAGGGCAAACCACTGCCTGAGACACACACACAGCTTTTTACAAGTCTGTGGGGCTGAACAGGCATGTGGGGACTTCTCTTGTTGGGGGTAAAACCCACAGAGGGTCATAGCTGGGGCGTCAAAGAGCATCCCAAATCCCACTGCTGGCTGGGGTTTCCTGATGCCTTGCAGAACACAGAGGATGTGCAGTCCTACATGGCTCTCACTGCACTTCCCAAACATTCCAGGAGTCCTGGGTGCTCCAATGAACTTGTCACCCAGTGAAGGTTTGGCCTTTTCCCAGTGCATGTTAGACAGTGGTGATTTAACTGTCCTGGGTTCTCACTATGCAGCTGCACCCTGTGGCCCAGCAGCCCATTGTGGTGTGAGGCTGCCAAACCCCAAAATCTCATCCCTGGGGAATCTGCTGTACCCACGTAACTCATACACCCATGGGGCAGCAGAATTTGCAATGAGATTTTTTTTTCCCCCATTAATTGGATTGTTCAGAGTATTTAGTAGAGCCAGGAGTTACATTTGGGATTCTGGAGGCAGGGGAGGCACCCAGAGCTCTTTGAAATCCCCCCCATCCCTCTCTTGCTCAGGCCGGGGGCATCTGTACAAACCTCAGCCTGCCTGTGGGTGGCTAATGGATGTTTTGCTTGGCAAATGCTGACAAACTTCTGAAGTCAGTCTGCCTATCCCCAGCTTCTGACAGCTTAAAAGATTTGAAACAAAGCTACATTATGATGCAACCAATTCCAGCAGCATCTGATTAACAAAAAGGAGGCCACAGCTACCTGACAGCAGCTGGTGGTTATTTTTTATTTCTAAAACAAACTGATGGCCTCAAACATTCATACATGCATTTCTTTTTGTGTTTAAATGTCTCATTTCCAGGGTTGTTTTGGGGTTTTTTTTGTTTTGTTTTGTTTTGGGTTTTTTTGGATAGTGCAGGGAAATAAAGTTTTGCAATTCTTCTTCTCATAATAAGTCTGTCCAAAAATGATGTTGCACGTTGTGTTGAAAGATGGTTTCATTTTCTTCTCAAAATTGGTATGAAAAATTTGCCTTGCCAAATGAACATTGTATACTGAACTTGTCAAATCCTCTCTCCTGACACAAATAAAAGATAACATTGGGTGGCAGCATGTAAAACAGCACTGACAAGACAGCTAGGATGGAAGCAAAGAAATGCATATTTTTCTCTTTCTGCCTGTCTGAGGAGGGTAAGGGAAAGATCCAGGTGAGTGAATGCTGGCATGTTACAGCCAAAAATACATCATCTAAAGACTTAACAAGCTATTTCAATGCAGGCTTTAAGACAAACATAAGTGATTCCATTTCAGATTAGCAAAATCATGGCAGAAGTTTTGACTTTCTTCCAGGCAGCCAAGAAAGCTGGTAAGCAGAGAGAGTGGCTGGATTAAAGGGCTATTCAGTTAAAAGTTCACAACTCTCCTGTGCAGGTTATAAGGACTACTTTGAGCACTGAAATTGCTATAATGAAAATTATTCCAAGTATATTTAAAAATAAATAAGGTAACGATAGTAGTATCATTAGATCTGCAGTCATACTGTGTAACTGAATATTTTTTTCCCTATTAAAATAGTTGATTGAAGGCAGTTAGCTATTTATCAGCCCAAAATTACATTTCTTATCTCCTAGGAGTTGCTTCTGTTAAAAATCACAACAACTGCCTAGTTAGGAACAAGAAAAGACTCCTAAAACCACAGTTTCTGGTTGGGGGGGAAAGGAATACAAGCATGAAACACAGATTGCACCTTCAAATCCCTGATGGCATCACGCTTCTTTGTTCTGCTAAGAAAAATTAACCTCAATCTCGGCTCAAGGTCCCCCGATTGATTATCATAGTCATTTAAATACTGTAATCTCATTTTCAGCATCAGGGAAAGGGAGCGAAAAGAAGAAGAAGAGAAAGAGGTGGGGAAGCGAGGGGGAGAGAAAGAGAAAACGGAATAAATTATCTGACAAAAGGAAAAAAGGGCCTTTCTGCTTACGGAGCCTATTTCAGATCCTTCCACTTGATTGGAAAAGTTGATGAAGTTTAAATGAAGCAGAATTAGAGGCTCAGGCCACCGAGTATTGACAGGGGCCCATGGAAGAATGTGCAATTCAATGGACCCGATTTCTGTGGCAAACAGGGGAAAGGCCTAAATGGTATAATCTTCAATCAAATCTAACATGGCCACTGACAAGGCAGGGTAATGAGATAGGCCAGAGCAGGCATGTTGGTTAAAGAAATTAATCCCTCTCACTGCACCAAGAGTTCAGCTTTGATGCCTATTGTACAGCCCCCCGTCCCAGCCTATCTAAATGCTAACTAACTGGGAGTGTGAGCTGGGACTGTGCTTTTCAGTGCTGGGAATAATGGGATCCCAGTGCAGCTCCCTGGATCCAGGGCACAGCTCAGGGGGGCTGAGCACCCCCATGGCTGCAGCCCTGCCTGGGGGCAGAACTCGGTTTCCCTGTCTGTTAGAGCTTTAACACACTGTAATACAGGGTAATTAGTGTAGTTACTGTAATACACGGTAATTAGTGTAGTTACAGTCCTTCTGCCCAGCTGATTGGGATCCCCTGGGAACCACCGGAGGGGCCGGGCAGCGAGCAGGAGGGTGATGGAGAGAGGAAATGTAAAGAGAAGTTGGAAAGCGTGTGGCAAACAAAGGGAATCTTCTACCTGGGGGAGGGACATGAAGCTGGTGATTAAAAACCCCTCTTTATTTTGCCAGCTAGTTTGCTACTCACCAAGCAATACCCGGGTTGCTGTGTTTGCTTTTCTGATTCGCCCATCCTCTCCAGCCTGGGAATTGCATGATTCTTTTTAATCAAATTTCACTTGTAAGATTTTCAGGCATTAAAAATAAAAAAAAAAGCACATTTGTTTGCTTAAAAAAAAAATAATCAAACTTGAGATGTTTCCCCTGATACTGAAGTTTTCTTAAAGGCTGGTGTTGCAAAACTAGTAATAGGGTCCCACTTTCATTTATCTATGTTAGTTCAAATAAATGTGAGTAGAAAAGCCAATGTAATTTGTTTTATTAAGAACAAAAGGTTAAAAAAAAAAAGAAAATATCCTCAAAATGCAGGTTCTGTCTAATCTGTACAATGTGAGCAGCCAAGCAAGAACAAAACATTCCCTGCAAGATGACAGAGGCTTTTCAAATTCAATAATTAAGCATAAGAGCATCTCTAAGAATTTGCATGGAAAGCAATCCACCCTTGGGGAAAGTGTGGCTAAAAACTTGCAAAAATGTGGAACTGAAAATATTGGTCCCTGTGATAGCCACGAACGTGCTTTGTTTGCTCTGTATTCTGCCAGGCAGCCCTCAAAAAGAGGGGGAAATCATTGTGGCAAAGGTTGAAAAATTAAGAGCTTTTCACCTTTGATTTGGGCAGCTGCCCACTGCTTGCCTGCCCAGTGCTCTCCCGTCCAGGATGGTCCTTGCAGAGCCTTGGCCAGCTTTTCCTCTGTGCTCTGTAGATTTTCCTGTGTCTCTTCCAAGAGAAGGAGGGATATTTATTGTTGGTGGGGTGGGAAGCTGAGGCAATAGGGCTTAGATGTTCCTGTGCTCTTACAAACTCTGGTGCTGCTGCTGGGTCCTCTGTCCTCAGAGAGGGGTTTGTGAGTAAGGGAAAGATTTTGAGGTAGGATTTTGGAATTGGGGTTTGGAATATCCTTCAATTTCTGCATGGTGTCTTGGATTCGAATTAGCCTGGAAATCATCTCTTGGCTTAATGTGGTTTGGGACCAGTGCCATAAACTGGTGCTGGCTCTTCCCTGAAGTTTCTTAAATCTTTTAGATGACAAAGCCTGAGTTTCAAGTTCAGCATAAAACCCTATAGCCTGCTGCAGCTCTGCGTGGGCTGCAAGTGTGTGGAACCATTTGTGACTTCTTAGATTTTTTTTTTTTTTTGTCTTCTGCCTACAATTTTCTTTCTTTTAGCTCAACTTCTGCTTTTACATCCCCAACAACTCAGGCAAGAGGCTGTTCAGATATTCTCTGCTATGACAATGCTGTTTTAGGGTCAGAATGCAACAATTCGGTCTAATGGTTATTATTGTGCTGGCTGACTTCAGTAATGCACTTCTAAATCAAAGGGCCTTTGAAGCTCTATTTCCATTGTATTAGACAAATAAACATAGAAGATTTTCAGGAACATAAAAGGCATTCACCTTGTAATGTTTCTGGGCTTATTAGTCTCACCAATTTGCATTGTTTTGTTCACATCAAGGATCAAAATGCCCTTTTGCTTGCTTTTACATCCTGCCTGCAGCTCCCGGGAGGGAGCAGCTTCCACTGCCCGGTGCTGCTGCTCCCATCCCTCTGCCCACTGATCACAGCTGGCATTTTGCTGCCCAACTCCTGTCTTCAAATAACCAGGAGAAAATCCCACTACCCTCATTCATGCAGAATGTTTGCTTGCCTCTTGGAAATGCCTTATTTATTTCAGTGGTGTCTGTGCAAAATATGGGGGTGGGGGGCACTAAAGCTCGTGAGGAGTTTAATTTTTAGTGTACCAAATAATTCATTTAAAATCTTAAATGGGTTCATGCTGAGAAGAAAACCCTTGGAAGTCGGAGCATTGGAAAGACAAAGCTCGGAACCAAACCTAATGATTATTTGACTAACCAGCCCTTCATTAGCTTATTTCTCTAATGAATTATTGAGCTGCACTGTTTGGATCCTGCAGAATGCATTTTTAAAAGCACAACACTGGCCTTAGATTGCAAAAATATAATAGCGGTAGTGATATAATAATAATAATAATAATAATAATAATAGTAATAACCACACAAAATGCTGCATAAACACTAATTAATCCTCAGCGTCCCCAAGCTGCAAGCACAGAAGGCAGGGATCTTCAGCACATGAAGTGGTTGGAGGTAAGGAGTGTAATTAACAGCAAATAAAATGCCACCTTATTGCAACCACGGCTCCCAGCACTTGAGCCTCCTCTGCTGCCTTCCCGGGGTCACTCACTGGGACAGGCGACCCAAAACCTGCTCCCCGACAAAGTTTTCAGCAGACTCCGAACTGATTTTCAGTCATGATGAGGATGAGGAGAGGGAGCAGAGGTATTTAAAGCACCAAAGCCGAGCCCTGAGGGAGGGAAGGTCCCCGGGCAGGAGATGCTCTGCGGGGCCGTGATGGTGCCCGCAGCCTCCGCCACCTCCGGAGCTCCCGGTGAACGCGGAGGCGGCTGCGGAGGAAGCGCCGGGGGCGGGGGAGGCAGAGGCAGAGGTGCGCGGGGCACCGTGGGATCTGCGCTGCCTCCCCACGCTCCCGGGAGCTGCTCTGGGGACAGGGAATGGTTTTGCTCTGCCAGCCCCAGCCCTCATGCAGCTTCTGCTCCTAACGCAGGGTTCCTGCAGCCTCTCATAGCCGCTCCCGGAGCATCCAGGTGTGGTTTTTAAGCCGTGATTTTCGTTCCGCGCAGGTTGGCGGTCCTGGCGCTAAGGGGGACAAGGACTGGGAAAGGTGAGCGATGCCTCCTGGCTCTGAAAGAAAAGAGTCCCTGAGAAAGGGCTCGGTGAGCTGGGAGCATCCTCCAGGTTCACCTTGGCTCCTCGCTGTGCAGGCGCCAGGAGAGGTAAAGATGAGCGGATTTGCAGAGGTGAAACAAACAAAATCGCCCCAAATCGGAAGGCGAGGGTTAAAGGCTCACAAGCTGAGCACCACATTCAGGTGTAAGAGCTCTGGTGTGGCCACAATGCAGGTCTAGTTACAAAAGCTTCAGCTTGGGAGTGATGGAAAAGCTGCCCTTTTGGTAATTACTGCTCAAGAGATGTTTTCGATGCAGTTACAGCTCAAAGCTGCAATATCCTCCTCACACCATGCATTTGTCCATCTTTGTCTCTTGCATGATTAGAGCTTTTACTTTCATTTCATGTGACACAATTCTAATTTGATAAAACACCTGTTTCTCCTTCTCTTAGCTTTCTTTTTTTTTCCCATGGGTTGCTCCCCAAACCAAAAGGAGTTTGCAACAAGTGAAAAAAAAGTTTGGTCTGTGACAAGTCAGACTGCTCAGAAAGACTTCACAGTGTAAGTGACCACAGAGTAAGGTTCAATGGGCACAAAAGGAAAAAGGAAAATGTGGTGAGTGATTTCTGTCCTGGTATTTACAAAGTGAGCTGAGTCCCAAGGCTGGTGCCCTGCCATCCCCTGCACCCAGCTGCTCTCCTGGGCATGGAGAGGGCTCCTGGCTGAGCCCACCCGTGTCCCCTTCCTCCAGGGAAAAGGGCAGCTCAGTCCCCCTGGCCTGGTTTATCCTTCCCCTGCTGGGACTGCTAAAACTAAAGTGATCAGTGTGCCAGTTCCTGTGGCTTTATGAGGTTTTTGATGATGTATTTTTCACCTGTAGACTGTGGCTGCTGAAATTTTAACACCTAAGTCCTGTACCTTTTGTATTCAGTCTGATTTAGGGAAAAAAAAAAAAAAAATCCAGCTCTTTGGGCTGGAGAGAAAAGCTTAGGAAAAAAAACCCTAAAAGGCCAGGTATTCAGATCAATAAAAAGAGCCTGGCAGCAGTTGTCATGTAAATAAGAAGCTCTTAAAACAAAGGATGCACATTCAAGTAGTGCTGAAAACTTCTGCTAAATCTGTCTCTTCAGCAGCCTGGTGAACTGGGATTGAGAGCTGGCATCAGCCTGTCCCATCCTTCACAGCACCAGCACCTTCCTCCTTCAAACCACTGATTCTGAAACAATTGTTAATGCTGGGAGCAGTGGCTGGGGCTCTGTGGATGAGGTGGAGTCCTCTGGGCTCTGAAGGAATTTATTGGAGAGAGGTTTCCCACTTTTTCCGTGTCCCTTGGCCTCACTTGGACAGGTGAGGGGCTGCTTTGGCATGGGGGTCAGTGAGTTTCTCTTTACCTTTGCACACCAGGGATATGTCCCATGCCAGGCTGGTGACACAAAGATTTTGGCAGTGATATGTTGAGCTAATTATGGCCTACTATCCAGAAGATGTTCATAGAACTGTAACCAAACTGGTGTGGGCCACTTCTTCAGGAGTGCTGGGGGTTAAGTGTGGAGAAGTCTTGGTTCCTTCTCTGAGCTGGCTGATTTTTGTAACACAGTAGTTCTCAGTAAGTTTCTGCTGAGAAAAGTGCTTGGCTCAGGCTTTTACTGGTAAAAACAAACAAACCAAAAATGCTTTGCTCAGATTTTTTGCTGGCATCAGTAGATGAAATACTTTCCTCAGTTTTATGCTGCCAGCAAATATATATTGATAAACTAAATTAATTCCTTGATTCATTAAAACTCATCATGCATTCTACCAGCAAAAACTGCAGCATTCATCCCCTGGAAATCTTTTTGTGAAAAGGTGATGCTTTTACTCTGCAACAGCCAGAATGTGCAGACACATCCTGGGAGGAGGATGGGGCTGGGCAGAGCTGAGGCAGGAGATGCAGTCAGAAACACAGCAGCTGCCTGTGCAGTGCTCTCCTTTTGGGTGTGAGGTGCCTTTTTTAGAAGATAGGGGAGAGAAAGCAGGGGCTCCTGTTGTTAGGTCTGTCCTGTGGGAGTAGGTCTGTCACACGTGCTTTTTGGGGACTGAGAGCTACTTGGAGGACTACCAAGGACTAAGAGCCCCATCCATCAGTACTGGGCCTCAGGTTCCTGGTCCTTTGCTGTCCCTGGTGCAGCTGAGCATTCCCTGGTGCAAGAAGCACTCGTCCCAGCAGCACTTGTACCTCAAACCCTTTTGTCCCTTTCCTCTAAACTATTCTGGTGTTTTCAGGTGGCACTGCACAGCATGGGAGGTGGGGGCTGCTGGGCATCCCCTGCAGCAAATCTCCCCAAAATTCCAGGTCCTCAAGGCTCTCCTGGAGGGGAAGAGATCCCAGGCTGCAGCTGGAAGCCTGAAGGGGAGATGTGGCTGAGGGCTGCTGCTGCTGCTGCTGTGAGTGGGACTGGCCAAGTGCCACCCTGTCCCTGTCACCTCCTGGAAGCCAAGGACACCCTGGAAAATTCAGCATTCCATGGGCACCAGGCAAATGTGGGGAGGTGGTTGGCAGAGGGTCAGCAGTTTACTGAACACACTTGACAACATAAATTACCATGGGGTGAAATTACTGCTTACTCCAAGGGTAAAAGCATCCTGTAGCTCAGTGACACCATGCTAAAGGTTGCATCAGGTGGGTGCAGAGCTCTTTACATCCCTACCAGCTGGCTGGCAGTGAGGGAGAAACCTCCTGCCAGCATACTCTGAGAGAATAATTGTCCAGAACACTAAGACTGAACACTACTTTCCTCAAAATCTGCTCAAATTTTGGTTTCACTCAGTGAGATAGCCAAAATCCAGTTTAAGTCTTATTAAAATATCCCATGACCCACAAGTGCTCAAAAACCCCAGTGCCAGGATGCTCTGCAAGATAAGGAAAAAACTCAAACTCAAATGCTGAGGCTGAGCAAACTGTTGGACCCAAGAGGAGAGAAGACATCAAGTGAGCTCTTGGCCAAAACCCCCATCCAGAGAGGCAAAAACTGCCACTTAAATCAACATAATCCTAATGACCACCCATGATTTACCTGCAACATACAGGCAGGAGAGGAGCTGCCCTTTGTAGGATCACCCCAGTGTTCCCATCACAGACCTGGGATTTATGGTGCTGATGGGTGGTTTATACTTATTTCAATTTAAGGAATGTAAATGCATTTTTTCTGGCACACCCTGGGGCTTTCCTTTGGGCTGCTTTAGTGCCCTTGGAAACATGTGCAGACAAATCCCTGGGATCTTCCCAGGGATCTTCTTTTACACTTACAGGAGTAAGTGTAAAAATAAGTAGGATCAACCCAATGCCTGAAATGATACCTCAGTCACCACAGAATTGCCTGTTCTTCAGACTCATATTTATGCATCGCCTAAAAAATCTATTTTCTGTAACATTTTTTAAAAAGAAAGACAAACAATTTGGAGGGATGGGGGAAGGCTGCTTCCATCCCAGGGGGATTCACCCCATTTGCCTCTGCCCGTATTGTTGAGAGGCAGGTGGAGAGGAAACCTCACCCAGATTCCACTTCTAAGCAAAAATACCTCCACCCCTACCAAACTTACCGGATCCAGAGAAAAGAAACCAAGCAGAAGTTTAGGATTTGAAAAAGTAAAGCTGCTTTTGAGTGATAGCACAAAAATCAACTTTTCCCCTTTGCCTTCCTAATGTAATTCCCAAATCGATTCATAAGATTTTGAGTTATACACCCATATACACATCTGTACAGTGTTCAGTGTTGCAAGACTCAAATTTTCGGTCGTATTCCAAATAAAAAATTTAGGGCTGACTTCCGAGCCTGCTGCTGCTGTCTGAATGGAACCCCCGAGTTTTGAGCAGAACCGGCTGCCCTCACCAGGAGAAGAGGAAAAGTGCAGCCGGTCCAGAGGGGGGGTCCCCGCTGTTCCTCTCCGTCTGCACCCTCAGAACAACGATCCCGGGGAGGGGGGGTCTGTGTGTCCATCCCCCTGGGATGGGGCCAGGGAGGGTTGGGAGACGGAGCTGCTCTGTGAGTGCCACCCAGGGGACGGGAGCTGCACTTCGGGTGCTGCCCCGGGGGACTCCAGGGAAGTTGGGGGTCTAATGCTTCACTTTCTGTGTTTGGGGATGTTGGTTGGCAGGAGGAACCGAAGCCTGAAGCTTTCCAGAGCCGCCCCCCCCCGGAGCTCAGCCTCTCCGCCGGACGGGAACACAAACGGGTCAGGCAAAGGGAGAAGTGTCAGGAGTTCTGTGAAGTGATCGGAACCTTCACAGCCCATCTAAAATCCTCCTTTAAGGGGATAGTTTGTCACTCCCCAGAACCTCTCTTGCTGTAGGGGTGGCAGAGAGCAGCCCCAGGACATCCCTGAGCAGCCCTCACCATGCCGGGGCACCGGGCATTGAACGGTGATAAAACGCAAAGGAGTAGCGAGGAAACGTTTTTTCCCCTTCTTTTTACAACAATTAACGGGACGGGGGGGAGCAACTTGTTTTCCAACCGCTGTGGCTCTCCAGGAGTTTTAACGGGGAACTCGTCCCCTGTGTGACTGCGGGTGCTGCCCGGGGGGACCGGGACGGCCCCGTCTCTCGAGGGGCCCTGGGATGGGGGGAAGGGGGGGGGAGGGGGAAGGTATCCGCGCTCGGGCAGGGAGCGGGGAGGGCAGGAACGGACCGGTGTCGCCGGGGCTCACCTTGAGGATGAGCGGGTTGCGCAACATGCTGTCCCGGGCCACTCCCAGCCGCTCGTTCTCGGTGCCCGGCTCCACCTCGGCCAAGCACAGCGGCCGCCGCGGGGGGGCCGTGCTGTCGCCCGCCATGTCGCCGTCCTGGCCGCACCACGGGGGAAGCCGGCGCTGGGGGGTGAGGGGGGCGGTGTCGCTCTGCCCGTGTGCTCGCTGTGTCGCCGAGGGGGCCGGGAGGGTCGGTCCGGGGGGCTGCGGATCCGCTGTGGGCAGGGGAGGGGGTGATGGCGGCGCCCCGTCTCCTAGCAACCACCGCCACGCCGTTGGTCCGTCGCGTTGGTGGCTCCGGCTGGAGCCGCTTCCGCTGAGGAGGAACGCAGAGGCCGGTAGCGGGTTGCCGGGGGGGCAGTGTTGCCGCCGGAGGAGCGCAGCGCGGCGTGGAGGTGCGGGGGGGGCTGCGGTTCCCTCAGGGAGCGGCGGAACCCGGGGGGGCCCCGGCACACTGGGGGGGCGCCGCCTGAGGTGGGGCGGGGAGAGCCCGGCGGGGAGGGCGCCAGGTTGCCGAGGGGGTTGCGGTTTCCCCGGCTCGGCCCAGCCCGCTGCTCCCCAGAGGCCTCGGGGTTACTCTGGGTGCCGCCCTGGGAGGGAGGCGGAGGGTAACGGGGGGCGGGGATGAGCTGCAGGCTCTGCCCCATGGCCTGCCCTGGGGTTTGTGGCCCTGGCACTGGCTGTGGGTGCTGGGGGGTTGGGGACTGTCCCCAGGTGCTGCCTGGTAGCGGTGGGTGCCAGAGAGTGTTGGGCATGGGACATTCAAGGTCTTGTGGTTTTGAGGTGACAGGATGTTGTTTCTTAGGTGGTTTTAAGGTACTGGCTGTAGAAAATGTGCTTAAAAAAAAAAAAAAAATCACTTCCTGCCTGCTGTAATTCTCTATCTCTGAGGAACAGATTAATTCTGGTTACAGAGTCCATGGGAGCTGGCAGGTCGTGGCTGGGCCTGGGCAAAGCCAATCAGAAGTTTCTAATTAGAAAACTTGTCTTTAGCATGGGCTGGTTGAATATTTCTTAATTACTTTTGTCTTGTTGCTTTTTCCTGCAGCAAATGGACTTGGACCCAGCAGTCTGCCATTGCACAGGTGTTCAAAAGCCAGGCAAAGCTGTGGTTACTAAAGTGTTGTCTTTGTTACAGGAAGGCAATTGAAAGGCTGAACAGAGCTGGGATGCACATCTGTTTGGGGCCACTCTGTCACAGTCACCTTCCAACATTAGCTGTATTAAAAAGTAAGTGCTGCTTTTGTCTGCTCTAATGAAATATTGAATAGTTGGGTAGTTGGGGTTGGACTAGATGAGCCCCAGAGGTCCCTTCTAGCCCCTGCCATTCTCTGATGCTGTGATTTCTGTGGGGGGTTTGTTTGTTTCTTTTCTGTGTAATGGTACGTGGATTACAGCACTTGAATAAAACTCCTGTGTTTCATTTAAGGTAAGAAAAAACATGAAAGGAGAATCAACTGCAGATGATTTACAAGCTCAAGGTTTCCATTTCCTCAAAAAGAGGAAGAAGAGAAAGCAAAGAAAATACGACCAGGAATGTGAAAATGGTGAAAGGGGAAGGGCAGAAAACACAGAGCTGGGCCCAGCTTCTCCACTGCTGTTTGAAGCAGCACAGAGAGGTGAAAGCTGTAAAAAGAAGAAAAAAAACAAAATCCAGAGGCAGGAGCAGGAGCAGCACTCCTTGTTAGATAATTCCTGTCTAGGAGGGGAAAACAATAGCAGTGAGGTCACTGGAGGAGCTGCTTCCCAGAAGAAAAAGAAAAAAAAGAAAAAAAAGAAGCTGAAGCACAGTGAGAGCCCAGGGGATGAGAGGGACAGAGCTGGTGACCCAGAGAAGCAGCAAAGCTCTGACAGCTGCCCAGAGAGCACTGCTGCTCACCCAGAGGCCAAACAAACCATTAAGAAGAAAAGAAAACATAAGCTGTCAAGAAAGGATGAGGAGGATGAGCTGCCAGCCCCAGACACAGGGGATAAAAATGAGTGTGAAAGGCCAAAAAAGGTGAAGAAGAAAAGAAATCATAAGCTGTCAGGAAAGGATGAGGAGGATGAGCTGCCAGCCTCAGACACAGGGGATAGAAATGAGTGTAAAAGGCCAAAAAAAAAGAAGAAAAGAGGCAGCGGGACCCCAGCTGTGCAGGAGGAGCCCCTGTCACCCCCAGAGCAGCACAAGCAGGAGGCAGACACCCCCTTGCCATCCCCTGCCAGGGAGGGAGCTGTGTCCCTGCTGCAGCCACTGGATGAAGATGCTGCTGGTGACTCCTCTCCTGGCTGGAGGGAAGATCCCAGGGATTTGTCTGCACATGTTTCCAAGGGCACTAAAGCAGCCCAAAGGAAAGCCCCAGGGTGTGCCAGGAAAAAAAAGAAAAGCAGGGCTTTTGTCATAGAAGAAAGCTCTTCAGAGTCTGAGACAATGTAAGTCCAGGGGTTTTGTTGGTTTTTTTTTTCCACCACCAGATATGTTTCATTATTTGTGTCCCAGCTTTTATTTCAGTCTGGTTTGTATGTTATTTTATAAAAATATGAGGAGGTGGATGTGTAAAATATTCCTTGTTCTTTATTCCGTGAACATGTTTGTTCCTTTAATGGTAGAGATACTGATGAAGTCTCTGCTTTGGAGCTCTAGCAGTGTATTTTATCTTAATCTTTTTTCTAATATCAGGACACCAGGCCCCTGGGCATCGAGAAAGAAGGACAGGAATAATTCCTTTACTGAAGAGGCAGCCTCTGATGAGCTCAGTCTGGATAATGAGGAGACCCTGAACTCCACTGTGTCTTCAGCTGTGGATTTGGACACTGCAAAACAGGAATTGGAAGAGTTCATTCCTCATGTGAAGAACATATCAGACAGTTCAATCAGGAAGATGGCTGGAAGAGACTTAACAAGGTTTAAACAATTTAAAAGACAAGGTGAGCTCTCAAGCTGTTGTTGCAGTGAGGAAAGACTCTGTGGCTGTGCTGGTGCTTGGATCTCTATCATGTGGGGCTCACTTCGTTCCACTGGTTCTAATTTTCTGTTTCTCTGCTTTGTAGCATCTTCTTCCCAGAGCATTTACAGCCCAAAGCTTATGCATAAATTCCTTGCTCCCAGCTCTTGTTTTGACTTGTTTCAGTTTTCTTTTTTTGCCTTTAGACTTAATTGATCTTACCTTAAACTTCTGCTAAAAGCTGAAATGTCAGTCCAGAGCCTGGCTTCTTTTTTTTTATTTGTTTGTTTTTTTTTTAATAAAACTTCCTGTATATTTTAGGTATTGCTGTCAAGTTTGGCAGATTTTCCGAGAAGGAAAACAATCAAATCCGGAAAAATGTTGAGGAGTTCTTGGTGGTTACTGGGATAGACAGTGCTGAAAAGCTCCTCTTCACCTCGAGGTATCCTGAAGACAAAGGAACCATCAGTCGCTTGAAAGCAGAGCATCTCTTTTGTGAAAAAATTTGTAAGTTTTTAAGTTCTCTTTCAAGTTGAATGTTGTGTTCCACAACCTGTTGGTATCACAGTGTGTTTTCTAAAATAATTTTTTACTGAGAAGCACTAATGTTGCTAAATTTGGACAAGAAGGGACACGCTGAGAGCATGGAGCTGGTAACCTGTACAGCATAACCTTTTTATTATCTTGGGCATGAAGCATTTAGAGACTAAAATACCCTCTTGATCCAATGTCCCACACAGTTATTTACCAGCTGTCAGCATTCACAGTCTTAACACAGTGATAATAATTCCATTTTTTTAAGATCCTGAGAGGTTTCTGTTCAGATTAATTCCTGTGCAGTTACTGTGATGTTGTAGAGTACATTTTATGAATGGAGAGTGTATCATTGACAGCATGGTTGTGAAAATGTATGCTGTTGGGTTTTGGATTTGTTTTGGCCTTTTTTAAAGTGGCCTCAGCAGTGGAAGAAATGTTTCTTAATAATGAATCATTTTCCTCCTAGCTGAGGGGATACCACGACCCTGGAGGCTGATATATTATAGAGCAAGGAAGATGTTTGACCCAAATAATTATAAAGGGAGGTAAGGGAATAATATGAAAAAGTTTCTGAATGCTAATACCAGTCTCTGGTGTTTATCTGTGTGTGAGAAATGGATTTCAGTTGGTATAATCTCTCCCATTTGTGCCTGTTGCTGTGACTGATCTGAGGGGCTTATCAATACCTCTGCTCTAAAACATTGCTTGGAATGGTGCTGATGAGTGACATGGAGTGTAAAGATTACAAATACTGGAAAGGTTGGACTTTACAGCTCTACCCATTTACTCAACCAGGTACAGTAGGGAAGAAAAAGAAAAGTTAAAGAAGTATCATGCTCTGTATGGCAATGATTGGAAGAAGATTGCTGGGATGATGTCCCGTTCTAACCTCTCAGTTGCTATGAAATACTCTGAAATCAAGTCAGGTGTGTAATCTTCAGGAAAACAATTCATTCTGTGGAATGCAGGTTACTTTATCTGTGTGTTGTATGTGCCCTAAACTGTAGGAAATAATCCTTGGAGTGAATTTTTTTCTTGCTTTGCAAAACTAACTTGTGGTGGAGGTTCTTTTTTCCAGACCACTGATGGCATTTTCACATGGAAGAGGTAAGAACAGTCCTTGGTAGAAAAGGGAAAAGAAGTGGAACCAATGCAAGTGTTTATTAAATGAACTGGCATCTAAATAGATGTTCTTGGGGGAGGGCAGGAGGAATTTGGCAACCAGGTTTTAAAAGATGGAACCCAGGAGTCAGTGCAATCCTTTAAGTATAAGCCTGAACTCTTCTCTCAAATCTGGCATGTGGAAGAGTTTCTAGGAAGCATGTTAAAAGCTGGGCCTGTATATAAGAACAGTGCAATTTGCTCTTCTGCTTTTTTTCCCCTAATCTTTAATGATGCATTATACTTATACTTTACATTATACTTATATATATACACATATATATACTAAACCTTATTTTTAAATTGCAGCTATTAATTATGGTCCTTGGTCAAAGGAGGAGATTCAGAAGTTAATGCATGCAGTGGAGGAGGTGATCAGGAAAAGACTGGAAGATACAAATTCTCTTACATCATCAGGAAAATGCAGCAGAGATCTCTTGATTGACCGTGAGAAGCTGTTCCAGAAGTTTCCATGGACTGAGATTGAAGCTAAAGTGGGAACTCGATACTGGAGGCAATGTAAACAGAAATGGTAAGGTTCCTGTGCTGAGCTGCACTAAATTGAGATGGTAAAACGTGTTCTGGGGAGTATTTAACTCCAGTTTGCAGAAGTGTTTGTACCACAATGATTGTTTGGTGCAAGAGGTAACAAGTGGATTGCAGAGTACTCGTGAGGGGTTTCAGATGTGTCTGAGACAAATAAATAACTCTTTGCTCAGTGTATTAAGTCATCTTCTTGCTGTGACAGTGAGACCTTATTGCTGCTTCTCTGTGGCAGAAGTAGCACCTGGAAGACTCTTTGATGCTTGGAATGATAGAAATCTCTTTTTTAATATTTCCAAAGGAATACAATTTTGACAAACAAGATGACCAAAGGGCAGCAGTTATACAGGGGGACCAAAGCACTGCAAGCCAAGATCAATCTTATTAAAAGGTAAAGTTCAGAGGTACTGGAATGCTCTTGTATCTCTTTCTGTTCTGAGTTGTGTCTATACAAGTCTGTGGGTAAGAACATGCCTGTGGTTTCCTACAGGTTTTGCAACCACTTGTTCTTGGGATAAAATGTCCTGTGAGTTTTGACTGAGGGAGAGCTCTGAGCATTACTGAATGATTTCTTGGATTCTGCCTGCAAACTGCTTCTGTATTCTATTCACAGATTGCATGAAATGAGAGTGGAGGATGCTAATGAAGTAAACTGGGAAGAACTCAGTAACACTATTGGGTAAACTTTTTTTTTCCTTCATCTTTTTATCTTCAAATGATACTTGAAGTGGAGTCTTAAGAACTCAACTAAGGCATCAGAGTTCTTGGATTTCTGCAGATAAAGTCATTTAGTTTGGTAACATAGAGTTTTATAACCCTGCATAGTACTGAGCAATAAACCATGCCTAAAATCTCTGAAATTTGATTTTAACTGCTGCAGAAAACCCTTGGTGTATTCCCAGCACATTTTGGGTACTAACCCTGTTATAGTGTCTGTGCTGCATTCTTAGGTAAAAGGCTTTTTCAAGTGTTAATCAACACGTAGAGAAAACTTTAGATCAGGATTTGAATCCATCCTTTCTACCTAAAGCTTTGATATTGTTTGGCACTCTCATGAATGGATAACTCAGCAGTGACTAAACTTGTGATGGTTCTTGCACTACTGATTCTGTGAACTGTTCTCTTTTCAGAGATGTCCCCAGAGAGTATGTTCAAGCAAAATTTTACAAGCTGAAAGTCACCTGTGTTCCTTTTTGGCAGAAAAAGACTTTTTCTGGTCAGTATCCCAGCTGTCTGCATATACTTCTGAAGGGTTTTGTTTGAATGTAAGAGGATGTATGTTCTAGTTCAATGCTTTCTTAGTTAGCTTTCCCAGAAATAAGTTGGCTACAATATCAGACTTCATACTTATTTTACTAAATGCTTTTTAAAATAAGTTTACTTTCAGTGGCATCCTCATGCAGTACCTATCATCCTCTTATATAAGTTTTCTTTCTGACTGTGCTGTTAATCTTTGCATGTACATATGTGTCTGATCTACCCTGCAGGCACTGTGATTACTACAGAAAAGTGAGATTTTTTTTTTTTTTTTTGTAGCTAACACTAACAAAATAATTGCTGTCTGGGAGATCCCAGTTCCCTATGGCATCCAGTTCTCCTACAGATCCAATTAAGACTACTTTTTTTTTTTCTCTCTTTTTTTCAAAGAAATTATTGATTATCTTTTTGAAAAGAAACTGCCAGAATTTGAAGAAGACTTAAAAAGAAGGAAACAGAAAAAGCTTAGCTCTGACAGCTCAACAGCCAAGCAGCAGAAAAAAGCTTTCCATCTCAGTGACATTTTTGACTCCAGTGAAGAGAGTGATTAAACAATTTGTGATCTTCAAATTTAACTGCAAAATGGACCTGGTTGAAAGTGAGCTCACATCAACAACTGCAGGTACACAGGATAAGAATGGGAAAAACAAAGATAGGCATATATGATTTTTTGGTTTCATATTGAAGACTGAGGTAAATACACTTTTTGTGCCACCTTTTGTTACCTTAATTTTGCACTAGTTTTAAAAGTCTTCAAGCACCCAGGTTGCTTTCTGAATGTCTCAAAACCAGTATTTTCTCCACTGCTTTGTTCTGAAAGCTGCTTTTTACCCTTTGTGTTTGAACTTGATTTTTAGAAGTTTTTAAAAATGAATTTTTTATTTTAAAAGAACAAATTCATGGAATTGGAAAAATACATTCAATTTACTCTGAAATCTCTATAATAAACCTTAAGACATTTCATGATGGAAAGAGCACAACATTGGGTTGGGGTTTGTTTAACGAATCTTCTTAAAATCTGATTGTAATTTTAATGTACATTTTTACTTTTATCCACCCTTCTAGAGAAAAGGGATTTTTGTCCCTCATGATTCATAAATTGTCATTTTATGCTAACCAGAACAGTGCATTTAAAATGTTTTTATTATATTTAGATGAACTGGACAGTGTGAGTATAGACATACATACATTTTTATTGTGCCATGGAGAATTTCTACATCTACATAAGAAAGTTGAGGGATAAAGTGAAGCTTGTACTCATGTGGTTGTATGATATTTTTAACTATCTGCCTAGAGGGATTATTTGTAAATTGACCAAGTGAATGTAAAAAGAAAGGATACTGTGCATGTGAAGTATTTGTATGGCTTGTTTATATTTCCTATATGCTGTGAGAGAAAGGGATGCAAGAAGACTTGGTCTCTAACACTGCTTTTTGATGGATGTTTTGATAAGTGAGCATTTCCTTCTTTATTTGTAATAACTGTCATTGAAAATGCAAACTTTTCAGTGGCGTGAAATAAAAGCCTTCTTTGGAGGTTCCTCTGGATCGTGACTTGTAGAAAAGGATGTAAAATGAGAATTTTCCATCTATAACTGTAGCCTGGCTTATTCTCTCTGAAGACAGAAAGCAATGTGATTCAGTGGGGCAGGCAGGACACCCCATGGGATCAGGACTGGTACAAGGGTAAGTTTTCCAGCCAAGAGGTGAAATAGAGGCAAGGGAGGGGAAACATTCCAGCTCTCTTGCACTTAGGTCCTTGACTTGCTTCTGTTGCTGCATGGATTTAAGGTTAAAAGCTGAAGAACTTGAATTTTTGAATCTTAAGTGGTTTGTAGTTTTCAAGTTTTGTTTTTTTTCCTGGAAAAATGAGATCGTCTGAGTTTCTGCAGGCCAGAGCACAAACAATTGTGTCACTGTAGAGTTTTGAAGACTGGATTTCATGGAAATAAACTTCTGCCTGTGTAACAGGATTTATTTTATACTTCAAGAGGAGATTTCTAAAGGAGGACTTCTACTGATAAAATAATTTTACAGAGAAACTTCTTATGAGTAAGAC
This sequence comes from Heliangelus exortis, assembly GCF_036169615.1. NCBI lineage: Eukaryota > Metazoa > Chordata > Aves > Apodiformes > Trochilidae > Heliangelus > Heliangelus exortis. The sequence continues at coordinate 10,273,284 of NC_092443.1, forward strand.
AGAGCTGGAACTCTAAACCTGACCATTGCGTCACTGGTGAAATGGGAGACAGTGTCCATCCTCCTCTTGTCCTGAGAAACAATTCCTTACCTGGATCTCCTTTGGTAATTTGGTGTTTGCAATCTCTTTGCAAATCGACAAATTATAGTTTGGTGCTTGTAGATCATTTCTTATTTGCTGAATAATGGCACTTCAGAGGACATAAGGAAGCAGGTGCTCCCTTTGGCATCATCTTAAAAAGGCTCTTGGGAATGCAGGTGGGGGAGGCAGTTGTTTCATGTGGGTGTTTGAATATTACTGAAAGCAGAGCAAACTCTGTGCAGGCCTTTTAAAAAAACAAACAAACAGGCTCTGCAGAACGATGAGGGAAATAACATTGGCAAAGCTTTGTGCATCATAAAGAAGAGCATGACAGATCCCTTCAAGTCTCAAAAGCACTGCAAACCCCCTAAAAACTTGGGTGATTCAAACAGATTTGTCGCTTCAAGCGTTTTTCCTGGGGTGTTAATGGCCTGGCTGGGGTTCTGGGGGGGGATTCTCGGCTGTGTGGCATTATCAAAGGTGGAGGCAGCTGGGTTGCAAGAGCTGTGTTAGCAGCAGAAAACATTTCAAAGCTGAGGCGTGTTACTGTGGCAGCAGCTGCAGATCAAAGTGTGATTTGCCTTTTTCACTCTCTTCTCTCATAAAGTCCTGAATAAGGGATGTGGGGTGCGGGGGGAATTGAAGAAAGGCAAAGAGTCCCTGGGTGCTTCCTCAGAGCCCCCCAGCCCCGGGGACAGCATCGTCCTTGTCACCTGGGGAGCAGATGCTGAAGCAGGGACCGAAGCCTCCAGTCAAGTGGTTTCAGAGCTGGGGCTGGGACTGAGGAGCCTCGAAACCTTCTGCTTGTGTGGGGGGTGCGGGCAGGAGGTGCGGGAGGGGGCTGCATCCCCGGGGAGGCCGTGAGTGGTGCGGGTCACCCGGCGCTGGGCTTGATGCCGGGGCTGGGGCGGGTTTTTATTCTTTCAGGACTTCAGTAGCTGTGTCCTGAGGGTTCTGACACTTGGTACGTTTGTGCTACTCCCGCTCCCCCATCTCTCCGTGCCTCAGTTTCCCAGGCGGCCGCCCCCTCCCCGCCGGCCCTTTAAGAGGCGGGGCCCGGTAACAGGCTGGGGTCGGATCCTTCCCCGCCTTCCGCTGGGCGACCGGAAGGGCGGGAGAGAGAGAGGGAGAGAGAATCACGGGCGGGCTGGACCGTGCCGTGAGGCCGGTGACCGAGAGCCGCGGCGGGAGGTGAGTGGAGAGGAACGGGGCCGCGCTGGGTCTTCCCGCCAACCCCCCGGCCCGCCCAGGCCCTCCTCGCCTTTCCCGTTCCTTTTGTTTCGGTTTCGCTCCCTCAGGGCCGCCTCAGGGCAGGCGCTGTCCCGCGGGGCCGGGGCGGCTGAGCGGGAAAGGCTCGAGCGGAGCCGCTGGGCTGTGGGGCGGCTGCCCGGGGCTCTCCCGGCGGAGCTGCGGGTGGGTGCCCGGGGTTCTGCGGGGGAAAATAGGGGGGGGCGGGTAGCGGGGCGCGGCTTCCATGCGGAGGAGAGCGGCGGTGTGGGCCCAGGCAGCTCGGGCAGCGGGTGTTGATGTGCTCAGCCCATCGTTAGAGCTGCCGGGGCTGGGGTGCTGCTGCAGCTGAGGTTTGTGGGTCCCTGGGCGCTTGTTGGAGCGATTTCCTTGCTTGGTTGCGCGTAGGTAAATTTTTGCACCTTTTATTTTTATTTCTTTTTTCAGGAAAAGGTGAGGTAAGTGTTGTGTTTGCGTGAAATGGGTCGCTCAGTCGCGTTCATCACTTCAGTAAGCGCGCGTTCCCTGGTGCCTGGGCGTTCATCGGGATATCGGAGCAGTTCTCCTCACTGAGCCTTCCCTTGTCCTTGTCCCAGATCTCCAGCAGCCCCTCCAGGCCCGCTCCCCAGGGGATGGATCGCTGAGCGCAGGGCTGTGAGGAGGGCGGGCAGGGGGTCCCAGCCCCCTCCCCAGGCTGCGGGGCAGCTCCGGGCCCCTTCCTGCCATGTGACCGCAGACACCCGCACGGCCAACACCTCCCCGAAGGTGAGCACCGGCCCTGCCAGCAGCAGGAGTTTCACTTTCCCTCCCCCATTCCTTCCCGAAACTGTTACAGCCTTTCCTTAGGAACAGCCCAAGTGTTCCTGTTCTCCTAGTGTTCAGTGGAGCTCTGCACGCCAGCAGGGTCTGAGGTGACTCTTCTGTTGTTTAGTGAAGAGCTTTTGGTTTTTTAGAGGCTGCGATGTGTGGTGAGAATTTTATGATGTTTGCTAAATAGGAATAATGAGGCAGGAAAGCTCTGCTTAAATATCTTTTACTTCTGACAGTGGGGACTTGTTGGCCTACAATTTTAAGCAAGAGTTTAAGAAAAAAAGCTAATTAATTTTTGTGTGCATTAGACCTATATTCCACAGGTACCAGTAAAAAAAAAATATAATGAGCTTTAGCATTGTAGTTCTGGGAGGTTTGTCTAAAGTGTGAAGGTTGATTGTACATACAGTAAATTTTCACATGTTGTTTCATAGTTTGCAAAGTATGTAGCTTGTCTCCCTTGCAGTGCTTTGCTTTTACTGTTTGTTATTCAGCACTCATTTTCTGCAATGTTAATTTAATCCTTTAATCTGTATTTTTTGCTTAATTGTAAGTGCCTGTTTGCTAAAAGAATACCCAAAAATATGTATGTCTGCTGCAAGTGAGTGATATAAATCTGAAAACTCTTCACCCTTGAAAACTAGGTACTTTTGTCACTGAAAAGAAATATTTTGCTCCTTGCAATCTTTGAACTTGTGTTAATTCCTCCTTTTCTCCATCCAAAGAATGAGCACATGTCGATGGTGTACACCAAGTGGTTCTGACACCACTGAGTTCCTGAAGAGCTATGCCGTTAAAGAGTTGTCCTTGGAAGATCTTAAGGGATCCAATGAAGATCTCTGTTACTGCCTGGAGTGTGTGGTTGAATACCACAAAGCACGGGAAGAGCTGCCAAAGCTGCATGAGGTAATCAAGAGATTTGGCTTTGAGGAGGACTCAGAACTGAAGGGAAACTTCAGAAGAGGCTTCTGTGGTCAGCCTCAGTGCTGGGGGGAGTTTTGTGGAGTGTTTGTGTTTGGTTGGGTTTTGGGAGTAGGATATGTTGCTTTTTAACTGCTTTTTTTGTATTGAGCTGTAAAGAGCCAACTGTAGAGCAAGAGGACCCTCATGTTTTGCATGTGTTCAAATTAGTGAGAACTAAAACAGTAGAGGGAAGTTGCTGTCTGAGTGTTATAGCCTGGACTTAAGTCATGCTGTGATGGTTTGACAGGTGAAAAAAATAACACCTGTGAAACAGACTAACAGCTCTTTAATGTATGTTCTTCCTCCTTCTGGCTTCTCTTCAGGTTTGGGTTTGTTCTTCTTTTGCTTTCATTTCGCATTCATAGTTTTTTCCTGTGCTTCAATTTTGGAAATCTGATCTTGTGAGACTGATTAAAAACAGTAAAAAATGTTTAAAACCTCTTATAATTATCCCTCATTAGTATCCAATTTTGTATTTTTGGAAAGCTTATTTTCCCTTATGTGGACGTGCTTGTAAAGTGAATATCTGTAGCTAATAGGTCATAGTACAGATGGCTAAAAGGTTCCTCTTTAAGTTAGTTCTGTGGTTGAAATGTTCTGACATGGTTATGATTTAGCAGCAGTGCAAAACTTTTTAATGGTTTTGAGGTGGAACAAAAGGTTTGATTTTTGCAATGCTCAATGTATTTATAGAGCCTGTACACACAGAGACACAAATACAGATATTTCAGCTCAGTGAAATACATACAGGCACCCTCTCTGGTGAATGCAGATGTGTGTATTTAAACACATGGATATGTAGAGAGGTGGATGGAGGAGGTTAGCCTGTAGTTAAAATGCTCCTCTTTGAACAGGGAGAAAACACAATGCCCTGGTGTTCCTCAAGGGCAGTAATTGAGACTGGAGGAGGGTGACTTGCTCTGGCCCTTGTCAGCTTGGTCCTTGAGGGCTTTGTGCCTGAGGGACACCCAAGCCAGGAGGGGATTGTGGCCATGGCTTTCTGCCTTGCAGAAGGGCTCCAAAGGTCTCACTTAGAATTGTTACTTGTAAGGTCCACTGGAGCCTCTAATGATAGACTTTTGTCAGGTACTTTTCCATTTTGGCCCAACTCAGACTGTGTAATATTGTACTTTCTGCCAGGTGTGCAGGCCCAGAACTTGCTGGGTTTTGGAGTTCTGGTAAGTTCTGGCATTGCCCACCTGTGTCCTTGCCCCAGGTGCAGGTGTATTGGGCTGTCAGGAGGTGATTGATTGGCAAAACTGTTCCCAGGCAATGAAAGGGGGTGGCAGGAACCAGGTGCATGGAGGGGGCTCTGGTCCACTGCTTACAGTCTGGTTTTAGGTGTGTTAGGTTGTCAGGAGGTAACTGAGTGTTATTGTTGTCTGCAAAGAACAGGGGAATCAGGAGCCAGGTGCATGAAGGGGGAGCCTTAACCCTGGTACTCTGCCTTTTATCATCCATACCTGACTTTTTTCAGGTTGGTCAGTGGCCCAGGGAGGGGGACTTGCACCAAGTGCAAGGTTGCCCAAGAGGGGGGGGGGGGTGTGATTGCACTTCCACGGTCAGTTGGATTGCTCTGGAGGGCAGTCCCATCCAAGTATAGATTGGAGATAAATGAAGCAACAGGGCTGCTGAGAGGTGTGTTCTGTCTCTCTAGGGAATAACCTTGGTTTCTAATAGAGGTTTGGAGCAGTCACTTTAGATGTGTAATGTTAAGTGGACCAAATCTCCAAATATTCAGCAAGTTGATCAGTTTGGCAAAATACATGAGAAAGCAAGATTTTTTTTTTCTCATATTTTGCACTTCTTTATGCAGAACAAAGTTTCATGACTGACCTAAAGCCTAAACTATTGAAGTAGCTTATTAATATTTAACAGAATTATAAAAATGTTTCTGCTTCAAATGCCTTTCTTAATAGCTGCTTGACAATCTTAGCTCTGAAGTGAGAGTTCTGCACAGTCTGAACGCCATGCCAAAACGTTGCATCACACAGCATTTGGGAGGAAACTTTTTAAACATGAAATTGCAGGTTTTTGAATTGCAAGTTAAGGTTTTTGCACGTGATGATAAAACAGCCTTATTGACTCCCTTCACAGATTTGAGTAGTTTTTTTGTTCCCTGCTGAGTAGATCTTGTGGGAGTTGGAAACCTCCCGTCTTGTTGCCCACATTGAGAAATCCATCCAAGAAGACTCTGGAGAAGATGATGAGTTGTTTATAGTGAATGAGAATGGAGAGACACAGCTGTCTGATGATGTGGGGCCAGATTTTGAGAATAACCTGAGAGTGCCTCTTCTAGAGATACTGAAATATCCATATCTGCTGCTACACAAGAAAGTCAGTAAGTATCTTACTCTATACAGTTGGAAGGGAATGTCTGTTTCTGCTGAAGGAGCTGCAAATATCACCTGGTTAAACCAAAGCACCTGTGTGTGTGTGTATATATGTATTTGTTTTGACAATAAATGGTTCATTGTTTTGGGAGCAAATAAATTAGTCCTTACTATAACTGTGTTTGTTTTTCTAGGTGAACTGTGTGTAGAAGTGCTCTGTAGAATGGAGCAAAATCACAGTTCCTTTCAGGTCTTTGAGAAATATCCAGGAATTTATCTCTTTTTGGTACACCCAAATGAAGTGGTAAGTTACTTTAAACTTAGTTTAAAACAACATCAGAACAGATTCTGATTTCTAACAAAAGAATTTGAAAATAGTAATGTTTAGAAATGTAAGTCTTCTATTTTCTGCATTTTTCTTAATATTTCTATAAAAAAAAAGAAATTCCAGTAAAAATATAGTTACTCTTGCTGAAGGAGAGAAGATTCTTCTTTTTCAGTAACTACTAGAATCACTTGCATTTAGTCAGCAGAAGGTACAGATGTTCAGATGTAACTTACAGATGTTTGTATGCTGTACTCCCAAATGGAATTCTTCTCAAGCGTGACAGGATTTGTAACTTAGTGTATTAATCCCCTTCTCCTTTTCTGTTTTTTTCTTGGTCCCCACAAGCTCTCACATTTTAGTGATATTCAGAACCTTGAAGACTGAAAAAGTATAAACAGTGTAGTTACATGCAAGCAGTGTACTTCTGAAATGCCCTGTAATTGCCACTGACTTTTGTCATTGCCATACCTTTTCCAAGCTGGTTTAATTAAACACCAGTGTGGAGTAGTGGTGTTGGAGTTATCCAAAGAAACTGTAAAAGATTTAATAGAATTGTCCTTTTCCTGAAATTCTGAAGTTTCCTTAGAATCATAAGAATGGTTCCACCAAGGCAAGAAATGCCAAGTGCCCTGTGTTGACAGCACAACCTCACATCTGTTGTTAGAGTGTACAAACATCTAGGTTGTAAATGAGTCAGAACTGTTTAAACAATATAAAGCAAGTACAAACTCAAATGCTATCCCTGTGTCACATGAATCCCAAGGAATTTTATTTGTATGTATTCTGAGTTTTAATTTTTGTCACCAACATCCTCTTGTAGGTATAGAAATCCTGTTTCTGAGGTTATTTTTGAAAAACTCTTGTCATTATTAGACCTTATGTTAGTAAAAATACACTTTTGTCCCATTAGTAGTAGCAGTGATTCCTAATCTTACAGCTCTGTAATTTAACTTGCTCTTTTTATTGGTTTAAATTTTTTTGTTTTAATCCTTAGATTCGCCGATGGGCCATCCTAACAGCAAGGAATTTAGGGAAGGTTGATAGGGATGATTACTATGACTTGCAGGAAGTGCTGACTTGCTTGTTCAAAGTTATTGAGTTGGGGCTTTTTGATAGTCCAGATATTTACAACTCTTCAATGTTTGAAAAGGGTAAACTCATCCTTCTGCCATCTCATTTGTATGATACTACAAACTACAAGAACTATTGGCTAGGTGAGTCTTGATGATCAGAAGTGGATTTGTATGTTTAGCCTCTCATCTTGTAAACACTGCTTTTAAGTCAGAGCTTGGCTGTTTCATAAGTGCTGTTTACTTTATTTTGGGCATGTCAAATGGGAAAATAGAATGTTGCACAACTGCTCTAGTAAGGCAGTGTTTGATTTAGTTTCACATTGCTGCTGATCTCTATGGTCAAGTGTTAACTGTTGATGGCATTTGGAAAATGGTCCCTGATTTGGTGAAAATTAGAACAAATTTTTGCCAATATATGGACTGGTTGCTTATTTCTTTTTTTTTTCTCTGTGTGTAGGGATTTGTATGTTGCTAACAGTGCTGGAGGAACAAGCTATGGACTCCTTGTTGCTGGGACCAGAGAAACAAAATGATTTCATGCAGTCTATACTTCACACCATGGAAAAAGAAGCAGCTGGTAACTAATTTTGACGCTGAGATTAAGATAGTCCATAGCCTCTTCTTCATTTTTATCAAACTTCTTTGTTTAATTGAGTAAATTAACTTTTAATTTAAGTAGTAGTGTAAAGCTGAGGTGATCTTAACTGAAGTTAATGTATCTTCTGGAAGATGGCCAATATTATACAATATTTGGGCAATACTGAAATATTAGTAATTAAGAAAAATTAATGAAAACCACCAACTTTCAACTTCAGATTAATCTAAGAATGTCCAGGACTCTTGCATTTCAACTCTCCCCAATATTACTGGTATGTTTCAGATGATTCCACTGACCCCTTCTGGCCAGCACTGCATTGCTTCATGGTTATTTTGGATCAGCTCGGATCTAAAGTCTGGGGTCAACTGATTGATCCTGTCCAAGCCTTTCAAACCATTATTAACAGTGTGAGCTACAACAATGAAATAAAAAATATACGCAGTAGCTGTAAGAGGTCAGTTTTATTAAGAGATTGGACAGTTTGGGGATTTTGAAAACAGGTAGCATAGTAGCTTGGTCTTGGTTTTCTTGTCAGTGCTGCTTTAATTTGTGTTGGGGGAGGGAGGTGGCAGGGAAAAAAACAATAAAAAATCAGATGTTGCAAATTTCAGGCAATGAAAAGATGAAGGAGGTCCCCTAAAACTGGGTTACTTTCAAAAATTATATTCTTCTTTCTGACTACAATGATGTCTGTAACACTTTCCAGGAGCTTCCTGATCAGGAGGGCTACGGAATTTGTAGGGCTTATTTAGTACTATAAGCAACTTGCACTTCAGTTTAAAGAAGATTGTCACATCTGAAACTCTTGGTAAAATTATGGGAATGCCAGAATTCTCCATGGGTGACATATTTTGTGAGTTTATTGTAGTTGTTCTCAGATAGTATTTGAGAAGTGAAATCTGTGTCTTGGCCAGTTGTCCTTCGTGTAGGCTGTTAGCTGTGTGGAGTCTGTAAGGATTTGTATTTCCTTTTAGGACAAAATCTGAACCAGAGTCGGATTACAACGATGACATGATTACTTGCAGTCAGATTGTATATAATTATAACACAGAAAAGCTTCAGAAGGTACTACAAATATTCTGTTTCTCTATTCTTCAAACTCTGATCACTGAGTAACACTGTTAATTTAAGCCATCTATAAAATATGGAGGGAAAAATACTCTATTTCTACCAATAACATTTTAAAGAAAAAATATTAATGTATGTCGCTATAACGCGCCCTAAATAGCAGCCAGTCTGGTCACTTCTTGCTTACCTGATAAGGCTGTAAAAGGAAAGAAGGATGTCTTTGTGAATTAGGCAGAAGTGGTGTTAAAGCTCAAGAGTTTGTATCGAGATTTAAAGAAACATAAACTCTGCATAAAGTTTTGGGTTTTTTTTTCAAAAAGTTGTTCTTGTATTTTAATTTTTGTTTTATGATATTCTAAACTAATGGATTGGGTATGGAATAGTGGTATATACTTAATGTTTTCCAGTGTTAGACTGTGCTCCAAAATGGCACCATTGTTGTTTTAAAGTGAAGTAGAAATTTGAAAGTAAGTAACCTTTATGCACAGATTAACCTCCAGATTTCTGTAATGAAATGTGCAATGTGTGGTGAATTTATTTTTCAGGATACTGGCTGGAAGACTGCCATTTGTCCAGACTACTGCCCCAACATGTATGAAGATATGCAAACACTGGCTAATGTGCTTCAGTCTGATATTGGCAGAGATATGCGTGTCCATAACAGCACATTTCTGTGGTTCATCCCTTTTGTTCAGTCTCTTATGGATCTGAAGGACTTGGGTGTAGCTTATATTGTGGAGGTCATTCACTACCTCTACTCAGAAATCAAAGATATACTCAATGAAAGAATCCAGCAGTGTGACAAAATCTCTGAATTTTTTCTTCTGATCTTGGTGTCCATCATTGAACTGCACAGAAACAAGAAGTGTCTGCATTTGCTGTGGATTAGCTCCCAAGAATGGGTGGAAGTGGTGGTGAGATGTGCTAAGCTGCCAGCTATAGCATTCACCCGGTGCACTGAAAAATCCCCTGGGCACTCCCTGAGGGGTTCCTCAGGAGGATCTTCACAAGCTTCTAACTCTGTGCAGCATGCCTGTGTGCAGCTGATACGCAGCCTTCTGAAAGAGGGCTGTCAGCTGGGGCAGCAGGCTCTCTGCAAGCAATACCTGAACAAACTCAATCTTCTTCTGCGAGGAAACTTATCTTTAGGTTGGCAGCTGAACATCCAGGAAACCCAGGAATTACAACTGTGTTTAAAGCAAGTCATAAGATATATAAAGGACAGAGCATTGAGTACCTCTGTGGCCATGGGGAACAGTGCAAGCTCTGCAGCTTTGCCCAACATCTCAAAGCAGGAGAAGGGTGGATGTGGTGATGTACATGGCAGAAATGACTTGTGTTCATCACTTGCTGTCACACTAAAGGAAGACAGAGATAAAGACTGTCCAGAGAACCCCTTCTCTAGAAGTAAGTGTGCCTGGGAAGAGGGATGTAGAGATGCTTCTAAAGGTTCAACATCTTGGATGTCCACAGAAGGCCTTTTGATGAATATTAAAAAGGAACATAATGAATTTACAACTCAGGAATATGTCTGCCTGCAGAACTCTTTGGCAACAGAAGTATGTGGGAAAGCTCAGGAACATAGGAACAGTGGTCTTGTGTCAGGGAAATGCAGTACAGATAATCAGTGCTTAAATCCAAGTGCAAAACTGTCAGATTTGAGAGGAGGCAGAGAGCTGGAAAACAAATGTGAAGCAGGACCCATAAGCAATATGTCTTCCAGTTCCTCTTCAAAGTTTAAAGTAGATGCACGTGGACTTATGAATTTGAAAAAACTGGTCCAGAAAACAGGATTAGCATCAAAAATATCACAGTCAACAAATCCATCTGACTTAAAAAGCTGCTCTACCTCCTGTAAAAATGAACCTGGTGTGCAGAAAGATGAAGATGCTGTTTTGATTTCAGAGGTTACTGACACCATACTGAAAACTGAATCCACTGAAGAAAAATCAAGTCCGTTGTTGAAGTCTGTATTTAAGAAGGACCCTGACATGGAAATTTCAGACCAGGAGCAGCCTAATTTAAGCACCTTTTTTAAAAAACATTACTCTAAAGGCCAAATTTCAAAGACCCTCTGTGTAGAGAAAACTTCAGAAAATGATCTTTGCCCATCTACCTCTGAAAGAAAGAGGGGTGTATCCAACCCTACTTCTCAGATCAGGCCACTGTCAGTGAAGAGTGAATCAAGTGACAGTTTGTTAAAATTTTCAGAATATTTCAAGAGAGAAAACAATGTGGGGAAGAAAGAGGAGAATTTTGTGAAAACAGTTGCTGAAGATAATCCTCTCACAGACTCCCAGGTTGACAGAGACCTCAGTAAATTATCCTTAGCTGCATATGCCAAAGGTGTCAATTTTCCCTTTGATTCCAGCCAAGAGGGCTCAGTACAGCACAGCATAGGTGATATTAAAAGGAAAGTGAAAGGTGCTGTAAGATCTTCCAGTGCTGGCCAGAGTACTAAGTCCTCCTGTGATGGACATGATAATCAAATAATAGTAATTTCAGACTCTTCTGATGAAGATAATGTTGTGGTTTACAAGGAGGAAGCAGAAAAGATGAATGAAAATGTGTGTCCTGAAAAGCAGCCTTTACCTTCCAGTGGCTTTTCTGAATCAAAGGCACCAAACTCTCCCTTCTCACTTGAAGACTGTGATTCTCAGTGCTTTGAATTTGAAACAGAGGGTGATGTCTTTTCAGTTTGGCAAGATACTCAAGACTATACTACAGAAGCAACTCAGGAGTATAAACAAGGTTATGTTTCACCAATGGTTGATGGTAATAATTCAGATGGCTTATTGGATGATCACACAAATGAATGGGGTTATGATGATTATGTAAGTGATGGTGTCATGGAAGAAGCAGTAAATTTGGTAGAAAAGCAGACAGACAATACTTCTAGTCTGAAAGAAGCTGATAACGCACAGGGAGCAGCAGAGTCAATGCTGCAAGAATCTGTTAGTAAGGGAAATGCAAAAGATCAACTGGAGAACTGTGGAGACGAGGGTCCTGTTAATGAAGACTTTCCCCTGGACTCCAAATCAACTGAACCCAGAGCATCTACATCTAGCATGTCATTAGCTTCAAAGTTGGCCCTTAAGAAAAACATCATGAGCCCACGGAAGAATGCAGCAAAATCCAAAGTAGCAAGAACTACTCAAAGAAGTCCTAAAAGACCTCCTGTTCTTAAAACAGCACAGAATAAAAAGCACCTGCTCCTTCAAAATTCCCAGCCTGGCAGGTCAGTGCCTGCTGTGGTACCTCCAAGGAAAGTTCGGGAGTGCCCTGCACCAGAATCAACTGCAGAAAAGTTGGGTCTGAAGAAGGGACCTCGCAAAGCTTTTGAGTTGTCGCAGCGCTCCCTGGAGAGTGTGGCGCAGCTGCGCAGCCACGGGAGAGCTGCAGGGAGAGTGGCAGTGGCACAGAAACGGAAGAGTAAACTGATTGCTCCTCAGAATTTGTCTGTAAAATATAACAAAAAATTGCTAGCCTGCCAGGACCGGCTCCATTACAGGCAGACGAGGCCCCAGAAAGGTGTGAAAAATCCTGCAGGAAGTTCTGAGAGCAGAGGCAGGAAGGTTAGCAAGGGGGATGCAAATTCAGGGATTTCTGCTGAAAATCAAAGACAGAAGAAAAGGGAGGAGACTGTTTTTCCCTTTGCTACTGAGAGAAAATTTGAAAGCCCCCCTGTGGAGGAGGAGAAACGTTTCTCTAAAATGCCTGTTTCTTCTGACTCAAACAGAAAATCAGAGGATAATGGTGTGATGGTTTCTCATCTACCTGTGAATTCAAGTCTCTCTGCTGCTGCTCTTGTTCAAGATGATAAAGATGAAGCTTCTAGGAAAGGTTGCAATGTCCAGCCTGAGTGCAAGAAAACAACTTCAAAAGAAAATGGATATAAACCAAATGAAAACAGTGATGAGGATGATGATAATCTATTTTTAACTCAGTCAGATCCTGTGGATATGGATATATGTTCTGAGGAAGAAAGTGTTGTAGATACTGCTATAACTAGTAAAAAAACAGAGGAGATGGGTGCTGCTGAAAGCCTTCAACAGAGGGAATCCTCTGCTGTTATGATATGTAAGCACAAAGACTGTATGGAAAAAGTGGAAAAAACGAGGGAGTACTGTAGTAAACATTCAGATAACTTGTTTGCCAAACCCTCTCTCCTGCCACCTTCTAAAACAAGAAAGCCTTCCACCACCAAAATTTTCAGCTCAGCAAGTTCTTCACGGAATGCAGCCTTCAGCAAGGATTTAGAGGATGTTAAAAAGCCACCACCAGCTTCAAGGAACAAAGAGAATACAGCAAAGCCAGCAAGTGCAAAGGCTGTGCCAACAGGAAATCAAACGTCCAAGCCTCCAAGTTCCTTGAGTGTACCTCAGCTCTGGAGTTGTAACAATGTGCTCCAGTCCCTGAACAGGCAGAGTAACAACACCACAAACATTGCCCGGAGGGCTGCCCAACAACCTCCTCCCTTCCTTGACTCCAAGCAGAGGGACCACACTATTTTTGTTAATGAAGTCCTAAAGTGGACTTACCAAATGTTTGCCAAGTCCAATGAGCTTGGACCTCCAAGTGACCTCCTGCAGTCTCTAGTAGGCTCTGTTCCAGTCCAGTTTCAGGGGGAGAAACACTATTTTGATACGTTATTCCCCTTGATGATGCTTAATGCCTTTGAAACAGTAAGTAACTCTGTGCCTCCTAATTTGTTCTCATCAACCCCAGTAAATTTTACCAAGAGATTAAGAACTGGTTTATGTCCTCTGTTTACTTCCTGAAACTGTTCAGGTACTGATATGAATAGAGGAATGTTTTGGGGGGATCAATCTAGACTGGGGACTGTCAGTGTTGCTTTGTTTTTATGGGCACACTTCTCCACTAGCATGAACAAGGAGGTGGTGCCTCTTTCTTCATAGCATATAAAGCTTAAAATAGAAATCTCTGTGTACAAAGCTGAGGTTTTTCAATTAGAGTACTTGCAAAAAGAGGATAAGAATGTGAAGTTATAATTTGTGTTGAGAACTTACATGAGAGGATAGGTTGATGCAAAAATAATTTTCCCACTTAATTCTTTTAATAGTGGCTAAGTGCACCAATCATTCAGTTACAGTTTGTGTGCTTTCAAGTTCAGTTGTAACCTGCTCTACTACACTGAACACTTCGAAGCATATTTGTATTTTTCACATTTTACTTTCCAACATGTAGCTGGCAAAAGAATGGATAGAAAACCAGAGAGTAAGAGAGAAGAGTTACTACTTCAACTTAGAGAACTTCTCTTCTGACTTGAATACAGCAAATTTTACAGCTAATTTTACAGGTAAGAGAGTTTTGTTACTGCTTTGTTTCTTTGTTTGTTTTTATAAAGCCCTCTTACAGTTTTCCAGCAGACAATGCCTTTTAATGAATTAATACTTACAGGCAGAAATATTTTAAAATTTGCTTTAAATATAGAAAAGGTCTTGAATTTGGTACTTTACAGAATGCTTATAACAGAAATGCATATTTTGCAAGAAATCTGTGTGTTAGGTGTATAGTACAAAAAGTTATTTGATTGCTGCTGGAATATATTCCATCTCATTTGGGATTTTGGTTCAGCTTTTTTTGGGATATAAAATAGCCCTTGACTTGCTGTATTTTTATACTGTGCTATTTTCAGTCTCAAGAATGCAGGATAGAGTTAGAACTCTTCATAATCCTTTGCTATAGCTTTTAATAAATGGCTTTAAGAGTTATCAGATGGGTATTACTGCAGTATGTTAATAATAGCACTTCTGTAGTCATGGAGTCATTGCAACCATTTTCCTGCTAATCTTTTCATTTAAAAATGTCTTTTGCCTAGCTCATTTTAAAGAAAGTGATTTGGCAAAGCAACTTCACCCAAAGGAGGATGACTTAATCTTTTTGGTGGTCCAAAAGAAAAAAGATGCCTTCAGGGAGGAAAGTGAGATGGAGCCCCAGCCAGAGCGTCACGTTGGTCTTGTGAAACGATTCACTCGTGCATCTGGGTGTGCAGCTAGTGAGTAAACAGGACTGAAATAAAAGTGGGTTTCTTCCTGGTACTGTGAAATGCTGTTTCATAGCTGCCTGCTGGTAATTGTAATTAATATACCACTTACCCCAGAGGAAATAGGATTGGTTTTGCACTGTAGCATGTCTGTTTGGTGCTAGAATCTTGGTTAAAAACAAGGACCTGAAGCTGCAGACCTGCTTTCTCTGCAGTTTTCTAGTGACTTCCTTCAATACAGATGCTCTGTGTGAGAATGGAAATTAACAATAAGTGCTCTGTGTACATTTGCAGGACTGTGTTGCTAAAATACATGAAGTGCCATGAACTTCAGTGGTCTTGCTGACTAAAATTTTCACTACCTTCCAGAACAGAAGTTGTGAATTACCAGGATTACCAAGTATCAGCATTAAAGCTGCCTGAATAAATCAGTGATCTGAGCTGTTTCACAGAACACTTGGTTTTGAGGGGGTTTTGGGTGTGGGAGAAGAGGCTTGGGTTTTTTTTGCAATAATTAGTTGCTGGCTCTCTGGTGAAAGGCAGCACCTGATTCCTGGTGAATACTTTGATTGACCTGATTGAATATCTTTCAGCTATCAATCTGGATATTCTTTTTTAACAGGACAAAATGAGCAGCATACTGTCTGCCATCTTTCTGTGCAAACTCGAGGCAATTTGTCTTTCTGCATGAATAAGCAAGTGAAGTGTGTGGTGGTTGGCTCCCTGGTGACCACACGCCGAACATTCAAAGCTCTGCTCCTGCTGCACAAGAGTTGCCTGATCAGACCCATCCTAAATCCAAGTTATGACTACTTCTGTCCCAGAAGTTTACCTGCAGCTTCAGAAAGTGCTGTGAGTCCTACAGCTAGAAGTGAGAGTTGGGGGTGACAAAGTGGGTGTTTGGATCTCATGGGTTTTGCAAAACTGGTTTTGTGTGCTCTTGGTTTTGTTTTGGGTTTTTTTTGAGATGCCCATGTGCAAACAGACAAGTTTCAGAAGCACTGAGGTGCTGTGTTTCTCAGAGTTGATGGATTGGGTGGGTAGAGAGGAGTCTGAATTCACTCAGTTTTTTCGGCTCTGTTGACACAAGTGGGGTGTCCAGGAAATGACAGACAGAAAAGATAATACAAGACAAAGGTGTTTACATTACAGCTTTTGAGTCAGGGTTGGGTGTGCGTCTAGAGCAAACCTAGAATCAAAAACTTCCATGGCCTTTAAGTTTGTGAGTCATAGCCAGAGAAGCTGGGAATGTTCTGAAAATACCTAAAATGATACAAAATCTGATCAACTTGAAGAAATGCATTATTTCCCCCTGTCCCTTCAGGCATTGGCTATGAATGGATACAACGAAGGTCAGAAGAGAGCCATTGACACAGCTTATGCCATGGTAAAGGAACACCCAGAGCTTCCCAAGATCTGCCTCATCCATGGACCACCTGGAACAGGGAAATCAAAAACTATTGTTGGGCTTCTGTCTCGTGTTCTGGGAGAAGTAAGTGAGCATGATGTGATTGTCACATCCTTGGTTTCCTAATGGAAGTCAATTTAGTTTAAACTGAATGGGAGTGTAGTATTGGTAATTACTGGGAGTGTAGTTTATTAAGCTAACTTAATTCAATCTACACTATATAGAGTATAAAGGTGGAAATTTTGTTAATCTTGGAAAACACTTAAAGTAAAATAAAGAAAACATGCACAATTGGCAATATTTTACATGTAATAATTTATATGTAATCATTTGTTACATTAAAATTTTGTTTCCTTAATATTTTGATGTACTGAAAAATGTTACTTGGCCTGTCCCATTTAATGGTTTTCCTATTAGCATACAGTAGATTTATCAAATACCTCATTGTTGCAGGGAATTAATGCAAATAGTATTAGTACATTTTACTTATTATTACTCAATGTAAGACATATTATAAGAATGAGATCCAAGTGCAGTCGTGCCTATACTCTGCTGATTTAAGATGAGTGTAGAGTCTTGCTTTTAAGTCACAAATGAAAAAAATCTAAAGACCCTGTTTTGTTAATTAATCTACAGAACACTAGAAATGAGAAAGCAACACAAAAACCAAATTTCAAGACCAAGACAAACCGTTTTCTGGTTTGTGCACCATCAAATGCTGCTGTTGATGAACTAATGAAAAAGATCATCGTTTCATTTAAGGAAAAATGCCAAAACAGACAGGAGCCTTTGGGTATGGTTTATTTTAAAATTCTATTTATATGTTGGAGAGACAAAAGCTGAAGGAGAAACTGGAACAGTTGATTACATGTAAAGCTTTTTTGGTACTGTAGTAAGACTTTGCTTTCTTAGTTCCTCCTGCAGAACATGACTGGTACTCAGTATAGGAATTTTCTAAGTTTTAGAAGACTGAAAATAAGAGGTGGTCCTCTTGTTTCTTAACTATTAGCCACCACTGAAACATAGGCAACTTTTTTTTTCCATATAGTTTGAGATTACTGAATTTCTTTGTACCTGCTTTTACAGCATTACAAGTGAATTGTTGCAAACTCCTGAAAAGCAGAAAATGAAAAGCTTTGTTTGATATCCATGATATTTACATTTTTTTTTCTCTTGTACCAAAATGCAGAGACGATTGGAGCAATCTGAAAGTATCTTGATTTAATTTTGTCAACAGGAAATTGTGGTGATATCAAATTAGTGCGACTTGGTGCTGAAAAAACTATCAACAGTGAAGTCCGGGGGTTTGGCCTGGATAAGCAAGTTGAACATAGAATGAGTAAGTTACACAGAAATCAGGCTTTTCTTCAATCTTTGAGAGCTTGGTGAAGATTTATACTTGAGTCTAAGTGTCCTTTAAGAAGGAAGATCTGGTAGAAGATTTTTATGCAACTGTGCTTCATAAGCATTGTTTTTGTCAGTCTTAGTGGGAAAAGTCAGCTTACATAAGGCTTAAAATCCAAGCCAAACCAAAGAAGTCACCAAAAGGACTTGTTGCTTGATTTTTTTTTTTTAAAGAAATTACAATAAATGCATGTTAAAACTGTTATTTTTAAGCAATATGGCTCTGCAGCATTTGAGAATGACAGTTGGAACCAAGTCTCATGATCTTTATTTTACATACCTCAATGGAAAAAGGCAAAATGCAACAAAGAGTTTTTTTGCTTGTTCTTAAAAACTTAAGATGCGTGACTGAGAGCAAGTGTTGCTGTCACACAGTTTTTAAAATTCCTTCTGTGTGTTTTCCTTTGTTTTATTACAGAAAGAAAGCCAACTGACTGTGATCAGGATATGCAGAAGAAAAAAGCAGCCCTGGATCAGCAGCTGGACCTGCTGTCTCGTCAGCGTGCCATGCACAGATGTCAGAAGAGGGAGGTGGTAAGATAATAGTATTTTTAATCTTGTTCATGTGTTGTGGTTTGTTTTTTTTTTTACTTCATAACTTCATAAAGAGCAGAGAACTCATCGTTTTGATGCCATTTCTGAACAGTAACTCTCTTCAAATGCTTTTCCAAGTAATGGAAATATTGGTTAGCATCACATGAGGGAATGAGGAACTTTACATCAGGATTTTTGGGGTCTATTTATACTAGAATTTTCAGCAGATCAATCAGGCCACTTCATGCTCCAGTGTTCAGTATTCTTATTCGTGTTAAATCACCACTGTAAAGATTTGGAGAAAACAAGGATTTAACTTGTGTAGTTCAAAACTCAGTTTAACTGGAAAAAGACAGTTACCATATCTGAGATTTTGGGATACGTTTTGCTTGAGGTTCTAAATCTTTTTGTCTAAAAAATTGGCACTTGTGCTCAAGTTACAGATTTCTGATGATAAAACACCCAGTTGCACAGAAACGTGAAGTGCAGTATTGTGTATGGAAAGTCTTAATATATTGACCATTGTCTGAGAAACTGATCATCTTTTTCAGACGTTTGATATTAAAAGGCAGTCTGAACAAGTCTAAATATTAAGGAAATTAATTAGGGTATGGGAGGATATATATGAAATGTGTGTTTAATTGTTCCTGGTATTTATGTTGTTTCTCTTTCCACCCCAAATCCAGAGTCAAATGTTAGATGATGAAATTGCCAGAATTTCCAAGGAGAGACAACAGCTCGCATCTCAGCTGAAGGAGGTGGGAATTTATCTCTAGGGCAGCTCTTCAACAAAACCAATAAAATGTATATAATGTACTTATATACTTGACATCCTTCAGTTGTGGTGAATGCCTGGTTTTTATGTGACTTGTTAGAACTGTCCAGGCAGTTAGCAATTGCTCTAAGGTGGTTCAAGAGAACAGAAAGAGGAGACAGGGTGTTGTGTTGTACTTGAAGGTTCGGGGGCGTGCTCAGAAGGTACAGGATGACATCATCTTGGAGTCTGACATCATCTGCTGCACACTGAGCACCAGTGGAGGGGGGCTGCTGGAATCAGCTTTCGGGCGGCAAGGCCGGCAAAGATTTGGTCCCTTCTGCTGTGTCATTGTGGATGAGGTCAGTAAAGCTGCTTCTGTAAACTTCAAAGTAAAAGTTCAAAGTAAACTTCAGCATGTTCTGCCCTCTTCTCTCCTTAAGCTACTTGTGATTGTGTGGCTGCTGGTGTAATGTATTGTGGGTTGATGCCTCCATCCCAACCTTTTAACTGATACCCAGCCTGTCCTGCCATATAGGAGAGAGAACAGCATCTCATTGCTTCTTTTCCTGACTTGTTTGGTGTTTTAATGGTAAATAGCTTTTTCTTAAATATCATGGCTAAAGTGTGTTGTTTCCTACAGAGATTTCTAGATGGCTGGGTTATATTTGTATTTGTTTGGAGAGACCTCTGTATATTTAATAATGAAAGAAAAATCTGTTTGGACTTCTGGGGTTTTAGTTAGGGTAAAAAAAATCTTTTTTTTTTTTAAAATGCCTGTCTGAGATACTCTGGGTCTGTTGCAGGAAATTTAATATACTTCCCTCCACTCCATTTCTTAATCTTCTACTTTTTGTCCTGTTTGTATGTACAAAAGGCAGGGCAGTCCTGTGAGGTTGAAACACTGATTCCACTGATCCATCGCTGTAGTAAACTTGTCCTGGTTGGAGATCACAAACAGCTTCCTCCTACTGTAAAATCACTAGTAAGTGCTCAGACTGTTTCTTCACGCTATATGCTGATGTAGTATTAGAACACTATCTATAGAAAATGATGGATAGAAATGTCACATTCCTTGAGGAATATGGAGGATGATGACTGCCTGTTTATGTGGACTTCCTCACCCTATGGATGTGTTCTAAGGATGAACATGTAGGAGCATTTCTTTTATACAGCCATAAGGAGGATTGTTGTAAACATCTGATAAAGAAAGAAGAAAGAACAGACTGGCTTCTCCAGAAGGGTAAATTGTCTGGAGGCTGTGTGCTTGTTTAACAGATTCCCACATGGAAGATCTTGCTTTTGGTTATTGTGAAGATGTTAAAACTTTATTGTGACTCACAGGGGGAAAGTTGTCTTGCTAAAGGCTACACTGACAAAAATTCAGATTTACACAGGTGACCTCTAGTAAAATAAGATGAGTAACACACATGGAAAACTTAAGTTCAAGTAGTTGTCATTTTATCAGCAATTCAGAAGATGAAAAGAAAATGCCAAATAGTTTTAAATCTAAAAAACGAAATCTCTGTAGTTAATTTGGGACCTGAGTCTGCCAGAAGTCAATCTCCTCTTTTCTCCCTGGCAGAAAGCTCAGGAATATGGCTATGATCAGTCCCTGATGGCCAGGCTGCACAGGCACCTGGAGGAGCAAGTGAGGAAGAGTCTTCTCCGCAGCCTGCCCGTTGTGCAGCTGACTGTGCAGTACAGGATGCACCCTGACATCTGCCTCTTCCCATCCAATTATGTTTATGGCAGGGCTCTCAAGACTGACAAGTGAGTAGCTCTCTCTTCTTTCCAAGCAGGTGTTGTTTCCAAGAAACCTTTTTGTATCAGGACAAAAGTTATTTAGATTTTCAATCTAAAAGTTCTTGAGATTGGATGAGGGAGGAAATGGGAGAAAATTTCAATTCCATCTCTTGTTTGAGCTGGTTATCATATGCAAATTAACCAGATCATAGAATATTCTGAGTTGGAAGGGACTCATCAGGATCATCAGGTCCAACTCCTGTCCCATTGTAGGGCACCCCAAGAATCACACCAGGAGCCTGAGAGCACCATGCAAACACTCCTTGAACTCAGGCAGGCTTGGTGCTGTGACTGCTTCAGCATAATTACTGCTGAGGGCTAATTTTCAGGCTTCAGGTACTAGTAAAATTTAAGGAGTCTGGGGGGGAAAAAGCTGAAAGTTGTTTGTTTGTATTTGATAACCATGGTGTAAATAAATGAAGTATCAATTATGAGAATTTCTGTATGGTTACCTGGTGATAAAAATCTTCTTTACAGAGCAACAGAAGAGAACAGATGTTCTTCAGACTGGCCATTCCAGCCCTATCTTATTTTTGATGTAGGAGATGGTCAGGAGGAGCGAGACCATGAGTAAGTCCTGCATTCTACTCAGATTTTAGATTTGCTGACACTTAATTATCTGGAGAAGAGTTGTCTTCTGTCCTCTTGGTTCCCAATGTGCATTAAGTATCCAGAGCTGCATTTTCAACTTGATTTGATTTTACAAAAAAATAGTATACTAAAACATGTGTTAAATATTTTTGGTTATTTTATGTGAAACTGGTTTTAAACATAAAGTTTAAGTGTAGTAAACAGTTTCTGACTTCCTGATTAATTTTTATCTGTGGCGTTTTCCTTTCACAGCTGCATGCTGAGGTAATGCCAGAAGGTGGCAGGCTCAGTCCCCCCTTTTGGCTATTCTGGAAGGAAAGCAAAGCTGCATAGTTTAAAGGGAACTGGAAGTGCAGTCGTTCTCTGCTAAACCCTTCTTGTTGTTGTTAACCCCTGAGGAGCTCTTTGAGCCTCTGTGAGGGAGGCAGCAAAAGTTCAAGACAATCTCTGACTCACAGTTCCTCTACAAATTGGACCAAAGTGTTGGATTTGAAAGAGCTGTCAAATGAATTTGTCATGTTTCTGTTCTGTCTCACTCAGCTCTTTTAGTAATCCTCAGGAAGTGAAGCTGGTGATGGAATTAATTAGAACAATTAAAGAAAAAAGGAAGGATCTGGGACTGCGTCGTATTGGAATAATCACCCCTTACAGTGCACAGAAAAAGAAAATTCAAGAACAAATGGACAAATTGTTTAAGAATAACAGGTAAAGAAACACCAAGGTTTCACGAGGGACTTGGCTCTTGCATATTAGTCCTTTGTTTGTCCTCCTAATGGCAAAAACTCTAAAGTTTCTTTTTGCACTACCAAAATTTCTGTATGGTTATACCTTTAAAGGCAGTATGCAGACTTTTTGCTTAAAGCAGGCATGGTCTCCTTGTACCATTTCTTAGTTATCACTTGTGTATGTGCTTTGATTAAATTGCTCTTCTGAATAAAGCTGATTAAACCCTAAAATTTCAAGGTATGTGACTTGAACAACTTTTCAACCACAATGCTGGCCTCAGAAAAGCATAATTAGCTTAATGAATCATTTTATAGGCTGCAAGGAGCGAGAAATAGGAGACATTTGCTCTGGGTTCTTTTGGCAGCTGATCATTAAGGACAGTGTTTAGGCTGTTTGTATTAGTGTGTTCCTTCAATTAATACAATTTTACAGCTTACTCATTCTTTCTTCAGCAGCCCAGGGGAAGTGGACACAGTGGATGCCTTCCAGGGCAGGGAGAAGGACTGCATCATAGTGACCTGTGTCCGGGCAAACAGCACCCGGGGCTCCATTGGGTACGTTTCCCTCTGGGGATCTGAGCAAGTCTGAGGGGTCTTACTGCACGTGTTAATGTTACTGTTGGGAGATCTCTGAACAAAAAAGGCCATGGAAATGCCAAGTAGTGTGTTCAGCATTGGATGCTGATAGGTTTCCATAGCCTATCACTGTTTCTATTTGGCAGGATTGATCTTGGGGACTTGGCTCTTTGCATCAGTACTGCAGCAATCATCTTCCTTCTGGTTTTTGATCTATACTGTAACTTTCTGAATGCTGCTTTTAAAATTAAGTTATTTTCTGTGACTTGCATTCCTGTCGGTGTAGCATTCCGTGTATTAAAGTATCCCTACCTATATGTGTCACTGGGAGTGGGATGCAGATGAGCTGGAGCTTTAATTTGTGGATGAATGTGCTTATCTTTTGAATTAGGCAGAGATTTGCAGGAAGTCTTGATTCCAGGATGCAGATAATTTTACATGGCTTTTACTTATCTGAAATAGGAAGAACTAAATACTGGGTGTGCTCTTTATCCCTGGGCTGCTAAAGCAGGTGTTGGTTTGTTTCTGGGACTTATGGATCATTGTAGTTGAAAACATGGTAGTGGAAATTTGCCTTCCTATAGTTCATTGGGTTTTAAGGGAAACTGTTGGAAGTCTGTTCACAGAAATAAAAATCTGGGTTTCCTCATACCAGCTTTCCCTAAGCTGCTACGTTTCTCTTTTACTAATTTTCTAAGTGCTTGATAAAGGACCCTTTGTTGTGCTGATCCATGCTACTTTGGGGAGAGAATCCAAATCCTATAGTAAACACCAGTGATGCTTTTTGGAGATTTCTTAATTGAGTTGATTGAGTTTGGAAGCTGAAGGCAGGTAGAATCTGCCAGTGCTTTTGGCTGACACTAGACATAACCTCTCTCTGTTCTTTTGGAAGAAAACTTCTCAGGTTAATGCATAAGAAGTTTGGCAGTGCAGTGCTTTAGAAGCTGTACATAAATGATGACTTGGATGTCTCTGCTTCAGGGTCAGGTTTCGTTGCCAAGGTGTGATGAGAAAGTCTGCATCACCCTTACCTATGATCTTGCAGCTGAGCAAAGTATTTTGGTCTCCAAGGTTTCTAGTCCAGCATTAAATTTACTTCAAAAGTAACTTGGAGGAGTAACTGTCTGGGAAATGGCAGCAGATTTTTTTTTTTTCCTGAGAAAAGAATCTTGTTGATTTTGAATTCTAAAAGCTATTAGGATAATTTAGTAGTCTTTCAAGATTTCTTTTTTTCCCCCCACAATCTAGAGAGCTGCATTATCTGTGCTGCTGGATCCATTTCCCTGGTCTGTTTCCTGCCTCTGTGTTTTTCCTGCACTGCCCAATTTTTCTGGGTTGCCCCTGGGTCTTACTGCAGGGGTTGTAGGTGCTGCAGAGCAGGTCAGTGCCATGGCCATAGTTCCAGGTGGTGATGTTGGACCTCTTCAAACTAAGTTTTACACAGACTTCATATTGCCATCTTTGCTAGCAGAGAGTAAGCTGTGCATTTTGAGAGCTTTTTCATTAGAGATGTTTCACAAATGTTGGGGTTTTTTTTTAGTTTTCGTTAACAAGCCCCAGTAAAAATCACACTTTAGGAATACACAGAGTGTTTGGTTTCAGTACCACAAAACCAGCCTAGACAGTCTGATACTTGCACTACAAACATTTTCTTCTGCAAGAATATACTTCTCTCTCTTGAAGCATGACAAAGCAAAAGTCTCCCTTCATGTGCCTCCACTGCAGGTCACCTTTAAAATAAAATATTCATGTCCAGCATTCAGTATTTCAGTAGAAGGTTTTCCCATTAATCATGCCAAATATTATTAAACTATTTTAGTTCAAGTGAAAAAGAAGCTTAAAGTCTTGATAGGTGAAGTGAGGTTGATGTCTTCTGTACTTTGAGAAGCACTTAAGGAAGCAGTGCTTGGCATTAAGAGAGGATTTGCTCTAAGAAAGGAAACCTCAGCAGCAAGAGCTGGAAAGAACTGGAATTCCCTGTAAGGAATTGGAGTATTGAAAGACAGGAAGCACAAATCATGCAAAGCCCTTCATGTAAGGCAGAGCTGCTGCAGTGGGGTCTGGGAATGGGTCACGAACTGCTGCCTCCTTTGTAACTTCTTCTGTTACCTTCGTTTTGTTGCAATTGAAAATTATCTTTCTTGTAATGCTTAAGCCTTCTCCAAGAAGAAGTTACAGAGCAGAGTTTTGTCTTGTCACCCAGGTTTCTGGCAAGTCTTCAGCGTCTGAATGTTACAATTACCCGAGCCAGATTCAGCCTCTTCATCCTTGGAAAGCTGAAAACACTCATGGTAGGTACAGTGACAATCAAATCATCTGCTGTGATCCACTGGTTTAGGTAAAGTCAGGGCTGGAGAGGTGAAAACCATTCTCAGGGTGCTCCAGTCTGTGCAAGGGGACTCTTTTCTAGTGTATTAAACTAGTACAATCCAGGCTTTCTTTGAAAGCTTTGGCTATAGCTGTCACAAAAACTTTTTAAAAAACAAAAAACCTGTTTGCCGTGCCTCCAAAAAGGAAAGTGAGAAATGACTCTCCCACTGCAACTAAATCTTAACACAGTACTTTACAATTCAAGTTTGGAGTTTGAAAAAAGTCTTCTCCCTACTGGTCGGGAGAGGATGATGTTAACAACAGTTCCTGCTTGATCCATATTGTTCCAGTTGTCAGTGGATACATGAGAAAGGAAAAACTCCAACAAAAGAAACTACCCAAAAACTTTCCCTTGATTTTCAAGAATCAAACAGGATTCTTGGTTTTGACACTGCTTTGTGTAGTTCTGTGTTTTCTTTGCTTGTACTCTTTGATATGGGTGTTTGAAACAGAACTGCATGTTTGGGGGTGTGTAAAGGCCCACTCTATGTGTAGGTAGTGCTCTGACAATACTTGAATTTTATTCTCCTTCCAAGGGTGGGGATGTTGGCTACAACACTAGAGGGCATTAAATTCATGCTCCTGTTTCACTCTGTTTAAGAGAACTCTTCTGGTCTTCATAAATAGAGAAATTGTCATTTAAAGTAGTAGCTCAATGATGGTTGAAAGTGCCTTCCCTGTGTTAGAGCAGCCAGAGTGCCTCTTACTGTTTTGCTAGTGAAACATAAGATTCTTCCATTCCAGAAGGAACTTAACAGTGATTTCCATGACAGTTGTGTCAGGTACCTTGATTAAAGGGGTTGTGTTCCCTCTGACACCTCTGTCCCTTTGTGTTGATTTCTTTCTGATAATTTATTTTTTGTGTGTGTCTCTTTTATTTTAAAGGAAAACAAAGACTGGAATGCATTGATTCAGGATGCTCAGAAAAGAGGTGCCATTATCAGAACATCAGAGAAAAGCTACAGGAATGATGCTGTTAAGATTTTGAAGCTCAAGCCAACAGTGCAGCCTCCAACCAAAGCAGGGATAAAGCCACCTCCAGTTCTGCAGGGTTCTTCCAGTAGCAAGAGGGTTGAGCTTGCAAATCCAAGCTTGGCCAGCAGCCCCCAGGATGTGGCTGCAGGCCCTGGCCAGGCAGTGCCCCAGGGGGGCAGAGGGACCCCCCAGGCACAAGGGGCTCAGGCTGTGGACTCCAGGAGGGGCAGTGCCCCCACACCCGGGGGGGTTACAGCACTTCCCACCCAAGAGAAACCCCGTGACCCAAGGCTGGCCAGCAGGACTGGCCCAAAAGGGAAGGAGCAGGTGTCAAAAGATGGTGAGCAGTCAGCCCAGAGCAATCCAGGATCTGCATCCCAGAGAGGCCTCGCTGGGGCCTCAGCTGCCAGGGATCAGATTTCTGGAACAGAAACTTCCAAGAAGCCCCAGCAGGCGATGGGACAATGCGAGGTGCCTTCCACATCACCTCAAGCAGCTTGGCCTGAGGGGGACTGTAGAGCTCCTGTGCTGAAAAGCAGCCCAAAACCCCTCAGTGACGGAGGTCAAAGTACCAGCAGTGTGTGGAACAAAGACTCTCGTGTTCTACCAAAGAGAACATCAGATGAATCTCCAGAGAACACAGAATCAAACGGGTTCAAGAGAAGGAAGACCTGACTTTGGCATTACCTCGATACCAAAAATCTGTTCCCAGTTTTCTGTCTGGCAGGGATTGTATTTTAAATTATTTAGGATGCCTGGAACTCCCTTGTATTGGTACTACCACTATCAGTAGATCCGTCTTTTTCCCATCCTGTCCCTAATTGTGAAGGGCACTTCATACCTGAGAGTTGGTAGCTTTGGAAAAGGAAAAGCTGGGTAACTGCGTTGCTTGGAAGAGCAGTGAATTTTGTAATCTAGGAAGTTTAAGGTTGTAAATGTTTAACATTGTATATTTGTACAGCATACATAATTATTTTAAGATTTAATTTGGCAAATATATAGCTTCTTGTTTCCTTCTGCACATGCTCATTTCTTAGGGATGTAATTTTTTAATGATCTACAGCAAAGCAAAACCCAAACAACCTCAACCCCCAAACAAGAAACAAAAACCTCCCAGAAGTCCAGAAGCCTTTTGCCTTTGCACTAGTAAGTCTTAATTTATTTGATAGGAAAGAGTGATTGTTGAAAATGAGATAGCAGTGACTTTCCCTCATGCTCCACTTGTGCCTCAGGAAAGACTGAAGGCAGATATACATTGGTTGAATGGAGAGAGTTCTACTTAATTTGTATATTTTACTCCCTGTTTTTATAGGAACAGAAGAGCTTTTGTTTATACAAATGTGCCTTGAGTTTAGCTCTAGCTGCTGCTTCATCAGATGGAATCCTTTTCTTCTTGCAGTGGCAACACAAACTGCAGATTAAAGCCTATGAGGTTTTTTTGGTCCCAGTGAGTCCATGTGAGGAGTGATCAATAGCAATGGAATCTTCATCAAAGATCTAGTTAACACTTACTGATAATGACACCTGAATTTCTTTGTCTAGAGCTTTTGGAGACCTACAGTGATAAAAAGGGCAAGTAGTTAATTCTAGGTGTTATTACTGGAAATGTTGATGAAAAATATATAACCACTTAACATGGGGTGGGGGAAAAATAGTTTTTAAGAAAGCCTTTCTCTGATGGGAGCATTTCACAATGAAAGTGAAGTTATTTCTTCTAAGACCCCAAGGGTCCCTCTGCAGTATCACTTCCTTTTTCTGGAGTCTGTGTCTGTCTCAAGGAGGTGAAGAGCAACATTTCCTGGGCAGAGTTTTGCATGGAGAGAAATCTGGCATGGTTCTGCCTGATGCAGCACCTTGCTGTGATCATAGGAGCTGAGTGAGTTGTGGGTGGGCCAGGTTGCTCTCTCCATGCATCTGCCTTAAAATGCAGCCTGCTGGGAAGCAGGCAGTGTCCTGCTGCCCCTTGCTAACCTGACTGATGCTTCACCAGCATGAGGGGTGTGGCTTTCCTGAGGCAAATGAACTGCTGGAATTTTCTGGTCAGAATTTAGCCATCATCTTGAGCTGTGTTTTCTGCCCTGACTCATTGATTGCAAGAAATACAGGTGCCTTACAGTACAAAGTGTCAGGTAGTGGTTCAGACTGTAACTGCCACTAAAACCTCCATCTCCATCCAAATCAAACTTTTACTGGTGCTTTTTAACTGGTACCCATTGCATTGCAGATGTGCTGGGAGGCTTTCAGTTGCTGTGACTGCCCAGCTCACTGTGTTGTGCAGTACTGAGCATTTTAAGGTAATAGGGCAGAATCTGAGGTAGCTGTGAGGTGCAGTCAGGCTGTGTGCATTGTTCAGCTGAAGTTCCGTGTTACTTTGCAGTCTTAATTGCTTCAGTGAACCCTGAACACCTCTTGTCAGCAGTGTATGCTCTCCTAAAACTGCTGTGACTCTTCCTTGCTGTTGTGTCCCCTGTGTGGGAAGGAAAGCTGCTTGAATGAGTTTGACTGTCACAAACTGGACATGTTGGTCACTCCCACATGAGTCCATGCCCTGGGTGTTATCTCCTTTTATGTTAATAGGAATACTTAAAAATACTGTCATTTTTCAAACCTCTTGGTTCGTCTTGGCAGGGCTGTGCTCACCTGCCTGCTGTTCCTACTTAGCACATTAAAAAGGCTGCTGCTCTGCAAAGGGCTGAAGGATCCTACAGCTGTGGAAGCCATTTAGGTGTCCTTATGTAAATACAATAAAGGTGGCATCAGTGTGAATGAGAAAATGCTTTCCTGGCCATTAAATACAAATTTTGTCCACAGAACATTCCTCTGAAGCTTGTAGTTTTCTTTCCCCTGAATTTGCATTTCAGAAGTGAGAGTTATACTTAGCACACGCAGGAAGGAATTTTGTTCTAATGTTTCATTTTACTGTATTTTGTACACTAAGTCGTGCTGTAGAACACCTGTATTTTTCCATATATCAGCTTTGAGGCATGGTCAGTGACTCAGAGTTTTTTGCTTATTAATACTAGATTTATCTGACTGAAGTCAGTCTTTACAGTGGTAGCTTATTGCTACTCTATCAGTCTGTATTGTTAATGGTGTCTTCTTTAATAAAAAAAATCTTTGGGTTGCTGCACGTAGAATTCTTTTCTCTCTTGCCATATCACTCAGAGTAGGTTTGTAGTTTTAATGCACTTTTTTACCCTCTCTTACACCAATAGCTTAGAAAACCAACCTGCCCCATTTCTCACTAATACAAAAAGTATCTGCTTTGGGAAAAAAACAGATTAAGTATAATTTTCATAACTTCTTTGTAGCTTGGTGTGTTATAAAACAGCAGTGATGGAGAGTCAGGGTTGGTAAGCTGAGCACAGACTTGCTGTGTTCATTAAATATCATCTCAGAACCAGTGACAGCTGGGAGGTTGTTCAGTGATTGTTCTCATCAGCTAAGTGTTGAAGTTAGAAAAATGGGGAAAGAAACATTCAACACAACTTTATGTAAAACACTAACTGGAGGCCGTGCCAAGAAGCTTGAAGTGGTGTTCAGGTTTTTATACAGAGGCTTCTGGGCTTCCTTCAAGACTGGCAGCTTAATTCTCAGTGCAGTGCAGGTTCCCTCAGTGGTGCTATCAGGCTTGGGTGTCATCAAGAAAGGAAAATCTCTTCTAAGTGCTGGACTATGGTTTTTTTGAAGTTTGCTTGCTTTTGTTGTGGTTTTTTTTTGGGGGGGGGGGGGCTGTTTGTTTTTTTTTAAATAATTCTTTGTGGATGAAATAGGCTTTCCAGTGAAGGTAGGGTGTAATTCTGGTGCTTTTCCACATTATTACTCCAAATTATGGGGCTGTGAGAACAAATCAGAGCCATATCAATACTGCTGATATCCAAACAGGTACCTGTCTGGTTTTCTTCCTGCCTGTTTCATGGCACACGCACTGTGCTGTAGGGTGTTTGTTGGCTGAGGAACAGGGGCTTTGGCAGTTGTCCCTGTGGGGGTCAGCTCAGCACCCAGAGGAAACCCCAGCCCTGAGCAGGAGCACCAACTCCCTCCTGGACCTGCAGCAGGGACCTTGCTCCTCACTCAAGGTGGCAGATGATGGGGCTGAGGGATGCTGAGAGCTGGTGGTGCCTCTGGGTTGTGGCTGGGAGCCAGGGGAGCTGTGGGGAGGGTTGTGAAAAGCATCAGCTTTCCAGACAGCCCCTTGTCTGTGCTCCCCCTTCCCTTGCAGTGGGGTTGTAGGGAAGTGGCTCCTTGGTAAGCTGAGTGCAGGAACTGAGCTGCTGCTGGGGCAAAGGAGGGAGCAGAGGAGCTGGGAGGCTGCAGGCTGGCAGGGCCCTGGGAGGCAGCTCCCGGTACAACTGGTGCTGGAGAAGCACCAAGCAGTGAGGATGAAAATTCCCAGTCCCAGCTGAGATCCAAAATGTAACCTGGAACCCCAGTGCTGGCAAAGTGGAGACTTTTTGTTGCAGTTACTGAAGTGTGAGGTGCTGCGGTTTGCTGTGGAGAGAGCAGACCAAGCAGGAGCTGGAGGTGGCTGCTCCTTCACAGCCTGTAGCAGAACCAAGGGTAAGAACCACGGTCCTAAAACCCCAAGATGTTCTCTCTATTCTCCATGAATAAATGATGGATGAAATGACTCTTGTATTGTAAATGGAATTTATAATGTTAATGATAAAATGCAGTCTCTTGCCACAACGGGTCAATTCCCAAGTCATACATAAGGTCTCCTTTCTTTTTTTAAGAGGCTTGGAAAGGAGCCCAATGGCTCGTTCTGTAGTGCAAATAAATATGAGGTAAGTAACCTTCTACACTGAATATCTCTGACACCTGAGACCTTCCAACCATATGGACCCCTCTGCTAAGGCCTGGGATAATTTGCCACCGACTCCCAGGCAAACAGTGATAGAAATTAAAATGAAGGTGGTTTGAGTTGTATTGGGTACTGTGAAATCATAGGAAACCTTGTTTTACAGATTCTGTCACTGCTTTCCCTGTTGCATCAAGCAAGAACTCCCTTTGTTACAGAGAAATCCCATTAATTTTCCTTCTCTTTAAACTAAATTATTCCCTAAAATAGCCCAGAGCAGGGGTGGGGTGGAGCATTTGGAGCCCAGGATTGTTGCTGGCTAGCAGAAGATAAATGTGATAAAAATGGGTGGGTTTAGGTTTTCCTCACACGTTTCACCCTGCGGTGAAATTTGTTAGAAAACCTGGAGAATCAAAATGACAAAGGAGCCTTTAGGACAGTCTGATGCATCCCTCCTTTCTGCATCCCAAATCAGTGTGTGATTTTTTGCCTATTTCTGCAGGTTGGTGCCCAATTCCTCTCAGTTCCCTGCCAGCAGGGCTGGGGAGATGGCAATGCAAACATCTCCAAAACCCAGCTCTGCTTTTATTTCTGAGCAAGAACCCTCAAGTACTTCCTTTGTACTTTGTTTTATTTACATTTGGGACTTCTCATAAAAGCCAATTATAGAAGAGGATCTGTTGGTGAGACCATTAATTTTATTACCACTAAAGTGTTGGTTCTCGTGCTGCTCCAGCCTTTGCAAGACTCCTTATGAATCCCTCTCACAGCTGAGATCCCTGCTTCCCCATCTTTAGAAAACCAGATAATACAAATAATATACCTGGGAAGTGCCAGTGGAATATTTTTTCCCATTTCCTTCCTTCTCCACCTCCCAGGGACTGTGTAGGCTCAACATTTTATCTGGCAGATGAGCAAATAGGCAGAAAGTCAGAGTGCTGGTGAGTGCTCTGCAGACTCAGCCTCTCACACCAGGCAGATTTTTGTTGCTTTGGGACTTTTGGTTAGTTAGATTTGTTGCTACAGTGACTGGGTAAAATCAGAGCTGAATGTGAGGTAAATAAGAATTTTTTTTTTTTTTTTTTTTTTTTTTCAGGCAGAAGTGTAATTTAAAAACTTTTTCAAATTAATCAAAGTCCTGCTGCATGCTGGTGACAGGATACATGGGAAACCTCTTGAAAGAGCACAAGTGGCTTTTCTAGGAAAGAGAAGTGCCTTTTGGTTAATCTTTCCACAAGTGAAGCATCAGGCTCATTTGACAACTCGTCCTGCATTAACTGATGTACAAAGGTTTCTTAAAGGAGATGAGTTGTGGGGTCTGTGGGGACTTGCTGTGATGGTTTCTTTCTGTATTGTTTCAAAAAGACTTTTCTCTTTGTGCAGACAACTCTGAGCTAACAGATGCCTGCAGTGAAAGGGTCTTCAGTGCTGAACCTTTAAATCCAGTTTCTTAAATCAATTTAAAGTTTGGTGTGAGAGTTTTTTTCCTGTCTCGCAGTGGTTTGTGTTGATGATTGCAAGGTCTCCAGCAGCACTGGACGGGCCTAATGCCATCCTGAGCAGGGCCAGCTTTGTACCCCAGCCTGCAGCTGAGCTGGGCAGAGCCATGGGATGGGACTCTGAAACTGCTTCTTCTGGCTCTGCTCTTGCTCACAGCCCAAAGGTTTCTGCTGTGAGATGGGGCACGTTCCGTTTGTCCTTTGCAGTTACCATTTCACAAGGGGCTTTGCTTCTGCACAAGCAGTAACAGCCTAAGGATGTGGAGGTGTAACATGGAGGATGGACTTGTGGTTTGGTTTGGTTTTGTTCCCCACCCCTCATCTTCAGCATTTTTCAGGTGTCCTTTGGGGTAGCTGCAGGAGGATCAGCACAGTAACTTTCTGCTTCTGCTTGAAGTTGCAGAACGATTCATTAGAATTTGGTTAAAAAAGGTCTGAACCTTGCTGGCATTCAGGGTCTGTAGGGAGGTGGTACCTCCTCTGGAGCTGAGTTAAGAAGCCAATGGTATTTTGGCTTAAAAACAAACAAAACCCCAGGCTCAACCAACACCATATCAACCATGAAAAAATCTCCCAAACCAAAACAGGTTGAGTGCAGTGGTGTTCTCCAGCTGTTCTGAGCTTTGCTGTGCTCTTCTGAGATCATTTTCTAGGTGAATTCAGTGCTGCAGCTGCTGCTTGGGACATTCCTGCTTGATGACAATAAAAGTGTGTTTGCCAGGGATCTGCTGGGTGCAGAGTTTGGCTGGGGTGCTTGATGAAGTAGTAAATTTTCTGTTTTTCTAATATTCTAGAGAAAAACGCAAGTGCAGGGAAAAGGAGGATGTTTCTTCGCCCTCCAGAAGTGCCATTAAAGATCTTGATCCTGTTACAGTCTGTTCTATGCTGTTACTTGTAAGAACAGTAACATGAGGATTTTAAATTTATTGCAGTCAGAAAAAAAGAGCAAATATCAATAACAACAGACAACAACCAACTACATTAAAGAAAGGGAAGCAAGGCCTGGGCCAGCCCAGTCCCTTAAAGATCAGATCCAACCAGGGTGAGTTTAACCCTTGTTTATTTTATGGTGGATTAACTCAGTCCTGTGATCTGCCTCTGGGATGTCAAATGCTGTTTGAAATACACCCCAGATTTCTTTCTATTCTTTTTTTGACATGACAGTGTCTGCCCTGCATCTTCACTCCTGTTTTCTTCTCCTTTTGTTTCCCCCCTCTGCATTCTGGGGGCACTGTGTGTGAGGTCTCTGCCAGGTTAGGCTGGGAGATGCTGCAGCCTCTGGCACTGCCTTAAAGCTGCTCCCAGCACAGCTCCCCCCAAGCAGGATGGTCTGTAGGGGCAGGATGAGGGAGAAACAGCACTTAAACAGAACAGATGTTGACATAGAAGCTCTTGGAGTAGCACTCAGGACACCGGCCCTGGAAATGCCAGGGGAGGCTCAGGGAGTGTCAGGGATCCCAGCATCGTTTCTTGTCTCTGCTTTCTTCTGCCTCAGGTCATGTGCTTGAATGCCACTGCTTGCTCTGACAGGGGCATGTTTATAAGCCTTAAATGAGTTGATCTACTCCTTGTAAGCACTGTGCTGATGTCCCAGGCTGTGGCTGCTTAAAGATATTCCAGATAAGCAGCTTTTTCTGCAAAGATGCATCATGGCATCAGCTGAGGGGGGGCTGCAGTGGGTCTGGGCAGTGAGGTCCCCCTGGAGAAGCATCCTTGGGCTATCCAGCCTTCTCCTGCCACAGCCTCACTTGGAAATGGCCTGTCAGCACCAGCCCAGTGCTTAATATATCATTCAGGTTTTGTTCATTGTCTGCACTTAGTAGTCTAACCTAGGTTCAGCAAAGTAATTAGGAGAAATAATTAATGGCTCTCCATGCTGAGGCAACTTCTCCCTCCCCTCTCCCTCACCATGTGGTGCACCTTGGTAGTGACTCAGAGAACACAGGAGGACGTTATGAATCAAAAAAATAGGTCTTTACCTGTAATTAACTGTGCACACAAAAAGGAAAACGTGGTGATCAAGCAGCAATTGGTAGTTGCTTTACTGGAGGAGGATACACCAGAATCAAATGCTCATGGCAAAATGTCCATTTAAGTCATGGTTCTTTTATAACATTTAACCCAAACAAAAATAAGTCTCTATGGAAAATAAAAAAGAAGTATCTGAACCATACCCTCTACGGACACGTGTGGATAAGACACTGCACTCCTCAGGTACCTTGTGCCTGGTGGCCCCTGCACTCTCTGGAAGTGCAAGAAAACAAAACCCAGCAATGGAAATACAAAAATCAATGCAGCAACTGGAGTTGTAGGCAACAGTATGTGCGTGGCTGGGAGGCTGATGGTGGGACATGGGACTATGCAGCAGGAATGGACCAGAGTCCCCTGTTCCCTCCCTCCCCTTCCCTTCCCCTGTTGTGTTTCACAGGACTCTGGAGCTGTTATGGAAAGCTCCTATTGAAACAGGACACTAAGAAGAGGATAAAATAAAAAGAACGCCCCAGCCTATACCAAAGTAAATAAAGTAAGAATAAAAAAAATATCCCTTGGATCACGGCACTATTTCAGCAGGGCCCCAGTGGCCCTGTCCCCACGTCCCCCTGTGCAGAGCAGGGAAGCAGAGTCACTGTGGGGGGGGATGTGCCTCATGTGCCCGTGTGGATGGTGGCCCTGGCACAGGTTGGTGCAGTCCCTCAGGGTACTGCCAGGAGGGATTGGTGGGCAAGAAGTCATCCCTGGATTTTTCTGTATTCCTCTCTGCTTGGAAAGTGTCCCAGGAGATGCTGTGCAAGTCCGAGGGTGAAGGCAGGCAGAGGATTTGGGGGGAGACCCTCCTGCTGCCCCCATGTCCCCAGGGCCCCCCAGGTGATGTGGCTGAGCTCCCTCCTCTGGGCCCTCAGAGGTCCACCCAGCCACACAGCTGGAGGGTGAGCACCCCGAGGAGGAGGGTGCTGAGGCTGCTGTGCAGGCTGGGGACACCATCACAGTCCTTTTTGTCAGCTTCACACCGGGACTGCTCGCAGAGGATGCCCTTGAAGCCCATGGCGCAGATGCAGCGCTGGTTCTGGTAGCAGGTGCCACCGTTCTGGCAGAGCAGGAGCTCATCATCACAGACATTGGCTGGGAGGTGGGAGGGAGGGAAGGATGGCAGGTTACTCTGGGGTATGTTCGACCCCTTGGCTGCAGCAGAAACTAGAAGATTTGGCTTTCTTCCCTAGTTCCGAGAGGTTAAAGGAACCGACCCTTGTAGCACTTGTGCAGCCCCAAGGCCAGGGGAGGCTGAAAGCTCTGGGGACAAAGCTCTCAGGACACTTTGTGTCTGGGGGGAATGGCTGGGACCTGCTCACCACACACCTCGAGCATCATGGGCACCCAAGCAGGCAGGACTGAAGTTCCCTTTCTTGTTTGGACCTACCCCAAACCTCCTGCTTGGTCAGGGGGCTTGATCAGGTCCCGCTGTGGTTCTGGGGGGCTGTGGTGCGGGGGGCTGTGGTGCCAGGGGGCTGTGGTGCCGGGGTGTTGTGGTGCTGGGGGGCTGTGGTGCTGGGGGGCACTTACGGAAGCAGCCCTGTCTCCAGTAGTAGTTGGGCAAGCAGTCATCACACTTGGGCCCCGTGGCTCCCTCCCTGCACTCGCAGTAGCCTGTCTCGTTGCAGCGGTCGTGCATGGAGCCGATCTGGTTGCAGTTACATTCTGAGCAAAGAAAGGGCTGTGAGTGCCTGTCCTGCCTGGGGGCTTGGTGGTGCCCCGACAAAGGAGCCTTTGGAAAAGGTTGGTTGTGTGCTAGGGAGGGCTGAGGGGCCGTGGTTTCATGGGAGGTTCAGAGAGCTCTCAAAGCCCACCCTGCTTTGGGGCTGAGCAGCCCCTGGTAGAGCAAAGCTTCTGAATTGGGTCGGAAACACAAGTTTTGAGGTTTGTTTTCAAGGAGAGGACACTTGGCAGGCTGCGGGGACTGTCCTTGTGGACCATGTGGGTGGACACACCACCCTCCAGAGAGAGCCTGAACTGAAATCCACCCCAAGGATCCTGCACAAAGCATCCCGTGTCCCTGGGTGCTCACCTATGCAGACGTTCTCATCATCCAGCTCGGCAGAGCTGTTGCGGTAGAAGCCGAGGCGGCAGTGCTGGCAGTGCTGACCCCTCGTGTTGTGCTTGCAGCTCACACAGGTCACCACGTTCAGGAAATCGATGTAGCTGCAGCGGTTGGAGTGTCCGTAGCACTCACAGTCTGTGGAGAGGAGGAAAAAGCTGAGGAGCCGGCCCGGGAGCATCCTCCCTCATTCCGGATGGAGGAGAAGAGCCCCGAGGCTCTTCTGCCTGGGTGAAATGCCACGGCCACTGCCAGCTGGAGTGCGACGGGCAGGATGAGGGCACCCAGCAGCTGCTGGCCTGGGGTTCCATGGGGGGATGGGGATGGGGAGAGCAGGGACAGGGGTCCTGTTCCCTTGGCTGGGGGAGGACAGGCAGGAGCCATCCCCCAGCTGTCCCATGACACCATCTCTTGAAGGAAAGGCACAATCATGGGAGCAGACAGTGAGGCAGGTGTTAATGAAAGGTGGCAATAATCTGCCTTCTTAAGGAACAGAACTCAGCTCGGGGCCTGGGTTTGGCTCTGGAGGGGGGGCTGCAAGACCCCCAGGGGAGCATATCCTCTGCTGAAGGATGGAGCAGGAGGGGACAGAGGGTGTAGTGTCACTCAGTGCCTCCAGAACAGGAAAGCCCTGGATAAGGCTGAAGTGGAGCTGGAGCTCCTGTGTGCCCAGGTAAAACTTTGCTGCTCCTCAGGTTTTTCTCCCCCTGTGTCCCTTCACAACAAAAATGTTGCTGGTTCTGAAGCCTGGTGACTCTTCGGTTAAATGCTAAAAAGAGCTGATGCAAGGAAGAGCTGCTTGTGTGGGGTCTTTCTAGAGGATGTGGACAAGTGTGTGAGGGTTTGAAGCAGGGCTGCCTGGCACAGCACAGGAGCAGCTCCTGTCCCCAGCACTGACCTCTCCTACCTGGGGGCACATGTTAGAAAACAACCGGATAGGTTTGATTTGTAGCCAGGGGAATGTGATTACTTGCTGCTTGTGTTTGCTTTTCCTGACTGGGGCTGGTGGCTGCCCTGCCGGGTGAGGTTCAGGGTGCTGGATCTTTCTGCATGAACAGTGTCATGCAGGAGGAGAGGTACCTTAGTTGTCTGGTGGTCTGACCAGCATGGGCAAGGGATAACATGAGTAGGGATCATATCAGGTCTGAGCTTCCCCAGGTCTGAGCCAGGTCTGAGCTTCCCCAGCTCTCAGAGAGGAGGAGGGAGGGTTGGAGCTGGGGTTTTGGCCCAAACTGTAACATATAAAATGTTGAAGGGTTGGGATGGAGGGAAGGGAGGGATAGGAGGGAAGGATGCAGACTGGCATGCACATGCGACTGGAGGAGACTCATGTCAATGAAATGAAGATCCGAGATGATGGAGCAGGGCAGAGGTTTCCCCATGGTTCACAGCTGTCTGCCAAGGAGCTGAGAGTCTGCTGTAACCTTCACCCCTTTTGAAACGACTTTTGCCTCTTTGACCAATAAGTTAAACATTTCAGCTCAAATACTTCTGGCTGCTGCAATCCCCAAGCATTGCACCACCCTAGGGATGTATCCCTACATACAGATAACCACAACCTGGACAGGCAAACCCTCCCCAGCTTCTCCACATCAGAGGCTGCTGCCTCCCATCACCCATACAAAAGCCTGGAGCCCTGGAGCCCCGTGCTCCCTCCTCTTACCTTTGTACGTTTCAATAGGAACCACTGGGCCAGAGTCTGTTTTGAGCCGGATGAGTTTTGAGCTCTTTGAGGATGCTTAAAAAAAATCAGAGACACACTTTTCCTCACTGCTGAGCATCACTCCACGTCCTACCCTCTGCCATGAGAACTATGCCAGGCCAAGAACACCACTCTGACAGTGTCTATTTCTGCACCAGACAGCTGGGAGCTGCTCAATTTCTCCTCTTCTTCTCCCCTCCTCAAAGTCTGATGCACAAAAAACCCAACACAGGGCACTACCACACCCTGCAGAGCTGGGGGCTGAGGCAGGGGAGATCCTCACACATCCCCCTGTTAAACATGTTTGGTGCCATGAATTGGGTTCTTCAGGACCCAACTTCTGCAGGTTTAAGCAGCTTAAGCAAGTCTACTGACTGTGGCCTCAGTTGGTGGCCTCCATCACACCTGATAGAGGTGACATCAACCTGCACCCAAAAAGCTGCCAGGAGGACAAACACTATGGAGGTGGCACCTGGCAGGGCTTGCTATGGGGTCCTGCAGAGCATGTGTTGCTCCAGCCCAGCTTGTCCCCACCAGCACCTACCTGGCTTCTTCCCCTGCCTCTTGCCTGCAGAGTTTGCTGCTCGCCCTGCTTTCCTCTTCGGGGCTGCTGTGTGAGATGATAAAAAGATTTCTGAGTGCTGTGGTGGCAGAGGGCTCCCAGGG
This sequence comes from Heliangelus exortis, assembly GCF_036169615.1. Classification (NCBI taxonomy): domain Eukaryota; kingdom Metazoa; phylum Chordata; class Aves; order Apodiformes; family Trochilidae; genus Heliangelus; species Heliangelus exortis. The sequence continues at coordinate 10,311,673 of NC_092443.1, forward strand.
CCATCCATACATCCAAATCCTCAGGATAAGAGAGATGTCCTGGGATGGTGCTTCCTCGGGGCTGTGCTGCCAGCAGGAGCTCTGTCCCACAGGGAATGAGCAGGACAGGGGAGGTAAAGGCCACGGCTTCCAAACCAAGTGGGTGGGGTTTGGTGCTTGGGTGGTTTTCTGCTTTGGCAACTCCAGGCAAGGGGCAAGGCTGGGAAGTGCTGAGATCCCACAGGCTGTTTAGAAATGGATCCCACCAGTTTTTGTGGCACGCCAACCCTTGCAGGGTGCTGTGGTTCCTGGTGGGGATACATCCCCCTGTGCTGGTCACCTCCCCACAGTGACAGCAATGGCAGGAGGTGGCCATGCTGCCACCCCCAGGCTCAGCCATGCCCAGAGCAGGCTCCCTCCTCACTGAGGCTGCTGGGGGACTGGGACTTTCTCAGGTCTCCATGGCTTCCTTCTCATGCTGGACTGGACTGGTGTGCACAGCCTCCTTCACCAACATGACCTCTCCAGTCCGTGGCTGTGACTGGTGACCACGGTGTCCCATGGGACCATGGCTGTGAGGATGCTCTGCAGAGGGCTGGGAGCAGGGCTAATGAGGATGAGCAGAACTGTGACGCCCCTCTGAGCAGGAGAGCAGGTTGGATCATGGTAGAGCATGCCAAGGACTGGTGGATTGTCCTTGCAGGCACTGGGAGAGAAATCTCCCCTGTCCCTGGGGATGGGAATGGCCTTACCTCGAATGTTTTTGGGAGGATCTGGAGGCTTTGGCTTGGGTCCAGGTTCTGCTGTGTTTGGTGGGCTCTGAACAGCTTGTGGTGACATCAGTTAGAGAGAACATCAGATTTAATGGAGAACCCTCTACTGCTTTAAAAAAAGGTGACAAAGGGACACTGGAAGCTCTAGGCTAGATACCTATCTGGGGTGCATTGGTCTGAACATATCTGGCTGAGAATGTGTTGAAGCAGGACTGAGACAAGGGCTCCAAGAAATTTGAATCTTTAAGCTAAATCTGCAGATCACTGTCAAGACCCAGGAGCCCCCCTTGTTTAGCAGAAACTTCTGGCATCACCTGGCACTGCTGCCCATGGGCTGGGCCTGTCCGGTGCCTCTGTATCAAACACAGTTTTGTTTCTGTGAGCCCAGAGACTGGTCCAGAAGCACAACAATTCCAAAGAGCCTCAACATCAGCACCTTCTTCTCCCTGGTTGAGTGTTTCCAAATGCTGGGTTGTGTCCTGGGTCCAGCTTCAACACTTGTTATGTTCTGCACTGGAAGGGATGCTCAATGTCTACAGGCACCCCGAGTGGGAAAGGGGAGCTGAGCACCAAGAGGACACTGCTGAAGCACATGGGAACCCTGAGGAGGAGAAACTTCAGCCCCAACAGCCAGCATGAAGCCTCCAAAGGTTCTCTCCAGGAGCAGCTCATGTGGGAGACCTGAAGCAGGGAAATACACAAGGCAGCATCTATGCTACAGACATCAGAGCCCTATCTATTTACAGAGATTCTGCTCTACAAATTGACTCTGGTCTCAGGAGATGAGAGGATTTCCATGCTCCTCCCTGTACACCCCAGCAGCAAGCTGTGAACAATCTTTTCTACCACTCTACCAATCCTTGTATTTCATGTATATGACTAAACCCTGAGGCTCAATCCAGCCTCACCAGGCTCCCAGCTGCAGGGTGGGCACAGACAATCCCTGAGCTATTTCCCAGGTGGGAGAAGGGGAAGAGAGGGACACGGAAAGCAGAGCAGTGGAGCTAGAAACTAAAGCATCAGGAGCTGGTACTCACTGGCAGGACCCAGTCTCGTGTCTCCTACCTTCTGCTCCTGGATCATTCTTGGATGGGGGAGAGCTCACTTGCAGTGGGGCAGCATCTGACTGGCTGGTGTAGTCTTGCAGGAATCAAAGGGGGAAAACTGTGTTATACTGGGGGAGCTGGGAACCACAGGGAGGGGGAGAGCTTGGGAGGACAAACCTCACCCAAGCCTGTGCTGTACTGGTGCCTGAGTCTGCTCGACACTGGGGACCTGGGACTGGGGACCTGGAACCCCCTGGGGTGCCTGAGAGCCCAGACAGCCCCTGCAATGCAAAGGGCAGGAGGCATTGGTGTGCTGAGCTGCCCATTCTCAGCCCCACTCAACACGTGGCATTTTGCTCATGTGTCTGCATAAGGAGCCTGGGGACAGAGCTGTTGCCTGGGTCCCCCTTTCCGCTGTGAAATAAGGGAACTAAACTGCCCAGGTGGCTTAGGACAGAGGCACAAAGTCCTGGTTTCTAACCTAAACTTCTAGGCCCTCCTTCAGGCTCTGCTTTGCCCTCAGAAAAAAAACAGTTTAAAGAATTTCTAAGCCATGGCTGAGCAATGAAACCAGCAAGAAGTTTGTGGATCACTTGTTTGATTGCCTTCCAAGCCCTCACCTCCCCTGGCTCCATACCCCTCCCTGGCTCCTCACTATTGGTGGCAGTCTTCAGGTTTGCTAGAAAACAAACCAAGGGATAAAATTTTAAAAGCCATATTATTAATTTCAAGCTCCAGTTGGGTAACATAAGGAGGAGGAGGAAAAAAAAAATACTCTCAATCCTTGCCAAGTTTCAAAGGACAAACCCGAGTAGGAGAGAAATGCGATTTCCCAGCCTCATCAAGGGGATGATAAACAATGCAGGATACAAAAGGAAAAAGAGAGGGGTTTTTTTGTTGTTTTTTTTTTTTAAATTACAAGCTCTAAGAGAAGGTGATAGACATTGTCCTTCTCAGCTGGAAAGTGAAAACCAATTGATATGAGTATAGTGTTAAAGAGAATATGAAAAAAGCCCTGTGCAAATTGGCAAGGGTTTAATTAGAGTCACAACAAAAAACAGCCCTGAAGGCATTTTGCTTTTTAGTCATTCACATACACCTCCACTCAGCCACGTTTACAGAGCCAGGAAACTTATTAATGCTCATTATCCAGAGAACCTTTCCCTTGTAGCTCTGGGATGTTAATGGACAGGTTTACATTTCAGGAGGAGGAGAGATGTTTTTCTCCCCAGACCCAGTTGAGACAAATGGGAAGCACTGGGCAGCCTTTATTCTGGGGGCTTGTATCAGCCCCTGCTGTTCTTGGTGGGTTTCTGGGGAAGGAGAATAAATGGAACCAAAAAGTCATGTTCCAGAGCAGGGCACTGGGGAAGCAGTGCTGGAGCAGTGGGAAAGGGACCTGAAAAAGTCCTTCTCAAAACATAAGCCCAGGGCTCTGCAGGGCCTACACAAACCCAGGCTTTTGCTGCTTTCTGCTGCTCCCTTAACCAAGCAAGTGGGGCTCAGATTGGTGATTTTTATTTTTTTTTTTTCCCCAGAGATGAACTGTTGAAACTGCTACAAACTGGGAGAGTAAATGGAAGTAGAGGGGGAAAAATCAACCACACTTTATTTCTGTTGGTTCTTTTTTTTCTTATTTTGACCATAAAATGTTAAAAAAAAAATATATAACAAATGGCATGGAAGGATTTGAAAGGCTTCAAGGAAGGCTTTGGAATAACAAAGTACTGAAGGTGAAAGAGAATAGCGCTTAATCCATCCTCCTTCAGGCAACTCAGCAATTTCCCTTCCTTCTCCCCATTTTGGCAGCCGTGACTGCCTTCAGACCACAGACTGAGCCCTTAAACTTGTTCTTCTCCCCCTCTCACCATACATCAGCCCACTGGGCACAGGAGCATCCTATGAACATGACCACAGCTCCACCTTGACCATGGAAAACACCAAAGGAAGGGGATGTCTGGCAGAGAAAACCCAAATCCCATCTACTCCTCTACGCTGCTTTCTGCCCTGCTGCTACCACTGGTGTGCAGAGGCACAAAGAAGAAGGGGAAAACACATTGGTCTGGCTTTAAATACCTGTTTTTGTCTGTGTTTCACTCATGGGCAGAGAGGCAGTGACCTCAGGGGTGGCTCTCATGGTACTTGCTTATGGTGGGAAGCAGAAATTCAGAGGGCAAAAGACAATGTGTAAATCAGAGAGTGAAACAGCACAGGGATCAGACAGAGCCCTAACAGAACTTTTAAAAAATATCTAAGATGACTTTAAAGCAAGGAGGGATTAATTTAATGCTTCTAAAATGCAGAAAGGAGGTTATGATAGAGTATCTCACTTTGGGGATCTGACCCAGCTTGGGGTTGTTGATTCTCCTGCAAATGGAGCCCCAGCAGGACCTCCAAGGGTCACCTCTTGACAGGTGTTTCAGTCCAAGTGTGTTACAGTCACAGCCCCTTGGGGCTATCATGGGACTTTTCATGAAGTACTTTGCATTTGGCAGGACTGGAGGGGGAGGAATGTCTCCAGTCCAAAGCAGATCAGGATTAGGCTGTGCATGGTTCCCTAGGGCTGGTCAAGACACATCCCAGACCTTTGGCATCAAACCCAGTGTGATGCCCATGTAAGAGAGCAGGTCCTGGAACTGCTGGGTGGCCCTGACTAACTTCTTATTTTTAGCAGCCACTCCAGGGGCTGTCTCCATCCCTGGCCACACCATTTTGAGGTGAGACCTGGCTGTACAGAAATATGGATTGGGGTTTGGATGGGGATGAGGAGCTTCAAGTTCAGCCCTGACCGTATCAAGCCAGAGATGTGGCAGCTGGACTGCCATTTATTTATTTATTTTGTCCTGTGCCATCAGTTAATGAAAGCATTACAAAAACATTTTCTCAGTCTAGGAAGCAGGTTTTGGAGAAGGAATGAACTCTGAGGTGCGTGAAGTCTCTCTCCCAGGTCTCTCAGAGCAGTTTGGCAGGAGACACTGCTGTCCCCACCACTGCCCAACCACACACAGATGCCATTCTGCCCACCCCAGATTTATGACACAAGCACAAGGCAGAGCACTGCAACTCATACACAAGACAGGCACTGAGCACACCACCCACACAGACACAGAGCCTACAAAAAAAACCAAAAAAACAAACCAAAACAAAACACAAAACAAACAAAAAACCCCTAAAATGCTGCTACAGGTGAGCATGGATAAAAATCAAATGACCCCAAGTGTGTGGCGCAGATGTAGCCCTGATCCCTGTCACTGCTGGGGTGACAGCCACGGGGGAGCTCAGGGCAGGGGTGGCTGAGGATGAGGAGGATGAGGATGAGGAGGATGAGGATGGCTCCTCCTGCACACATACGCCATGGAGCAGGCAATTCCCAACAGTCATGAGACTTTTGCTTTTTTGCCCAGGGTCACTCCAGCTCCATGGAAGTTGGAGCTGAACCTTTGGCTTCCTGATTAACTACTCAAGCAGGGCACTTCCATGAATATATCTCTATTTGCATAAACATGCAATCAAATGTCCTCATCCCTTTGACTGGCTGCTGGCAGCTCCCCCAGACAGACTGTTACTAACATGCTGTGGGTGTAAAACGTCCTCTTGGGAAATATCAGGCCCAGAAAGCAAGCGAGGGGAGGGATGCGTGTCTAATTCCCCCACAAGAAGCTTTAAAAAATGTCCTGCTGTTAAGTTTTATCTGCTCATTTCCAAGAAGACAAGTGAAAAACGCTGTCTCCTTGCTCATGGGAGGAGGGAAGGAGGAGCCCTTGGGAAAAGGACAAAAGTTTTCCTTTACGGGGTGATTTTTGAAATTAGGGAAGGGCGTTTCTGGCTCCAGCTCTGCAGGCTCCTTGGTTGCTCCTAGAGAAGCTGCCTGGGGGTTTCAGAGAGCAGCTCTGCCCCAGGAAAAACTGTTCCTGGAGGTACAGCCAGCCTGCATCCCCCCCCTGAGCCTGCCCCAGGGACAGACTCCTGCTAGCCAGGCAGTGGTGGGGATGGATGTGCTGTGGTTTTATGGTGGGGCAAGAGAGGATTCAGTGCTTTTCTGCCCCACCTTGTGCTGGGAGCTGTCAGAGAGCAGCCCTGTGGGGGAGAATGTGGCCAAGTGGCTCTAGGAGGGGTGGATTTTGAAAACCTTTTCTATTTGAAAGGAACAAAATGAGAAAAAAAAAGGGAAAAGCGTTGTTTTCCCTGCATCCAGTCCTGCCTTCACTTCTTGCTGCCTGCTGGTAACAGAGCCACAGCAGTGAGCTCAGCCACCAAGGGGGATGTCAGCCCATGATGTGGCTGTCCCCTGGCTTTGAGGTGGACCTTGCAGGCTGACTTCTGCTCATGGTGACCATAACACCTGGCTCGTGTTATACACATCAAATCTTACTTGGACTGAATAGAGGAAAAAAAAACCCAAAAAAAAGCCCACACCAGAACTGCCCAGAGGCTGGGGGACATGAGCAGAGTCAGGGTGATTTTTATCCATGTCTCTATCATCCTACGGAGCAGACCACCAGGGCCAGCAGCGTGGCAGCCCCAGGGGGTGTCCAGCACCATTGGAGGAGCCAGGATGGGAAGAAGATGAAAAGAGGAGGCAGGCAGCAGAGAGAGAGGCACCCACCTGGCTGGGTGGTGGTGGCAGGTTGGGGGGTGGTGGTGGTGGTTGTTGTTGTGGTTGTTGTGGTGGTGGTTGTGGTTGTTGTGGTGGTGGTTGTGGTGGTGGTGCTGACCCTCTGTGGCCGCTCATATGCTGGCAAGCAAAGAGAAGAGGTGGGAGGTGGGAGGCACTTACTGGGAGGGGGGGGAACCAGGGGTTTCCCCAGATGCCCCTGAGGCTCCTGCTGGGGCTGAACTGGTGACTGAACTGGTGATGGATTTCTCGGCACAGCTACAACTGGGGCACCGGGAGGATTAAGGGGATGCAGCTTGGGGATGCTGGATACAGGGAGCACGTGTGTGTGTGTGTGTGTGTGTGTGTGTGTGTGTGTGTGTGTGTGAGTGTGTGTGAGAGTGTGTGTCTGTCTGTGTGTCTGTGTGTTTGTGTGTGTGTGTGTCTGTGTGTTTGTGTGTGTGTGTGAGAGTGTGTGTGTCTGTGTGTGTCTGTCTGTGTGTCTGTGTGCGTGTGTGTGTGTCTGTCTGTGTGTGTGTGTGTGTGTCTGTGTGTGTGTGTCTGTCTGTGTGTGTGATGTGTGTGTTTGAGAGTGTGTGTGTGTGTGAGAGTGTGTGTGTGTCTGTCTGTCTGTCTGTGTGTCTGTGTGTGCAGGGGCTGGAGGCTGTACCAGCTTACTCTGGTGGTGCAGATATTGGCTTAAATACTTACATCTCTCTCATAAACTAATTTCCAGTTAAGCTGGAAAGAGGAACCAGAGCAGAGCTGATGGGGTGAGGAGCAGGGGGGGGTGCAGAGTAGCCCTGGCCAGGAGCTGGGATTCCAGTGCCTGGAGTCTCCATGCTGGCTGGCACAGCTGCTGCTCCCCCTCTCTGCCATCCCCCAGGTACTGAAGACCCCAGAATCATCCCCAGCACCCCCTTCTCTGCAGCAGGGCAGTGGAATTGATGGGTGAGAGCTGAGGAGGACCCACCCCAGCTCTGTGCCCACCCCACTCCTCACAACCTCTCAAACTAAAATAACGCTTTGGACACAAATTCCTACTTAACTTACACCTCCTGCCCTCCTGTCCTTGTTTGTCCCACTGCTTCATGCAGATTATTGTGCTTAATTTTGTAATAGCCCTGAGCTAGTTTAGGTCACTTCTAGTCTCCTGTGCCAGCTAAGTAATCTCTTCTTAACTGGCCTTGGACACAAATCCCCCCTGTCCACCTCCTGCACATTGCTCCCACCACCCTCCAGCTTCTCCCTAGCACTAAAATGTGGTGGGAAACATTTTCCAGTGAGAAAAAGGTAGCACTGAGGATGCCGAGCTCTGTTAAGAGGGAAAAAAAAATGTTAGCAAAATAGTTTTGACCAGAAAAGCAAAGAACATTTCGGACTATTAAAACATTTAGATTTTTTAAATCCTAAATTAAGGGAGATCTTTTTTTATTTCTAACAATTTAAATTTAACTGCTTAAAATCTAAATATGGTTCATTTACCCAGAAAAACTGCCCTCTGCTTTTCAATTAGGTGCATTTTTGTAATTGCATTTGCATTGCCCTGAGACTATTTCACCTCCAATTCTTTCCACGTGCCTGCAAACCAAAGACTTCATTATTCATTCAGCTCTCCAATTTGTTTCTCCTGGAGGGTAATTCTGAGCCACAGAACTCCAGCCCAGGCTCCTGCTTACCCCAAAACTCAAGGCTCTTTGATATCAAACTACCTCCAGCTTTGTTAAATCAGGAGCCCTACCACCCCATCAATCTTTCAGCAGAAATCCCTGCTGAGCTCCACTCTCTGTGCTCTCAGCACCACAGACACATATTCATATACATACACGTGTACATACAGATGTACACACTATATATACATGTTTTATTATCCATAGCCCAAGGTGACCCAGCCTGGATGTTATGCCTAATAATTCAAACCCAGCCCTCTCTGCAATACTTTGGGGGAAAAGTTCACAGCAAGCACTGGTGGTTTTGAAGAGACTTTTTTTTTTTTTTTTAATTTCCTTTCCAGCTGCCATTCTAACGAACCTCATGGGGGGAAACCATGCCAGAGGAAGAGGCAAAATGAGGCTACTGAAGTCAAAGGAAGAAAATATAAGATTCTTTGACAGGACAGAAATGAGGCACAATTAGGGAAGACTTATAGCCTGGAAAACGATAATGCACAGAAAATAACCAATTTTTTTTTTTTTTTTCCAAGTGACATCCACAAGGACCATGCACTGGGGGCCAGCATTTCAGTTATGTTTTTACTTACTGCCAAAGGCCGAGCCTGCAGCTGCACCTGGAAAAAAGAAAGAAGCCTGGTCAGGGGGAGTGGGGCTCTGATGCCAGCAGGAGATCAAACAAACTGCAGTTAATTACCAGGGGTCTTGCTCGCAGAACATCAGTTTGCTGCAGCATCCTAAAAGCTGCTTTTGTCAAACCACAGAGGCAACCAGACAGGGCTGTCTGGGGTCTTGGCATCTCAAGCTTTTCACCTTTTTCTGTTAAGCATTCCCTTGGTTACAGGGCAGCCAAACACCTCTGGGGTGCCCTGGGCTCAGTATAAAGTGTGGGGTCTGAGCCAGGGTGCTGCACTTGGGTTGGACACCCATCCCATACAGTGCTTGCTTAACCAGACAAAGCCCCTGGCTACAAAGCCACTTTTCTACAAAGCCACTGGCTTTAACCTGCCAGCTGAAGGCCACCAAGGTTCTGGCTTTGGGCACCCAATGGCCACATCCCTTCCTCCTGTAACCATTCTGAGCTTTGCATGAACATAAAGCACAGGACCAGGGATGGAAGAGGGGAGGCCACAAGGAGGGGAAGCTTCAGCCTCTGCTGCTGAGGAAGAGGATGCTGTAGGGGAAGGAGAAAGCAACAGGGAGTAGGGGTAGGGGGGGGAGGAAGATGACTGAGTGACAGATGGGAGGAGAGAGGAATGGGAGAATAAAGAGCAGAGGAGAAAGAGAAATAGGAAGAGACACAGGGAACGGATGGGAGGGAAAGGGAGAGAACAGCGTGTCTGTGCCTGTCAACACCAGAAATTCTCCCAGGCTCCTTTGAAGCAATGCAGCCTCGTGGTGGGAGCTGACAAGCTCGTTCCCTTTCAAAGAACCTGCTCCTCTACCAACCCTGGCACACACAAAACATTCCCGTCACGGCCTTCGAAGCCTGAATTTCAGCTTTGATCATCTTAAAGCATATAAATCTTTCAAAAAATTTAGGGGGAGGGAGGGAAAAGATTCTCTTTGGTAATGCTCAAAGCTGCTGCTTGAAAGGCTGGAGTGGCTCTGTGACATTTAAACAAGTCTGGTAATGTGGACTGGACAAAAATCCAGTGGAAACTGGCCCAGCTGTGATGTTTTCTGCCCCAATTCCCCTGCTCAGTGGGTATGCATCCTTCCCCTCCTCTGTGTCCTGTCAGTGCCTTTCTCCAGCAGACAATGGGATGAGCCTGGAGCTGCGCAGCTCACGGCGCCTGCCCTGAAATGGCAGCACAGAGAAGAGGCCCCAGAAAGCAATCCAGAAAGCAACCTCTGCTCTGGCCAGCACTCAGCCCATGGACTACTTGGAAGCCAGATCTCTACTGTGACCAGATGCCGCAAGGCAGAGCCATCAGCAGTGCTGAAGAGACCTCTCCCTGCCCCAAACTCACCCTGCCCGTTCCCAACCATCATTTGGGCTCAAACCACATCTGCACCACCCACCCTGGGTACCAGGACTGAGTACCCTGGTACTCCTTCTTCAAAGCTGAGCACCCTGCACTGATGGGGAAGGACACAGAGCTGCTCCCCCGTGGGTGCTGTGCAGAGGACTTACAGGCATTGGGGGAGCCATTGGGGAGGGGCAGGTAGGATCCTGCTCGCCAGGACCTGGAGCGAAAGTTCTTCTTGCACTTGCCACAGTCCTGCCCCGTGGTGTTGTGCTCACACTCACACTGCAGGCTGCCCTCCTTGAAGGTGCACAGGTTGGCATGGAGGTTGCATTTACACCTAGAAGAGGAAGACAAGGAGAAGAGCTTTTTGTCAGGTTTTACTGCAGCTCCACCTCGGCCCTGGCGTAGTCCTGTCCATGGGTGTGAAAATGTAAAGGTGGGGCTGGGCCAGTTCACCCTTTCCTCTTCCTTCTGCAGGATTTTTTTACTGAACTTAGCTGACAGCTGGTGTTGGGGTTATGATGTCCATGTCCTTGCCCCAGGTGGATCTGCACTCTCTGTTCCAAGATGAGGCATTCTTCACTCCCACCATCTGACTGCAGAAGCACAGATCATTTAATGGTAAGTCAGCATCTCCAGCTGAGACCCCAGTAAGGATTAACACATGCAGATTTATTTTTTTTTTCCAGAAATCTGAGTGATCAGCTCAGACGTAGACATTTACTTGGAGGCAGAGAGGACAGCTTTGAGGTTTATATGCAGAAGGTAACACTGGTGGGATTCAGCCCCTTGGTCCCTGCTAAAATCAAGAGTTTTCTCTTGTGATGGGGTTGCACAGCACAAACCCTTTTCCCTACACACAGCCCCAGCCTGCAGTGACCAAAATAACACGGAGACTGAGCCCTCCTCAGAACCTGGCTTTTAGTCCCCACCTCATCAGAGCAAGCAACAACAAAACCCACTACTCAGCAATTTGCTAACATTAACAAACTTTTAATGAGCTGTAGTGCAGTACACAGGGAATAATTATCTCTGTGCACATTAATTCCTGATCCTCAGGCTCAGGAGGTGTCTTGAGCATGGAGCCTGAGCCCATAACTCACATGTGCCTCTAGTGACTCCTGGACCTGAGCTGAGGCCACCAGGTTTGGTCTGGGGACCAAACCCCCTCATTTCATTCCAGAGACTGGATTCCTGGAACAGCCCACCAGTTTTTCAGTATTTCATGCAATAATTTACACTTTTAGAAGCAGACCCACTAGAAAACAGTCCTGCTGTGCCTGGGAAGAAGTCTGGCTGGGCAGAGCTTTGTTTTACAGAGTTAATTTCACAGGGGATGCAGAGCTGAGGGGAATGAACCACTTGCAGAGGAGATGGAGGAAACCTGGCCTGCTTCTTCTTGTGCTCTGTCTGCTCTGGGATAAACAACCTGGATTAGGCTGAGCCTGCTCCCTCCCTGGTTTGGGTGCCACGCATGCCCACCACCTCCTGGAGCCCCCAGAGATGCTCCCCAGCCTCCTGCCTGACCCTCTGAGGCTGCCTTTGCTCTGCTCCTCCTCACGCATGGCTGGATAAGCTGACCTCATGTATGATTTTTTTTATTTTTCTCCTCCCCCTCCCCTCCCTTGTCCTTAATTCTAGAAAACCCCACTCAGAGGCTAAGCATAAGCAGGATGAAAAGAGTCTCTCCCCATCTCTGGCCAAGCAGGGGAGGGAATATTGCATTCTCTAAAAGGAAGGAAGAAAGCAAATGTGGTTCATGGAGCAGAGGCAGCCACACTCTGCATGCTCCACTTCAGTCTGTGTGTTAGGGAGAGATGGAGATGCTGCATCATGGCACTTACAGCCTCTGAGGATCAGTGCTGTGGGAATGAGCTGTGAATCCCAGTGTATGGGGGAAGGAAGAAGCTTTGGCTGGTACCTCCACAGGAGGGACACCGAATCCCAGCCGCTCCATGTCCCCTCTGCCTCTGCTAAGGAAGGATTTCAGTTGCACCATCCCAGCCCTTTGGCAGAGGTGATGCCCAGCCCTGGGATGCTGCTGAGACTGACTCTGAATTATTCAATATCCACCCAGTGTGGCCTCCTTCTCTCACTTCAAAATGAGCAGAGGGGAGCAAAGCAGGCAAGAAAGAAGGTTAAAGCAGGTCAGAGCCTCCCTGCTGCTGCTCTGAGCCCAGCCTGAACCAGAGCAACAGCTTCTGGGAGCTGCAGCTCTCCTCCCTCTGACTGCTGACAGGAGCCATCTCCAGGGTGAAGCCATGAAATCCAACTGCAGGGGAGTTTGAGAGCCCCAGGGGAAGGGGTTTCCTTGTACCAAGGAAGGCAGGGCCTGGCATCCCCCTTGTTTTCTCTGAAGTCTGTGATGACCTGGAGAGCAGTGCTTGGCTCCTGGGCACAACAGCCCTGGCTGAGCAGCACCTGGTCCCTCGTGGTGGCCTGGGGCACCCCTGACCACCCTGCAACACATCCTTGCTGCTGGCATCCCCCACCAAGGGCCAAGCAGCCGGGTCACGGGGCTTCTGCCAGCTCCAAGCTGCTGCCATGCGGGAAGGTGAAACCCCCTCACTTTTCACTGAGCTCCAGCTGCAAAACCAAGCAGCAGAACTCAACTGGGAAACTGAGGCATGGGTGCATGCAGGGGGCAGTGGAACATGCCTGGTGGAATGCACACAGCAGTCCTTTGCTGCTGAGCAGGGCTGGGAGCCCAGCACCACCTCCCAGCACAGCCCCAGCAAAGGCACCCACACAGCGGGATGGGGACAGGATGGGTGTCACAGATGTCCCCAAGGCACTGCATGGAGGGGTGATGGGCACTGTCCTTCCCAGGAAAAAGCCTCACTTTCTCATTGCTGTAAAGAAGGAAAATTAAGTGAAGAAGAAAGCAGTGGCATTCGGTCACCCTGCCTGCCTGTGCCCAGTGCACTGATGGGCCCTTTGCCACTGTGCTGAAAGTTTTGTTATCCAAAAGATCAATTTTACCAGGGAATTGCTTTCTGAGCTCGACCTTTGAAGGCCATCAATCTAAGCAGAGAGCTCTAACCCCAGCCAGCTGACCCTGCAGCACTTTCCAGCCCTATCAGTCAGGTCCCATTATTTACCCTCCAGCAGCCCAGCCCCTGGTGTGAAGGTTTCCCTGCTGCTGGAACTCAGCAGTTTGGCTTTAACCCCTTCTCCAGGCTGCTCTGCCTCCTCCTTTGGGCCTCCAGCCCCAGGCCAGGTGCTCACTGATGGTAACATCACTCCCCAGCCAAGATCCAACTGCTGGAGATTGGACCAAAGGACATCAGCCCAGTCCCCTGGGTGGGAGCTGCCAGCTCTGCTTGCTTTGCTTCTCTTCCTTGGGCTGCCAGCCATGGCTGGAAAGAGGATGAAGGGAAAGGTAAGGAGCTGCTTAGTAATTAGGAGCTGCTTAGTAATGAGGTTTAACTTAGCAAGCAGTGGGGCAGACATGCAGGAGGCAGCCATGGCCCTGCTCCAGCAAAGTCCTGGGGGCAGTGTGTTCTCCTTGGGCTTTGGGGGTGACCTGAGGAGCTGGGAGCATTTCTCCTCCGTAACTTCTGGGTCAAAACTCAGAGAAACACTGCTGCTTCTTGGAAAGCATTCAGAGCCCACATAGCATCCAGCTGGAGGAGAGCAGCCCCAGCAGGAGCTACAGCACCCACCGTGGGCTGGAGACACCCAGGTCCTGTGCCAGGCTGTCAGGAGGTGCACACAGAAGTGTTTTGCATCCATCAGGAACCAGCTCCCACCATTCCTCAGCAAAAGTGGCTGGAGCAATACCTGGCCCAACATGTTCCAGTCTGCATAAGGGGTGTTTGTGAGTTGATTTTACTGCAGGTCCTGCAGCTGCTGCTTCCCTCAGAGTGGGGCAGTGTGGGCTGAGGCTGCCAATGCCTCCATCAGGGAACATCAGAGAGCTAGGAGAGCCAAGGAAAGTTTACAGGAAAGTGTACTTTTTTACTCTCTTTTCCTCTGTTTCTTTTTTGGTTGGTTGGTTTTGGTTTTGTTTTTTTTCCCCAGACATAAAGAAGAGTTTGCCATCCCTGCATTTCTCCAAGTCAGCATCCTGGAGGTCACAGCAGTGAGTGGTTGGAGAGGTGCCCAGTGCCAAGCCTGTGTGCAAGGGAAGGAGATGCCTGTGCACAGGCTTTGAAAGGGAAAGGTGAGTGCCACAAACCCTCAGGAGCTGCAGTGGGAGTGGGAGAACAGCCTCAGTCTTAGAGCTTTCATGAGTAATGACTTCTGAAAATTATTTCTACCCCAGCTCTTTGCTTTCTTTCCAAGGATCCTTATGTGTTTTACAACCTCTTTTCTGTCCATAAGCCCAATTTGTAAAGCAGGGAAGTGAGGCAGAGAAAGGTAAAGAGCATCCTCAAGTATACTCAGTCTCCATGCACCTCTCACCCAGCCTCAACCATGGGGTGAATCTTGCCTTGCACCAGTCTCCTTAAAAAAAGAGCCTGGGTAAAGACACAGGGCAAAAAAAGTCCTGTGGACGATCACTTCCCCTCCAACTCTCCTTCCAGTCCAGCCCAGGCTCTTATCTCCACCCCATGCTCACCATGAGGATGCTACTGCACAGGGATGCTCAGGGGTCCTGGTCTCCTTCTCCTGCCTCCCGGGCCCCTTTCCTCTGCTTTCCCCCCACCATGGGCTGGGCAGGGATCCCCTCCTGCTCCCTCTTGGTGTCAGGGAGCAGCAGCACCCGGGTAGAGCTGCTAATGACTGTCATCCAAGGGAAGGCTTATGATAGCTGCCTCTGAATTGTTTGCTCTCGCTGTAATTGATGAGCCTTTAATGAGTCTCCTGGGACCAAGTGTTTGAAGGGAGCTCTTTCCTCTCCCTCCCCGAGGAAAACGATGTTTCAACTGATCTCAGATCTCGGGGAAACATGAATAACTCTTCTCCATCTCTCTGTTGTCATCCCCAGCCCTTGCTCACAGCATGCTCTGGCAGCTGCCTGGCCATGACTTACCCACTTTTTACCCGCTCCTTTGCAAGTGTTTTGGCAGCTCAGCACAAGCAGGGAGCAAATCTTTTGGGCAAAGCAGGACGGGCGCTGAGCTTGGACTGTTTCTGGCCCATCTGTGCATGCAGAAGCAGGTAAAAATAGTTCCTAATGGATTGGCCATGGAAGTAGCACCATCCTTTTGGGGAGAGCAGTTATATTAGGATTTGCCTTGCTGGGAGCTCACTCTGGCAAAGGTTTGATACCACCAGTGAGCAGAACAGGGCTGGAAGGGCTGAAGAAGGCAACTGTGGCTCATTCGTCCCAGGAGCAGGGCTGGGAGTGCAGCTGAGCCTGCAGCCCAGGGGCTGAAAGGGGAAGAAAAGCCATTTTAACTGCTGTTTCTTTCCACTCAGGCAAAGGAGAGGGGCTTCAGGGTTTTGCTGCTTTTTGCAGAGCCAAAAAACTGAAAAAAAAAAATAATAATCCGTGGGTTAAGTCAGAGGGACACAAGTCGGTTCCTTCCTTGTGGGTTTTCACTTTTGGTTGTGTGGTAGGGATGGATGAGCCCTGCCTGTGGGGAACAACCCTCCTCACTGCCCTTCAAAATGATTTGAGGTTTGGGTTACAAAGAAGAGACAATTTAAAAGATGCCAAAGTGGAAAGCACACTAGCTCGCTGTTCCCATTCGAGAGGCTATTTATTTTAAATAAGTTGACACTCACCAGCTGTCAAGATCCTGCTGACTGGTGGAACATTATTTACATTCAAAGCTGTCTTAAAAAGCAAACACGAAACCAAACTTTCCCATTAGGGGGTCAGGCAACAGAAGGGAGGAAGGGTGAAGAGGACATCACACGGATCTGTGAACACAAATATTTGCCGAGTAATGTGTATAAATGCTCTTGGTTTTTCTCCTGGAATGCAATAATGCCTGCAATTGAGTTCATTGGCCAAATTGAATTTGGGCTCCTGTAGAAGTCTCTTTATATAAAGTGCTTTAACATACATCACCTTCTCAGTCTATTGACAAAATTCTATTATCTGTTCAGGGCTGGATGCAACTTGGCAACAAAATCAGAGGGGAAATAAAAACCTTTATAAACCAAAGCCAGGGGCAGGTAACAGGACCTTGGGCATCTCTCTTCAGGTATTGATAGTGTCAGAAGTGGCTGGGGGAAGGTGGAGCTCTGGGTTTCTTGCTAACTCCCTCCCCTCCAGCCCAGCAGCTTTCCCTCCATCTTCCTGCAGTGAGAGTGAAAACCTTCAGGAGACTCAAGGAAAGCCAAGTAAAGAGCTGCTGTGCATTATCCTAATTTAACTATCTGACCAAGAGCAAGATTTTGCTTGAACTTGAGCTGATTCCAGCCTGGAAGAATGCCAGGGAAATTCAGGCATCCAGCTCTCAGGGGCTGCCCAGCATGGAGGTGAGGATGGGCTGAGGAACTTGGCTGTCCTTGACACGAGGATGCTGGCAGCTCCTGGGACCCAGGGCCTGGCTGGCAGGAGCTGCAGGGGAAGGAGCAGGGCTGGGCAGAGGTGATGCTTGCCCTGGTTTTTGTGGTCTTCCCAAAGCTGCTGAGCAGGGATGGAGGCTGCAGGAGCATTGGGATTGTTCTCAGGAAACGTTTGGGTGAGCCCATGGCTGGTTTGGAGCTGATGCTCCAGCACTGGGGCTCAACAAGCTTGGCTGAGGGAGCCCACACTCACCCAGCTTCTTTACCCCAGCTCCCTGCCTGTCCTCCTTTGCAAAGCAGCTGTGGAGAAGCTGGAAGGTCCCACACTGCTCCTCTGGGAAGGGCATCAGTCAGTACTTGAAATCTAAGACCTTCAACAAGAGACTCCAGGAAGTTGCCTCCCTTCCAGAGACAGCTCTGTGGGAGCTGGTGAACATCTGTGGCTGCAGCAGCTTCATCAGCAGAGCCAGGAAAGAGGAATGTCCACACAGGACAAAGCAGCTGGGGACAGCCAGGACACCCCTGGTTCCAGCTGAGCTACAACCTCAGGAGAAGCAGACTGAGCTGTTGTCACTGCACTGTCCTGGAGGACAGGGGACCATTAGAGGGCTTTCCCCTTCAGTTCTTCTGAGTGAGTAAAAGAGGTGCCAAGAAAATCCTCTGAAAGGCAATTGGTTGAAGAGAGGAAGGGAAATGCCATTGCAAAAAGTGGAAACCTCATCTTCCTGTTGGTGCCTCTGGCCTGACCAAAGCCCCAGAAGAGGCTGCACAGAGCAGCGTGGTCATCAGCACCACTCCCTCCTCCTGCTCCCTCCAGGGACCGCTCATCACTGGCAGGATGGACAGACAAACAGACAGACCAAGCACACACTGGGGCAATGGAGAAGAAAGAGAGAAATCTTAAAAATCAGCCTAAAACTGTTTAACTTCTGCTCAATCTGATTTCTCCTAACTGGATTCACATGTCCTGGCCATGGCATATTAACTTCAATTACAGCTTATTAATGTCTCTCTGATGGGGAGTGCCCCACTGAGCACCGTGGTGACTGGGCTGATGAAGGGGAAAAAATTACTCCAAAGAAACACGGTGGGTAATGGAAAGAGAACCAGCAGCTTTCAGCACGCCAGCCACCAGCCCTGGCAGCCAGGAAAAGCTCATTCACCCATTCCTGAGGAGGCAACCCAGCTCCGTGCTGCAGCCAGGAGAAAATGAAGCAGTGAATAGAGATCTGCAGGGAAAAGTCTTTCCACTTCCCTTCCCCACCCTGCCTGGCACACACACAAGCACACAGGCCAAGGGCTTGCTCGTGTCTATTCCTGTCTTGACTCCTCTGCATCTCCAGTTACTCTGCAGATCAATAGAGACAGGATGGAAGAATGGGAAAAAAAAAAAAAAAAAAAAAAGATACCAAGAAGAAGAAAGTGAGTAAAAATAAACTGAAAATAAACTGTCAGCCATGAACGGAGAAATGGACCTGGGTGAAGGTTGTGGGAGGAGACACAAAAGAAGCCAGCAGAGCAGACCCTTAAGCACCAGCCCATTGCACCAGCCCTGGCTGCTCTTTTTTTCACTAAGTTTGTAGGGATTTTATCTTTTGAAACAAGCTCTGCTGCTATTAAATGATATTAAATCTGGCCAGTGAGTTCAAAACACATCATGGGGGGAGGTGGTGGGGAAGAAGCCAGCTGAGCAGCAGCAAGATTTGTGGAGAATCCCACAGCACAGCCAGAATTCAAAAGTACTGAAGGGACGTGTCCTGCACAGGGCAGACAGGACAGGCAATGGGTTCTGGGGAGGAAGGCACGGGTGGTTCACCAGGAGTGTTGTAAGGTGTAACTTAAAGCACCCCCAGGGCCTGTAGGTGCAGCAAACCCCTGGTTCTCTGCACCGTCACCTCCCTGCTTGGAAGCCAGAGGTCATTGCACAAGGACACCAAACATTAAATCCTAATTTACCACTTTCCAAGCCGAAAACTCTGTTCCAGGAAAAAGCTGCCAGCTGAGCCTGGCAACTCATCTCAACCAGGTGACCACACCAAGAAAAAGACCAACCCAGCCCCTCTGTCTGCTGCTGCCTGTACCCCTGCCTGCCCCAGGGCAGTGAGGGCTCTGCCACCCTGAAGCTCCCTGGACCCTGTTCCAAATCAGCCTCGGTGGCTCCTGGAAAACATTTTTTGCTTGAAAGTCTGAAGCCAAAGGTTTGGAAAAGGTACAAATGGCTCCTCAGGGGCAGTGGACAGTCTGGTCAGAGAGGGGCAGGTGAGGGGGAGATGGCTCCCCTCTCACCTCTAAATCGCCCACAAGCTGGATGGGAAATCAGCCATCTCAGCATTTTTCCACCTGACTTTGATTTCTTGGTTGCTGTCATACCCTAACGTATGGCATCGTACACAGACATGAAAAAAAACCCAAAAAACAACAGGAGAAACAAACCCCCTCCTGCCTGCCTCTGCCCCAGGGTATGGTGGGGGATCTACCCTGACCCCAGCCTTGTCCTGCTGAAGCCAAGGATGCCCCAGGTGTGCAGAGCTGACTGGGGACTGGCAGTGAGCTGAAGTTTGTTGGGATGCACCTCATTCCTCATCCTCCCACCCCAGGCCCACCAGCACTGCCCCTGAGATTTCTGGGCAATGTCTGGCTGTGTATGCACGGCCTGGGACAGGGTATCTGAGAGGGAATTCAGACTCCAGCTACCCACCCATACCATGTCCCAGCTCCCCCCAGCACCATCTCCAGCAGGACACAGCCCTTCCCTTAAACACAGCCTTGGACGTGCCCCGGCTGTTCCCTGCAAGGACAAATCTGGTTTATTACTGATGCTGCCCTGCCTGGGGAAAGAGAAAGAGTATTAGAGGTCAACAGCAAGGCTGATGGCTTAGTTTTCTAGCAGAAACCCTCTTCTCACCCCTCTAAGAAGGGACACTCAAAGAAACAGAGCAGCTGTTACCTGCCGGTGACTTCAATGTTGGAGACAGCGTAAAAGTATTTGTACAGGTTCTCCCTCTGCACATAGGTGCCCCCCAGGGCCGGTCTCAGCAGTCTCATCCTCAGGTCAGTGATGGTGAAGAAGTCTTTGAGCCCCTTGGCACTCTCCAGCCGGGTGTACAAGTTGTCTGTGTTCTTGAGGTCAGGGCCAGCAAAGATGGCAAAGCGATCCCTTACCTCGAACCGGACGTTCTTCTCTTTTTTGGAGCCCGCCCAGCGGGAATACTCCTCAGTGCAGAGCACTCTGTTGGCACTGGTGGTGGAGAGGTCCCGGACCCTCCTTGCTGGCATGCTGAAGGCCTCCATGCAGTCATCTGCATAATACTGGTAGGGGTGCCAAGTCCTCCCGTTGTCCAGTGACTTCTCCAGCATCATGATGGTGGGGCGGCCGTACTCGAAAGTTATCACGATGTCATCTGTCAGCTCGATGCTCTTGTTCCAGGACAGGGTGATGTTGGCCAGCAGTGGCTCCGGGTACCGGCGCCACGTCACACTCTGCCAGTACGTGGCCAGCCCTTCGTCCTCATTGTCAAACATGAGTTTGGGTGGGTGGGCCAGGTCTGGGTTGGAGGCATCGCACTCATCACTGCACAGGTAGGGGTTCTCCTGGAAGAACAACAATGGTCACCAGAGAAGAAGGTGATGCCCGGGCATGGGGTGGGCATCACGGGCATGTGGCTGAGCTCACACCATCACTGGACCCTGGTTTTAGCTGCTTGTGTCAACCTTAACTGCTGGGCTGGGGCTTACCGGGGTCTGGCTCTGGATGATGCTACTTTCTGAGCATGAATTTAAGACAGAGAGACACAGCTTTGCCTCTGCTCTGAGGATGGCTGAGCTGTTCCCTTTGAACGGTCCTTTGGGAAAGGGCTTTTCAGTTTGGCATGGGGGCAATTTTTATAGAAAGCTCTTTCCCTGAGACTGTCTCTGGAAAGCTTTGCTTAAGCTTGGCCGAGGTCCAAGCTGCCTTCACCCCCATTCCCTTGCAGGAGCTGAATGTTTAAAACCCCCAAAACTCTTTTGTGGCCCCAAATGCTGAACGGGCATCATTCCCCAGCACCTCTAGATGAGGGAAACTCACCAGGTAAGTGGAGCAAAGCACTTCTCAGGCCACCTTACCTTCCCCAGCTGCAGCAGGAGGTGCAGTGGTTGTAAGCTGCCCCCAGGGACCAGAGGCAACAGTGTCTGCTCCTACATCATTGTCTATGGGCCCAAAAGATGGAATAAAAGGTCCAACCATCCCATTCTGCCCACAAGTGACAGTGCATGGCCAGGCTTGCATGTTTTGCAGGGACACTCGCACACCTGCACGTGTGCTCAGCTGCACTGAGGACATATTGTCAAGGTCATGGACCAAATGCTGAAGTTTTGGAGGTGAGCATCAGGGATAACTGTGCCCATAGGTTCACTTCTCATCAGTATGTGTGTTAAAGCCCTACAGCTCCTGTCCCCAGGAATGTGTGGGTCAGACCTGCCTTAGGGATGATGCAGGGCTGTGCTACAGTAGGTGCCATCTGCAAAAAAACCCCTGCAACACACTGCAGAGCTTTTTTGCACATGAAGCATCTCTTTGCTGTCACTTTACCTCCCTCTTGGAGTCCAAATCCAGAGGATAGAAGAGGGAGAGGGATGGGTAGGCCAGGGGGGTCAGCAGTAGTGGGGTCCTGACCAGGGAAACAAAGTCACCTGGCAGAGGGAGGAGGAGATAAAGCACTTGGAGCTGCTCAGGGCTGACAGTTGGAGACAAGAACTCTGAAGCCCAACCCTTTTGAGCACTTACCTCCAAGGTAAGACCCCACTGGGTTTTGTGGTCTGGTTTGTGACTGTTTTGTGTATGGTCTGTTTTGTGACCTGCTTTTTGGGTACTGTGTGTATGTCCAGGGGATCTGACTTGCCCAAATGGATGCTCTCAGGTGCAAAGTGTGGCTGTGCTTTGGATGCAGAAAACAACGTGTAATGTGAGGAGCTTGGGAAAATCTGAGCTTTGCCACCTCCAGCTGGGCAACCAAAAGTCCTGGGAGCTGCTTAGAGCTTCTCCCTTCTGTGGCTGTAGAATGGACCTTGGGTGCCTCCCCACAGCTTGGACACACATGCTGAAAGTGAGCAACTGCTTGCACAGTGAATAGAGACCACAGCTCTGAGGAGCCTGGGGAAGCTCAGGAGGCCATAAATAATTTGGTCTCCCAAGCAGGGTGTGAGTAGCAGGCTGTAAATAAGGCACGAGGCTGCTCTGCGTGCAGCAGGGAGAAAACAAACCAGCAAGCAGCTGATCTGTGTGAGAGCATCAGGCTCCTGTGCAGGGGATGGAGTGGTGTCCTTGGGGAGGAAAGGGAAAAGGGCACAACCTGGCTTGTCCTGCAAGAATGTGTGTGACAGGGAGCAGCAGGAGCTGGTTGATAAATCAAGGCAAAACTCACACCATTTTTGATGATGGCTTGCTCTCAGACAGGCACCTGCCTGATGGTAAAGCCATGAGTCCTGTGCTGGGATTTGCTTTTCTTGTTCCGGCCCAAACCTGGAGCCACGTGTGGTTTTTGCCATCCCTGCACGTGCTGGGAGGAATGGCTGGAGCTGCTGAGCTCTGGTGCTGTGCCCATCCCTGGAGAGGGGAGGCTGCTAAACGGATGCTCCAAGGGATGGTTAATGGTGGAGCTGGCAGTGCTGGGTTAGCAGTTTGATGATCTCAAATGTCTTGCCCAGCCCAAATGATTCCATGGTTCAAAATGAGCTACGGTTTTGTTATTTCTCCCTTTCTTGCAGCTGTGCTGACTGAGCAAGGGAACTCAATGGAGTGCTCAGGCTTGCTTGGGTGGATCAGGGGGAAGGCTGAGGGCACCTGCCCAGGTGTTCTTCCCCCCTCCAAAGAGGGGGAGATGTCTTCAGCAAGGGGTGATGCCAGCTGGGGTGCAGCAAGGCTCCAAGTTAGGCTGGGGCTGGGGGGCGGTATCCTCTCCCACTGCAGCGTGTTGTTCCGGAGCAGGAATTACAAACCCAAAGATATTGACATATTTAATATGCTCTCCTGACTCGTCACGTTCAGAGGAATTATTTACCTCTGCTAATGAGACCCACCTTCCTGTGGGGGGATGTAGTTGCCTCTTAGCACAGCTTTACAGCAGTGGCTGATGGAGAGAAAAAAAAAAAAAATCTCCTTCGGATGAAGCACTGGGGGCTCTGAGCACATTTCCTGGGCTGAGGAAACATATTGTGTTGCTGTACAGCCCTCCTGCCAATGTGGTCATACAGATGGCTTAATAGGATGGTCCTGAAAAGACCATCCCGGGGTCTGTTTTCACCTTTTGTCTGAAGGAGGGTGCAGCAGTGGGGATCTGGTGGGATCTTGGTGGGGATCTGGCTGGAGGCAGAGGCACAAAACTCCCTGGTAAACCCTCCTGGCTGCTCAGAGCAGCTCTGTATGAGCAGGAGCCTGGGTGCATGGAGCCATCCTGCCAAAAGCACTTCTGTTGTGTGGTTTCCTTGTGTGCAGCAGCCATGGGGGCTGCCAAACCCTCGAGCTGGTGTCAGATGAATCTCCACTGAGTCTTTGCTGCGAGAGTTGTTCCCAACGTGGCCAGGCTGGCCAGCTTGTTTTCTTTGAAGGCTTCCTTAAACGGTGGCCAAACTATGCAAGGAAAGGACTCTGTGACCAAACCACAATAAGAAAACATTACCTGGATCTCTAAAGGGTGGCCAGGCTGGGAGGTGGAACAAGCTTCCCAGAAGCAATGAGGGAAGCAACCGAGTCTGACAGGCGCGATGCCACTCCTGGTGTCCCGTCTGGAGGGACAGAGCTGGCCAGGCATGTCCCTGGCAGAAGACCTGGCAGGTCAAGAGCAGGAATGAGCAGAGCCAGAACTCTGCTTGTGTCCCATCTGCTCGTCCCAGAGATCAGGGAATGGAGGTGCCCAATCTCTGCTGCTCCTGTACATCCCAACCCATACGGATGCCCAGTGCAGCAGGCAGTGAGCCCAAGGGTGTCTTTATCCTCCCTGATGCTCTGGGGTGGCACAAGGCTCCAGAGCTTTGTGTGAGCAGAACCTGGTGTGAGTTCCAAACACAAAAATCACCTCTAAGTGACAGTGCTGAAAGGTGGGGGAGAGCCTCAAAAGCCACTGAGTGAGTCACATCACTACAGTTTCCTCTGCTAAAATGAAGTGTTCCTTTTTGGTTTTAGGTTTATTGAATTGTCCTTCCTCCACGGGATGCTCAATGCATTTTTGGCTGGTGGGGTGGTTTGAAGTCAGCTGGGAGGGCAGGGGGGGAGCGGAAACAGATGGGCATCCTTTGGCTGCTCCCTGGGTCCTGGTAAGATCAGTTAAAGCCCTGTTGAAACAATTCCAGGTATTATTTTTAAATCTGGTTTCCTCCTCCAAGCCGTGTGTCCTCCAAAGAATCTGTCCAAAGTCTTGATATTTACATCTTCAATCTAAAAGTCAGAATGCATTAGCCAGGCAAACCTTG
Organism: Heliangelus exortis; assembly: GCF_036169615.1. NCBI lineage: Eukaryota > Metazoa > Chordata > Aves > Apodiformes > Trochilidae > Heliangelus > Heliangelus exortis. The sequence continues at coordinate 10,335,562 of NC_092443.1, forward strand.
GTCTCAGAGAGCTTAAAATAAACCAGCTCACTTTGAATCTCACACTACTACATCAGTTGTGAGTGTCCTCACAGCAACCAGATGTTGCAGGTTTCCAGCTCCCTAGAGTCATATTTTGGTTGTTTGCTTCTTCAGGGTTCACCAAAGACCCCTGGAGTCTTGCTTGGCCCCAGCTCAGCCCAAAGGGGCAAAGGCCTGGGGACAAATTGCAAAAGCCTCATTGAGGACAAGTCATCCCAAAAAAGGTTGTGGGACATCCCTGGAGTTGTGTCCCACTGAGTGCAGACCCAGACCTTGGGCAGAAATGCTGCAAAAGGGACTTTCTGAAGGTGACAATGGTGACCTGCTCTTGGAGAAGCATTTCTTAAGATATTTCTCTGATGAGGCACAATGACAGGGATTCAGGATGCTGCGGGGAAGCTGCTTCCCACCTTACTGGGGACGGGGGACACTGGGAGAAAACAGCTGCAATAAAAGGCCCTGGATTTACAAAGCTCAGCTGGTTTCTAGGGCTCTTAATGAGCACACAAAGTTATTTCTCCCCCCCCCCCCTTTTTTTTCCTCCCTAGAAGATAATACCATTTTTTAAGCCTCACAGCATAAAATTATATTTTTGTAGGTGAAATTACTTGATTAATCATTAAGCTGCTGAATATTTTAAACAAACTAGACATCTGTTGTGAGTGATGAAAGCTGCACAGAAAGAAAAACAACCCTACAGCTTTTAGGAGATTTCCATGCCAAAGGGAAGCTGGAAAGCAATTGCAACCATCAGCTGCACAATGATTTATAACAACACCCCCAAGATCTCGGCAAGAAGAAGTACGTAGATGATGTGAAAGGTTATACTGCCCAGCTAAGAATGCTCCCCACAGCTGTCATAACCTGGTGTGATTTGTTTAATGGTGTCTTTGCCCAGGGAACCCCCTGGAATTGCTTTGTTTTCAGGGGTCTCTTGTGCTTGATGAAATTGTGTTAGTTATGCCAAGGCCTTTGCTAAAACCTAGGTTGCCCTGGGATCAACATGTTTTTAACTACAATCAGCCTCTTACTCAGAGTAATGGCAAGGTCTCAACAACTCGTGCTGGTTTTGGAAAGCCAAACTTGGCATTTTTTGTGGTTGAGGAAGGAGGGTGGAGATCCTTGGCTTTTTGGTTTTTTCTCAAAGGGGAAAAAAGTTCAGCGTTCTTCTTTGGCACAGAAATCTGCCCAACAGCATATACCTCTCTTGGGTCCTTTCTTCTGTAGAGGGGACCTTTTCCCCAAGAAGTGGCTCTCAAACTGAACCAAAGAGCTCTCAGATCTTGGGTGTCTCCAGGCTCTCCTGCAAGCACTGACAATAGTTGGGATTGGGGGTTGTTTAGTCAACTCCTCCACAGCCCTGAAGACCCAGGTCTGGCTCCCTCTGCTTCCTGCAGACTTTGAAATAAGATCTGCTTGAAGACCAGAGCAGAAAGGAGAAGATCTGGTGGCCACCCAAAGCTCTTTCTCTGGGTCACCATGGGGCTGTTATCAACAGCTGGCACACACACTGCTGTGGGAGGTGGGGAGGGTCTGCATGGTGCTATCACCCTTCTCTATTGGTGTTCATCCAGCTCTGTTGAGTGGCACAAGTAATTTGGGAGGAAAACCTGCCCCTGGGTGGGAGCAGCATTTTGCTGGTTAGTGAGCTGGGAGGTTGCTGAGTGACTTCAGTGGGGCAGGTGATGGTACAGACACCTCCTCCCCTCCTTGTCAGAAGCACTCATGGCTGAGGAAACCTCAGCCAGAACCTCAACCACCACCCAGGAAGGGACAATTGCCCCATCCAGCCATGATGCTTAAAGAGCTTCTGAGTGAATCCCAAGTCCCTTCTGCTTCTCAGAGGGCACCTACAGCCTTTAATTTTGTGCTTAAAGGTCACCTGGTGAGGTTCACAAAGTCCCTGTGTTGCCTGGCACAACAAGAAAGTCCTTAAGTTGGTATCAAATTTCCTCCAGATCCTGCAAAACAACCACATCAGCAAAATCCTGGTGTGCACCTGATCCCTCCTGCCCTGACAATGTCCTGCTGGGGGCTGATGCCACCATGGGTGTCCTGCAGTCTGTCCTTCCCCAAACACCCTGTGTGGCAGTGGGAACAGGAGGGTCCCCATCCAGGGAGGGCAGCAGGGCCAACCCACTCCATCCCTGCCTCTTCGAGGTGCTCTGGCTCACATTCCTCCAGAGTTTCATCCTCTCCCCCTGCCTTTCCCTGCCCAGCACCCAGCTGGACCTGCTTACCCAGCTTTATGCAGGATAAAGCTCCAAGGATCATCTTGGTGTCTTTGCTTTCCTGCTCCTTCATACTCCTGCTTGACACCAGGGCTGGAACACGGGGCTTGGCTTTGCCTCCCTGCCAGCTCTGCTGGAGCTGGCAGGGATCTCCCATCCTGGGAAGACTCTGGGTTCACTCCACTGCCTGCCAACTCCATGAAATGCCCCCCAGAGCAGGGGAGATGCTGTCCCCAACCCTGGTGACAACACTCTTTATCCTCCCTACTGACAGCAAGTTAAATTATTTTCTGCAGCAAAAATCCTTAACAAGGACCACACCGAGCAATTGGTGTTTTGGGAAATGTCCTTGGTTTTTCTTCCAGTAAAAGTTCTAAAAGAAAATAGTGTTTATCCAGGAAAAAACACAGGCTCATCCTGACATCATTATGAGGTATTTTCACTCCTGCTGCCTCTGACCTGAGGGGTCAGCTGCTCTTTCTGGATTTATGAAAAAACAAAGTGATTTTATGATAAAAAATAATATTTGTGGATAATTAAAATTCATGCTTCAGGGCATAAATCATAACCTGCCAGTGGCCATGATGGGACTCCCAAAGAACTGGAAAATACTCTCCAACAATTAATTTCCACTCTATTAGTGGACTGGGAGGGATCAGAGGGGTGAAACAACAGTAATTAATTCACAATGACTATTTCCAACAGCTGGCAAGTGGCATAACTCATGGGCAGAGATGCCTGGGAGCATGGGGATAACTGGGGAGAAATAAAGCCCCTCTTGCACCAAAAAACCCCATGCTGACCCTTGGGTGAGCCTGCAGGAAGGTCTGTGCTCTCCTTGCTCAATGCTCAAGGAATGCCTGGAGCTGGTGCCTTCCCTGCAACACAGATGGGACTTGAAAAACCTGGCAAACATCTTGGGAACAGCTTTGCCTGTGCCCCTTTGGGATGGTCTGCAAAGACAGTGGTGGGGATCTGAATGCAAAATGGGCCTTTTGGAAAAGAAATCTGCAAAGCTTTCTTCGAGGTGATGTGTGTTCTTCTATTTAATTTTTTTTTTTTTTTTTGTAAGTACTACTCTGGTGAAATTATGTATGTTTTAAACAATCCTGAAGTTCTCATTTCCCATGTAAAGTAGAAGATCCAGTTTTCCCAGGGGCTGCCTGTGGGGCTGCTGCCCAGGAGCCACTCAGATCCTTGAGAATGCTTCAGCAAAGCCCTTCCCTGCACATCCTACAAGCAGGCACAGCCCCAAGCCATAGTCACAGCCCTTGCACATTGCTCCCTTCTTCATAGTAACCCTCCAAAGGGATGTTTTGAAACAATCCATGTGTGTAGGCATGTTCTGACAAGAAATCCATTGTTTGGTGACAGATTAGAGAAGCTGTGGCTGCCCCATCCCTGGCAGTGTCTCAGCCCAGGCTGGATGGGGCTTGGAGCACCCTGGGCTGGGGGAGGTGTCCCTGACCATGGCAGGGGGGTTGGAACTGGGTGAGCTTTAAGGTCCCTTCCAAGCCATTACCTGTCTGGAATTATTTCACAGCTTCATCTCTTCAGGTGAAGGGGAGCTCTGGCTGGGAGGCAGGGGGCTCCAGGGCAGGGAATCTTGGAGGGATGGGATGGGATGGGATGGGATGGGATGGGATGGGATGCCCAGGGTGGGCTGCTGGGGTGATTTGATTACTTGTGTGCCCTTCCCTTGCAACCTTCCTCCCCCAGCCATTTGCACAGGGCTCTTATTAGGGCAGAGACAGCAAAAGGGGAGAAAACCATCCTCGCTAACAAGCTGTTTGCTGTTTATGAGCAGGTAAAGGCAGAGCTGGAATGAATTATTAATAGGGTGGAAATGGGGTCCCTCTACAGATCTGCTCTATTTCTGGCTCAGCTGAATGTCACTCCCCCCTGGCCGTGGTTTGGGGGATTGATTGCTGATCTGCTTCCTTCCCCTTCCTCCTGGGTGGGAGCTTGCCCGAGCCCAAGGTCACCCCTGGGCAGGGGTGTGAGGACACTCAGTGCCTGCCTGCGGGGTTCTGGAGAGTGTGAGTCAGCAGAAAGTAGCTCTGGGTGAGCACACTCCAGGATGTGCCCAGCCAGACATTTTACTTTGCTTTTTGCCTCTCCCCCTCAGCTCCAAACAGATCCTCACTCACCAAACCCCTTGCTGCTTGTTTGAGGCTCTCGGGCTCCCTTGCAGGAGGGATTCAACTTGTAGTTGTTGCTCTTCCCCCTCTGTTCTGCTTCCAAATTCAAGAAGCATCTTGTTCATATTTCACCCTAGCTCAGGACTCTGCCCTTCTCCTCACCAGGTGTGGGGAAACTGTGCCAGACAGGGTGGGAATACAGTGTCCCATCTCCAGGTGCGGAAACTGAGGCAGGGAGGGATTCCAGGAGCAGGTCTAGGCTTCACCAGGAGCATGGGAGGCTCCACCTTTCGGAAGATGGAGCTCCCCCCAGCCATCTGAAGCTGGGCAAAGTAGTGGGGGCTTCACCCAATCTTGATGTGAGAGTCAAGGCAAACCATGAGGGATAATTTCTCTGCCCTTCCTCTGTTTCGTTCCCTCCTTGGAAAGGGTCTGAACTCATCTTTGTGCCATAGTGCAATCTCTGACATCCAGGAGGGAAGCAGCCTCTCCACCAAGGAAGGGTCTGGAGGGAGGTGCTGGTTGTCACGCACAGGATTGACCCAAGTCACCTGTGCACCCTGCAGCACAGCCAGCACTGCCTGTGCACAGACACAAATCCCCTCACGCCCACTCTGGCTAAGCCAGAAACAGTCAGAAAATCTGGTGCCATGATCATTTCAGGCTGGAGGTTAAAATTTATCCCTGACCACAGGTGACCTCCCCAGGAAGGGCCCTGAGCACCCCACTTGCCAGGTGACCTTGGGGCAGCACTTCCATTGCCAAAGCCCTGGGATGGCCCTGTAGCAGCTCAGCTCCTGCTGCCTCACACCTTGTCCCAAAAACCTCATGTGGAGCCGATTTGTGTGCAGCACAAGGGTTAAATCCACCCGGAAAATTCCACTCTTAAGCAGATAATCTCATCTGTGCTGGGCACACACACACAGGCATCTCTGGCAGCCCGGCCTCCCATGCAATAATTTTTGAGCAGCTCTTTCTTTGTGAACTGCTAATCCCTGGTGAGCTGCTCTAACCCCTCCTGGCACCCAGGGCTCACCTCCCCACCTGGGCTGCACCCCTCCAACTGCTCCTTTTACAAATTTGTGGATTACAGGGTGACCTACAGCCTGAGATCAGAGGCTGGTGACCCAACCACCCTGCACCCAGCAGCCCCGGGCAGGCATTCAAAGGTGCAGGCAGTTAATCCCACCCACTGCTGCTTCAGATCCACTCCAAACAAGGATTTTCCGTACCCAGGAGCTGCAAGTTTTGCTCTTTCCAGGGCACTTCCCTGAAGCTCATCCACAAATGAAGCTGCATTCTGCCCCATCCCTCCTCACTCTTGCAGCTTGCTACAGCGAGGTACCTGCAGCAGTGACCGTGGTGCTGGGCTCTGGGTGCATTATTGATTCAGGACTAAGAAAAATGCTTAGGAAGTAGGAAAAGTGTCCTGCTCTCTAAAAGCTTGTGTGCCTTGCAAGCTCAATACGTGCAGCCTTTGCAGAGAGACTCACTACGCCACTATTAATATTTTATTCTCCAAGAGAGGCCCTGATAGTTTGAATGGGGGAGGGCAGGATGTGGAGGCTGGGAGTGGGCAAGGGAAGGGAGCAGAGGTTGCTGTGGTCCTCAGCTGGAGATGCAGATCTCCCCCAAAGCCTTTGTGAGGGGAGCAGGGTTGGGGGGATGGGTGCCCCAGCACCCCCCTGGCCTCTGAGCAGGGCTGCTGGGGCTGCTGCAGGGAGCACACTGCATGCCAGGGGTTTGGCTGCTCTGGTGGGATGGGAGCAGCTGCTGTACCATCTCTGCACCTTTAGGGTGCTTAGAGGGAAGGCGCTGTGGTGCAGACAGGGCGTTTGGCACTGCTTGGCTTTGTTTCCTTTGTGGTTTCTCCAAAACCAATGGGGTGAACTGGGTGCAAAGCTCGGATTGTCCCTGTTGAGGACATCAGGGTTGCCTGTTTGGGGCTGTGCTGGTCTGCAGCAGGGGCAGAGAGGTGCCCATCCTGTGTCCCATGGGATTTTGCAACCCTACTTCTGCTTTTCCTGCCTGTTGCTGTGTGCAGTCCCACAGCCCAAGGCTCAGCCTGGCAGCTGCTGCAGGAGCAGAAAGCAAAGTGGTTTGGGTGGTTCACTGGAGCTGTTTTTCAGATGGATCAGTGAACTGATCTGACCCACCACAGCCCAGCAGCTTGTGGTGCTGCCACCAGGGCACCAGCAGGGATGGGGCTGTCACCTGCATGGGACAATAGACAGGGTTATGGGGCTGGGACAGCCTAAACTAGAAAGATTTAGACAGCCCTTAAATCCTGATGGTGAAAAGATTATATTTGGAGTCTGCAACTGTAATCGGGGGCAACTAAAGTTAAAATTGGACTTTGACTTAGCCTTGTCTGTAGGGAGAATTCTTAAAGTTTGATGGGGGATTGTATCAATGCTATAGAACAGAATATGGAGAAAGAAATTAATAGGAAGGACTTTCCCAAATCCCTTCAGCTTCAAAAGTTGCTTATGGTAAACTCAAACGTGGAGCTGGTGAATGAATGGGTGTAACAGCTGTTCCTCTGGCCACACTCTCCTGCAAGTCTCCAGAGTTAGTTCTCTCCAGCTTTTCCCATCCGGACGCTGTTCCCTTTGAAGAGCAAAGCTTTTCTTAAAAGCAGTTTATTCTTCCTCCTCTCTTTCAAGGTGGGGTAAGCTTTCTGCTCACTGTACCAATTAAATCTCCTTGACAGCCTGAGTTTTATCACTGTGTCTTTCCCATCAGCGAGTAAAAATGATCCTTGTTAGAGGAGCAGCACCCCACCTTGCAACAAGATGAATCCCAACCTGGGCACTTAAGGAAATTGCTACAGTGAAGGGAAATCCTGTTTGCTCAGCACTCACTAATTTAAAGCTGAATTGTATTCTTTCATTTTTCTGTAAAGTCTCAGCTTTTATAACACTGAGATTCTGCCACATTCCAGGGTGGCCTCTGTGGCAAGAGGGGAGCAGGGTGTAATTGCTGAGCAGCTGACAACAACAACCCAAGGGTCTGGCCCCAAGGGCAAAGAGCTGTTGACCTTGACTTCAAATAGTGTCCTCTGCAGCAACCCTGATGCTGAGAAGTGTTTAAGGGTGGGAACAAAACTAAAAAGCCCCAGCCCTTTCTCCCATGCTCGAAAGCAATGGGTGCAAGGGGTGGATTAGAAAGCCTTTATCCAGGTGGAAATGGCAGGAGTTGCCTTTTTCAGATTCTCCTCAAAGGAAAGTGGAGTATTTCCAGGAGTTAACGTACTGGAGGGTTCAAGGAGGAAGGGAGGCTGTTGGCATGGTACAAATGTTAAAAGAACAAATGTTAAAAGAAAAGTGTGGCTTTCTGTCCCCAAATCCCTGACTGACCTGTCATGAGCAATTTAACAGCAGAGAGTTGGTTTACTTGTGCTGCTGAATTTTGGCATAACAGCAAAGTGAATGTCCTCAGTGTCACCAGGGAACAGCAAGTCCTAAAAGGAAGGGCAGAAGGGAGCTCTGACTCCCAGCCATCTCCTAAGGTCAAGGATGAGTTTGCAACCAACAGTGGGTAGTGAGGATTTATTCAGGAAGGAAGGAGAATATCCCCTTTTCTGGAAAAGGCTTTCCATTTGACTTGAATGTGGGCTGTGCTCAGCTCAAAGGCTGCCTTTGAAAACTGGGGTGGTGGCAGGGCTGAGGACCTCATGCTTTGCCCCCCTGGCTCACCAAGGCATGGGAATGGGCTGGGGGAAGCTGTGGGTTTTGTCTCTGCTCAGAGCACCTGAGGGGAAGAATCCATCCTCAACCACCAGGTCATCCTGTGTCTTTAAAAACTCTTTTGGAAAAGCACCTCTGAAGCTATTCCATTTTCCTTCTTACTTTAGAAACTCTGACTTAAGTTGAACAATTACACGTGCACAATCCTTTGTTTGCACCTAAGGAGGATATGGAGATACTGTTGGGTGGAGTTGTATGAGATGGGCTGAGAATGAAAGGAAAGGGGTTTCTCTGCCTAAAAGTGTCTCTGCTTCTCCCAGTTTTAGCACCTGGTCTACTAAGAGAAAGGGTTCTTTACTACAAGCCTTATAACCACACGTCACTCAGAAAAGTTTAGCTAAGAATTAAACTCAACATCAAATTTGGCTGCATGTGTAATGAATAAATAAAGCCTTTTCCTTTCACGTACCTGTGCCAAAATCCACAAGCTCTATTAGCTGATGAAACAATGCTGACTCCAAATAAAAATACCCCTGACCCATCAATAAGGGCTTAGAGCTCGGCCTTGCATCAAAGAGCATTGTCTGAACACGAGATATTGTCTTGACACCTCTGGGGGGGTAAAAAAGGGCTCCCAGTCTGACAGCAAGCTGGGCTCCCTGTGCTGCCAGCCGGGTGCAGGAAGCTCTGCCAGGGGTGTCTGGGATTCTGCTCCAGACACCTTTCCTGTACACGCTCCCTTGCTTTTACTCAAATGGTTTGGAAACCCCTTAACCTGCAAACCTGATTGTGGTTTGGTGTTTCCTTGCTCCCTGGCACCCTCCCTGCAGGTAAATTGCCCACAAAGCTAGCATTTTTATTCTTTTTTTTATCATGGGTGCCAAACGCCAATGCTTGGTCCCTGCTTGGTATGAAAGAAGTGCTCCAGTATCTCTGGTATGTCAGTACTGGAGAGCACCCTGCCAGCTGAGCCCTCCTCCTCCTTCTCCTCCTCCCTGGAGGCTGGGATGGGGCAAGGTTGTGCCTCCCCTCTGCCCCATGCAGAGCTTTGTTGTTCCCTGGCTGTGCCTGTCCTGCAGCCCCCTCTCACTGGAAAGCTGCACTGAGCTGCTGAGTGACACAGCCTGGATGTGATCTTTGAAGCCTCACCCTTCCTTTAACATCCTTGGGTAAAAGATCTGTTTCCTATTAATCTTCAGATATGCTTTTGGATTCATTCAGGCTTTTACTTCCCTATCCATCTGTCTTCCCACCACTCCCCCTGCCCTGCCAGGAAGGAAAGGACAATTCATTTTTCAGATGACCCTGCCAGGAAGGCACTGACATGAACAGGAAAAGGTTCAAAAACTGTGGCAGAACCAAAACCCTTTGACTTCAGTAAGCAGCGAAACGCTTCCCAACCAGAAGGGAGCAGACAGAATTGGAGCAGCAATTTCAATTGTTGTCAAACAGAAAAGACACGGATAATTCCCTGGGTAATTCCTGCAATTCTCCTTTTGCAGAACTCTCCGTGAGTGCTGCTGGAAGGTGTTTAAAGCAAAGGGAGGGATCCTGGGGCTGGACAATGCCCTCAGTGCTGGCACAGCTGGGATGGAAACACTCAGAGTCCTGACTTTCCCCGGGACACTTCTCCTTTGCCTGCCATCAGCATGGGGACATGGTCCTGCTCTCTTTCCTGGCTCTTTAAGCATGGAGGGATGGTTTTTGGGGCTTTAATTTTTATTTCAGTTGGCTGAGCAGTGCAGACATCCTGCTGGGCTGTGCTTAATTCTGAGTAACATTGGTTTAAGTGCCTGGTCTGTACCCTGCTGTTTTGAAAGACACCTAAGAAAGCAATGTAGTCACCAGAAGAACTTCTCTGCTGGAAAGCTGTGCTCCTGTGAGAACCCACCTGTTAGATAATAATAATTAAAACCTGAAAAGAAAGGATAACAGGACACTGAAAGGCATCAGAGTAGGTCAGCTGTGTGTCATCCCCTGGGGCAGAGGTGGTGAAAATTTACCTTGATGGTGTCCCAGCACACACTGCCCAGTCCTGGGGCTGGACAAGAGCCTGAAGCTCTCCTGCAGCCCCCTCTGTCATTCTGTTGCCTTTTAACTCTGTGCACCTGGTGCTGGGTGGGCTCCTTGCTCCCCTCAGCAGAGCTGCTCTACACCTGCTCTATTTTTTTTCTTTTTTTTTTTAACACTTTTTTTATCCTCTGGAGAGGACAACACTGGTGCAAGACAGGGGTAAAAAGACCAAGAATTCAGTGGGATTTCATAAACCTATCACAAAAACCTAAAAGAAATAACTTGCAATATATTACTCCTCTTCTTAGCTTGATTCCTCATCAGGGAATTGCTTGGGGAATGTTCCTGGGAATGCTGCTTTCTGTTCTGGGAATGCTGGGCCAGGCAGACACCATGGGGTGAGGCAGGGACAGGAAGGCAAATCCATGTTTTGCATTTTTGTCACTCCCATTCACGGCTGCACACGGGGTTTGCAAGTGCTACAGCACATGGCAGGAAACACTGCTGGTGCCCAGAACAGGAAGATTTTTAGCTCACTATTGACTGAATCAAGAGATGCAGAGACCTGATTGCAGTTTGTGCGTTTTGCTTCCTTGGAGGTCAGTGGAACCGAAGCCTGGAGCATCCTTCACCAGAAAGTGTTTGCAAATAGCTGGAATGAATAGAGCAGAAAACAATCTGCTGTTCCTCTTTTAACCCTCCTGCAGCCAGTCAGATAAATGAACATCCAGACTGACCCATCAAGTGTTTTATTCGCAGTCTTTGACTTAGTCTTTCTTTTCAAATGATATTTTAAAAGGAAAAGCTGCTACTTGTCAGGAATTAGTGAAAATAACTTCTTTGGTACTAATCAGCCCCCTTAGGCTGGGGAGAATTAGATAAACAAATTGTGGTGGAGTGTTCTGATGCTCATGAATGTTTGGCATCTCCTGGTATCAAAGCAACTTTTTTCTCTTGGATTTTCCAGGGATGCTCTGAGCTGGTTGGACCAAGGTTGTTTTATTATGTGCATGTGGGGAACTGAGGAATTGGGGTGTCCAAGTCTGAGTGATGCTGGCAACAGAAATTGGAACTCCTGTCCCTTCTGCTAGTGATCTCGTTACAGGGAACACACTCCTATGCTCCTTGTCTACCTCAGTAGAAACCTCATGGACTGGCTTGGTCACTGTGCCTTAACTGTGTGCTCAGGGCACTCCTGGAGGACATTTGGGAGGGGATGTTACAGCCAGGCTGGTTTGCTCTTTGCTTTGACCCCCGAACTCTTTTTAACAATGTAAAGCCTTGTGAATTATAAATCAAGCATTCCTGCTGAGCTTTGTGGTGCACGGAATGAAATGCAATGATTAATATTTAAGAGAAAATAAGTTTAAGTACAAGGGCAAATGACTGTCCAGAGAGGATTTTCTGTATGGAGGCAGGAGAGAGGGAGAGCTGTACTTACAGGGACATCAGTGAAACTGGTGGCCATCAGAGCAGCTTCCAGAGCTGCTGGTGTGGGTGGCTGTGGGGGATGTTTTGAGCAACGCAGCAGCAAGGGCAGGACATATTCCCCCCCCAACCTACCTTCCCCATTTTGTAGCTGGGGAGACCAAGAGCTCAAGGCAGCAGCCACCACTGTCACCCTGAGCCCAAACATCCGTATAATGGCATCTCAACAGGACACTGCCTCTGGCCACCTGCAAGCAGACTCTGTCATAAACCATCAGACAAGAAGGGAAACACTTACATGGGTGCAGAATCTCTCTGGTGGGTCCCCACAAGTGATTCCTGCCGGATCCACCCGTACGGTCACATAATCCTTCATCCGCATGGCCTTGGGTTGACAAGCATAAAACTCCCACGAAGGGCCATCGTCTGTGGTCACCCAGGACTTGCAAATGTCATACTGTCCCATTGCCACAGGGAGACAGTGCAAGAGGAAAGCAAGCAGGTAGAGCATGGCAGCTGCGGCCATGTGCGGGACCCCTGGGCGAGGGCAGTGCCGAGAGTCCCAAGGAAGGCAGCGACTGGGCTAGGGGTTGCTCTCAGGATCAGCATGGAAACTCCTCATCTAAAAATGATCCAGTAGAAGGAGATCCAGATGGTAACAGGAACGATCTGACACTGAGCACTGTCTTTGGATGTGGAAAGTTTCTCTTGGCACAGAAGCCAACTTTGCAAATCGCTTGATTGGGCAAGTTTTGGCTGGAGCTGCTGATCAGCGGTCAGAAGTCTTCCTTAACCTCATTTTTCCCTCTTTTATCGTATGACAGGGCTTCCAAATCAGCATGAAAATATCTAGAGGTGACTCCAGTCAATCAATAGAAAGATCAAGTTCTGAGTTGCTGATGAAATTTGATAGGAGTGAATTGCAGAGGCTGTGGGATGGTGCTGGATCAGGTTTTCCTGCACCTTCTTGTTGCCTCAAATGTATCGCTGTGGAAAGTGCCTTAAACTGTGGTTTGCCTTAAATAATTATTGGGGCTTTTGACCATTAATATGTAACATAAAGATAGCATCTGCTCATCTGTACAACTCTGACAGGGAGACTCTTTGGAGCTAGAATTCCTTTCTCCCAGTGGATGGTTGTGTCAATGTCCGTGTGTTGGGTGAGCAGGAGCAGCACTGATTCTCCCTCTGGGGCTTGCAGCAGCAGTGAGGCACTGGCAGGCAAGGACTTCTCTTGAACTTGGCCTTTTGGCAACTGAGCATCAAGTTCCCTGAGCCTTCAGCTGCAAGTCATGCTGCTACCTGAGGTCTCCTCTCTCGTTCATGGCCAGGGCAGAGGGAGAGTTCATTAACAGGCTGTATCTGCAACAAATTGAAAGATAAATTAGCCTGGGAGCAAGGAGGCAGGAGGAGCAGCTTGGAGGAACAGGGATCCCTGAGGAGAAACATCTCTCACCTGGGCTTCTTGAGCCACAGGCTGGGTTTTTGTAAAAGGGAGATATACAACTTTAATAAAAAGAAATCCATAGTAAGATGCTTATAGCTCTTTGACTGTTTGGGAGATGGGGGGAATGCTGCCCCATTTAAGGTATCTTTGTAACAGCAGCTGGACAATAGCTCTAATGGGTCTTTAAATATTAGCAAGAAGCAGCTAATAAGCTAATAAGGTCATAAGAGGATGGAGGATATGCAGACACAAAGGAGGGACAGACAGACAAATTCATAGTCCTAAAAAGATCAGCAAATAAATAAGACAGCTGGGGAGACAGATACGTTGTCCACCATCCCCACAGATGATTTATCTAAACAATAACATTTAATAAAAAACAATTTAAAGTCCTAATAACATTTAAGGTTCACCTAATACAAAGCGCAATGACCTTCCCAGTATTCATTACAGGTTAGAGCAACATTTCTGCAATTTTGTCATCTTTGCAGCAGCGCTATAAAAACGTTAAGTAATTACAAAACAAAATGACAACTCACAAAAAAAAAAAAAAAAAAAAGAAAAAAAAAAAGTCAAATCCTCTCTCAGCATTAGACCTAGGAGAGAGATCTTATAAGAGAAGGTGGGAGGTACATATCTAGAACAGAAGTTTAGCTCTGGATAATTGCCTTTCTATTTGACTCCCCAGCTTTTCTTCCTTCCTGAATTTAGGGATGTCTGCTTTAAAAGCACACTTAGGCTTGGCTTTTTCACAAAGCTCAGTTACTGAAGCTCAGTTTCTGAAGCTCAGATTCCAGGTTAATAGATGCATTGATCCATGCTCAGGGGGCTTCACATCGCTGTGCTGCTATCTCCCTTTCCCCCCTTTTTGGGTGAAAGATTGCTGATGGAGATGAATGGGTTCAGAAAAGAGGAGTTCTCTTATGCTTGATCGCCAGCTCTCAAAGAAGAGCCTATCATAGCTATGTTGGACCTGAATAAACTCCCAAAGAAAGAATAGACTGGTTGCTATTTTTACATTATGAGTAAACGTAGTAAAAATAATAAGCTAGTGTGACACGGTGTTTATAAGTCCTGCTGACATCAGAGCTGTCTTTTCAGTTATAACAAGTCAGTTCCTAATTATTACATCAAATTGGTCGCAGCCAAGTGCTTAATAACCACGGAGAGAGTGTGACTCCTGTATTGTCTTGAAAACAAGCAGGGCAGTTTTAATGAGGACTCCAGTTAAGTTTATGGATCTATTTTCATAGCCTTAACGAGTATATTTTGCACTCGAATGGCTGTCGGGGAAAAATCCTGGGAACAAAGGATCTATAATATCTATTAGTTTCTTGTTATGCTTGCTAAATGTCACAGATTCCCAGGGAAACAAACAAACAAACAAAATGCTGACAAAACGTACTTCTTGTCAGTCAATCAGCCAGGCGTGCGGGTTCCCTGCGAAGTCTGCGGGGCAACACTTTCCCGGTCCGCTTCCTCGGCAGAAATAGTTGCAGGGTGTTGCTATGAAATCGGGCACCATATTCTACCAACAGGGGAAAGGGACTCTCTGAATTAAAGGTTTTGCCCTGCTTGATTTGGTTTGATCCTCAGAAAATAAATCTTCACCTGATATTATTAAGAAACTGCAGTTCAGAGGAACAAATGGAATCGATGCTCTTTGTTTTCTCTGAAGAGTGCTCAGCGAGCACGGGGGACTGATAGCCAGAGTATTAAAAACACAGAATTAGATTGTTTCTCGACTTAGTTGGTTCCTTGTTTTTTAATATATATACACACACACACATATACATTTTATTATTGGCTTAGCACCCTATTGAAATAAAGAGACAACGCTGAGCAACAACTGAGCAGCTCTGGAATTAAGTGCAGAAAGTAAACTCAATGAAGGAGTTTCCAATTTTCTTTCTAAAGTGTTGCCGTCAACACAAACCCCAACCTCTATCCCCACCCCCAGTTCCAGGTGAGCTTTTCCTCTTTTCCACGCTACCCATCCTTACAAGCAAAGTTAGGAACACCCGCTCTGCCTGCGGACGTGTCAGGAGACCGAACCCTGCGAATCCCGCTGAAAAGCTGCAAGGAGCCGCGGGTTCCCAGCAGAAAAACCTGTAAATCTGCCTCCCATCCAGCCGCTCTCCTGCCTGCAGCTGCGCTTCCAGGCAAACCCAGGAGCTTCCCCTCCCGCCTCCCCCTTCCGAAAAAAAAAACAAAAAAACCAACAAACCAAAAAAACCCAAAAAACCCAAACCACCCCCAAACCTATTTTTTTAAAAAATGATGATTATTATTTAACACTTAAGGACTTTGAGAGCATTGGGGGGGTATGGGGAAAGTAGGCACAAGGCGTGCGAGGAGCCGTCCCCGGGCGGGTGCATCACTGCGCGCCCAGCCCGAAGCTGCCAACTCCGGAGATGGGGGGAAAAAAACCCATAAATCACTCCTTCCCGTGGCAGGGAGGGGACGGACCCCATCGGGAGGCTCGGGGGGGGACACACCCTGGTGTTTGGGAAGTGGGGACTGTGGGATTCTGCCGGCGCTGTCCCCTCTTCTCTAAGCTTCCCCCCCCCACCCCTCTCCCATCCCCGGTGTTCGGCGGTGCGGGTCCTTACCGGAGAGCTCGGGTCCGTACCGGGAGGAGTTCGGTTCCGTAGCCGGGGGGGGGAGCTCGGAGCTGTGCGGGGCTCCCCGTGGAGCACTGAACTTCGGGGCCGGGGGGAACCCCCCCGCACTCCCCCCTGCAGCTGCTGCGGGGCCGGCCCCCAAGGGCAGATGGCCGGGGAAGCTTTGTGCAATCCCCGGCTCCCCCGGCAAGTTAATGCCGAGGCTGAAATCCCTTTTGCTCTCACTTTCAATCACAATCGGAGCTTTTATCTCCGTGCCTGATCCCGGCTGCGTAACTTCCTCTGTGCAGCTCCAGCACACACCATCCCACCGGCCAGCAATGTGCTTCTTAAAGGTGCAGGGTGGAAAAGCCGGCGGGGAGGGGTGGGAGGAAAGGGAGGGAGGAGGGAAGGGAAGCACCCGAGGAAGAGGAGGCTGCCAGCCGGGAGCCTTCAGCCCCGCCGGCTCCGGGTTTAGGGCGGCTGCAGCATCCCCGCCGTCCCGCTGCCTCCCGGTAGGTAAGGGCAGGCCGGGAGTGCCACTCCTTAGTGGGTGGTTTTTCTTTTTTTTTTTTTTTTTTTTTTTTTCCTCTAAGAGCTTAAAAAAACAAATCAAATCATGAGATCATAAAAAAAAAAAAAAAAAAAAAAAAAAAAGCTGTAGTCACGAGGGTTTCCCCACACGTGTAAGTTCTCTTCAGTGTGCCCTGAATATTTTTGGGGAGGTTTCTGCTGGTGAAGATGCTGTAAATGAGACTGTGTGTGCATGTTGGGGGAAGAGGGGGTGGTTGAAATTAATAGGATAAACAAACCAAGAACTCAGGAATGGGGAAATCAGATGGCTGGGAAATGCTTTGATAATGGTGGGAAGGTGTTTGGGGCTTTAAGCATAGCTGGTTTTCTTTGGGAAGGTGTAGGGTTAGCATGCAGGGTTGGAACGTGTGATAACTTTTAGCACGGGGATGCAGAAGCAATAAATGTTTCTTAGGTCAACTCTCCTGTGCCTGCACTGAGTGTCTGAGGAAGCTCCAGCTATGGACAGGGGTAGGTAAAGGTCCAGGTTTGCCCTGCACCAGGCAGGTGCTGGAGGCAGGATCATTCCTGAGCAGTGGCAGGTTTCTGACATGCACACGGAAAAATGACAGTCCATTTACAGGGAGGAAAACCATAGGATCTCCACTGCCCTCTAAATAGACGACCACCGAAAAATGACTGTTCCTTCCTAACCAATAATTCAATAATTTCTAAGCCAGAAAGTGCATTGTCCAACTTGCATGTGGTTTGCAAGCTCATTGACTCCGTGTTTTGTTATCTGGTTTCCTTTGGCCCATTGCTCTGAGGTCTCTATGTGGCTTCTCCCATCTGAGTCCCTGGAAAAGGCATGATCCATCCTGTGACTGGGCAGAGGTGATTTAGAGCTCCCCTGGGAAACGTTTCCCGTATACTGGAGCATAAGTGAGATTTATGAAATGCCAGCATGCAGCTTGACTCTGGCCCAGCCTGACTGCTACTCTGATGCACAGGGTGGGCTTTACCTAAATGACTATCTTTGTTCCTTGATTCCCACTCCTCTGGTCAGGGCACAAAATGACACTTTCCATGTGGTAATTTTTTCTGTAAACACTTGTTTTGGGGCAGTAGTATTACTGAAATGAGAAGCACTGGCTAGGAATTCAGGGCTAGTTAAATATTCCTGGATTTCTCTTTGTGCCTTTAGGTCTTCTCTGTAGTAATGACTCTCCTGGAAATTCCCCATGTCTCACTTATTACTCCTTTATTGGTTATTATGGTACCGTAACAGGATAAAGAGGAGTTGGTATTTCATTTTCATCCCCCCTAATAGCCACGGCAAAAACCAAGTGGTGTGCTGATTATTGACATCAGAGTTAAGTGATATGCACGCATCATTAGGTTTCAATTGGAAAGAATAACAGCACAGTATGAGTCGTCACACTTCTGAACGATGTGGCATTTAAAGAAAAACCCTCAGCCCTGGGAACTCAGGAAGATCAGAAGCCAGAAGTCAGACTTGTACAGGCACAGGTAAAAGGCACCAGCTCAGGGCAAAGCCCCAGAATTAACTAAGCAGCGAAACACCCTGGAGAGGCTGGCAGCAGCTGCTTGGTTGGCTCCTCCAAGGTTACACAGCGATTAAGGAGATTCAGGAACAAGCTCAGAGGGTGGGAAAGCACACTGTTCCCATTCCCGGGGTAAACAGGCAGGTCTGGCTCCCAGGGTCATTGTGCTGGGATGGAGGGAGATGCTCGGGGCCACTCCCAGACACGGGAGCCCAAAGGAAGTGACTGGAAAGCAGCCGGCGGGGCAGCTGTAAGGGGCAAGAAGGAATGGGGAAGAGTTGCAGCAAATGTTTCATTTTAGAGCACTTTTCTTCTGCCCAAGAACATTTTGCATATATTTAATGATGGGTATTGTTTCCATCTGGGTGAAATTTCTGCAAGAAGCAAAATGGGTGGGTTCTTCCTACCTTCTCATGCAAGGAGAGTGTGGTTGAAAATCAATGGGTCTGCACCGAGATTTAATTATTACAGCGTAGGCATGGGTGGAGAATAAGGCCCTTAATATTTAATACATCCTCAGCTCCCAAAGGGATCCCCAGGGCTCAAGGGCCAAATGTAAACCCATTATAAGCAGGTGTAATCCTATTGACATATTCAGACTCGCACCTTTTTAAGCTATGGCTATATTTGGCTCCCTAAATCTAAATGGCAAATGGTGCTGCTGACATGCACGGGAGAAGAGGGAAGTGTTTTCCTGACTTGGGATGCTAGAGGATAGACTGAAACAACAGAAGGCAGTCGTGACACCTCCAGTCCCCATTCTCGGTGGCAATGCACTTGCTAACACTTGAGCTGAGTTGAGTCTGTGGAGAGGGATCTGAGACAACTGGCAGAATAATAACCAGGCTTATAAAGGATCTTTCATTTAAGGATACACATTACTGTATCACCTATAAGAGCAAGACGTTCTTTTTATAGTCCTTATCTAGCACTGTGCAGCCAAGGATGTCAAAGTGCCTCCTGCCAGTGAGTAAGCATTTTATTAGGTGGAAACACAAGGCTCATAATTGTGCTCTGAGTGCAGGAGCTGGTGACAGACCCCTCTGTAAGGGAGGGTCTCAGTAATATTAACAAGCACAGCTCAGTCTGACCCCTTGTTCCACCAGTGACTTTCTCCATCTTGCTGAGACCTCCGGGGAAAAGTTTGCAGAGGAAAAGGGAGAAAAAGACTGAAGTTGCTTTTGTTGTAGAGATGATGCAGGGGAAGGCTGCTTGAACCTTGCCACTTAGTGGGGGAGATTTGTCTCATCTCCCCATCCTTGCACTATTCTTTTGTTCGTAGCAAGCTGGACCTGGAGAAAGCTTCCAGCTTGATCAGAATGGGGAGGTTTCTTCTTCCCAGTTCCTCGTGCCTGCTGCAAAAACAAAACCCCCAAGCCTTAAAAGGAAGGGAGACGTAATATTTTGTTAGTTAGCAGAAATGCTGGAAAACCCACACAAAGCCTGAGAAATTGTGCAACAGACAGCTTTGGTACATGCAGTCCAGGAGGGTGGGTGAGGGACATTTATTTTTTTGCCCTTCCCTCATGCTGCTGCTCTCACCTCAGGGCCCCACCAGTAGGTTCAACTGGTCCCCTGCTCTCAGGCACACACATACCCTGGGGAGCAGGAGAGAGAAGAGCAGAATGCTTCCAGCCCTGGAGTACTCTACATTATTTCTTTTTCTTTTTCTTTTTTTTTCTTTTTTTTTTTTTTCTTTCTTCCTTTGTGAAAGCTACCAGGGAGATTGCAGGGAGCATCTGCTCTGGGAGGGGAGGCTTCTCCTTGGCTTTCTGCCTCACACCCTCTTGCACAAGACCTCGGATGCATTTTCTGCAGCTCAGATGGTTTTCCAGGGCCCTGGTTGAATTTTGCCCTCCCTGATTAGATAACCAAAGGAGCAGTGACTGTACTCTCTAGAGAGAAGATGCTGTCTCTTTCCTGCCAGAAGGACAGCTGGAGGGAGGGTGGGATTTTCAGCATGCAAGCACTTAGCCAGATCAAGGAAATGGGATGCAAAGCAGTTTAGGCTAGGAAAGGTTGCTGTGCAGGGAAACATGAGGCTGCTGTTCTGTTTGGGAGGTAATACTTCTCAAAATGCTTCTGCTTGCCAAACTGCAACCCTTAACCAAGGTTGGTCATTGCCTCTGTATGGAAAACAAGCATGACAAGTCAGAAGGAAAACAAATCCCACAAAAAAACCCCAAAAAACCCCAAACCCCACATCACTCATTTTGCTGAAGGAAACTTTGCTCATTTAAATATTATTGATGCTCATTAAACCCAGCAGAGAAGGGCTGGGTGACTGAGAGTACTTCACCTTGACACGAGGAAAATTTGTTGCTTTCTGTTTCCTTGTCTTTTGCCTTGTCTTTCATTTCATAAATCAAATCAGACCTTAGCCAAGTGAATCAGCTCAGGAAGCATTTGAGATTTATTTGATTTTGGGGAAGGTAGAGCTTTCCTTATTTTTACTAGCTGTGGGGGAGTAAGTATGGATAAAAACAGGAGGACTGTCTAAAGGAGAGATCTATAATTAACAACCCCTCAGAAGGGGAACTTTCCTTTTAACTTACTATTAAAATGGAAGTGTTTGAGAATATACAGTTTTGGCTCTGGGGATCTCCTCTGTATCCTTGACTGAGCCCTGTGAATTCCTCTAATCCCTGCCTGGGAGGGTGCTTCTGCTTTAAAATCAACTCCAGCCACCCCATGGCAGGCTCACCTCAACCCATGGATGAATTCCCATGGGAAGCCCCAGTGTTGTCCCCCTGGACACACTTGGGACAGGCAGCAATGAGGAGAGGAGCTCCCTCCTCAGCAGCCCCAAGCCTCATGCTGGCAGGAGATGGCTTCCACAAACACTTTTTAACCTGAGGAAGGAATGTGTCACTTCTAATGGAGCTGACAGCAGCAGGGTGGGTTTTCGGGTTAGTGGTTGAAGAACACACTTGTAATGAGTGAAGTAATTGAATAAATGCTGACAATTTGATATGGAAAATGCATAATCAGCTAGCTGGGGAAGGTTGACTTGTTCTTTTTTCCCCTCTTTCCTTAGCACTGGGATAAACACATTTCTTCTCTTCCAGGCAGGTGATGTGTGCAGCAGCACAAAGCCAGCAGACATATGCAGATGCTTCCCTCCTAGGCACATGTGCTGATTGCCACACAATTGACCCAGTTATGCTAATAGGCAATCCTCATCTCTGCAAGTTAGTACAAATATAATCAAGCTCAACACTTAACATCTTCTTGAGCCACATGCTGTTGAACACTCACTTGAGCAAAGCCACTGGCTGGAGCAGCTGTGCTTGTCCAGGAGAGAAAGGTGGCAATTCCTTGGGTAGCTGCAAGTGAGGCCACTCCAAGACACACTGAGAGCTGATCATTAGGAAATAACTGGGAGTCTAATGGGCTTTCCTGACCCCAAACATAGATAATAAATTGTGGGTGGAGACAGTGGAGCTGACATATTCCAGTGCAGTGATTCGTCTTATCCAACCACCACCTCAGCTTTATGCAGATGGAAACTCAGTGAGTTTCTTGTCACCAAGCCCACAGTTTTAGGCTGACAATGGGAACAGCATCATCTATGTAATGTATGTTGGAAGCAATGAATAGAGAGCTGAGCTCAGTGATCTATTTGCATATTGAAGATATGGTAAAAAACCTTCTCTTCTTGCTTACTCTTCTGCCTACTCAAATATCTATGAAGCAGGGAGGAGAATATGGGCCCTCTTTCTCCTTCAGATCCCAGTGCTCTTGAATAATGAGTGATTGCTCAATCCAGCCTTCTGAGATGATCGTGAGACTCAGAACTACAGTGGCAGAAGCTTTCCCTATCTGCAGGCTGGTGGACAAAAGGCAGCTCCTGGATTAAGCATGCTTATTGGGACGGGCACTTTGACTTTATGTCCTGAGGACACCTTCCCCACTCCACATGGGAATCAGCACTTGCATACCCAGGGCACAGAGGTTTGACCTGCCAACTGTTAAATCAATTACAGCCTGCTCCCCCCAAACTGTCAGCCTGGGATGGCACGCATCCACGGGAGAGACAAGCTAAGGACACAGTGGCCCACTAGAATAATGAGCCATAGGAGCCTTCCTTTTTGGATATCCTTTTGGATAGTGCTGAAAGAATTGTTTATTAGAGAAAAAGTGAAACAGCAGCACGTAGCAGTTCATGCCTGTCCTGTGGAGGCACAGGGCTGTAACTGCATTCAAGGCTGAGCTGAAGTTTTGGCTCGTGTCTTCATTCAGCAGCCCTGCATTATCTTCTTTTTAACTGGAACAGGGAGTTTTCCTCTAGGTTGTAGTGATCTTAAGCAGCAGAAGTGAGATCCAGATCAGGCTTTAAGGGCTGAAATTCACATGCTTTTTCTTACGCTTCTGGTATTAATTTCATATGCAGTGGAACAGCAATATCCTGTCTGTCACCAGAGAGAGGGATGTGCGTGCGTGTGTACGCACAGACAGGCCGTGCTCACTGTGGAGCCTCTTCACTTAAGTTTTGTTGTTGTGGAAATTTCTAAATTAAAATCAGCTGCAGGGATGATGACGGTGAACTACCAAGAAGGCAAAAGCATGAGATGTTTTCTCTTGTTTTTGTAACTTGAGGTCTTTGTGTGTAAGAGCGGATTGCATGGCAACTGCGTTCACACTTCTCTTTAATAAAAGCTCCCAGCAGATGGACCCACTATTAACGTGTATCCCCCAGATTTGCATATTTCATATTCATGCCAAGATGGCACTAAGCACACATGGGAGGAACAAGGCGGATGTAAACACATTTGCACCAGATTAATGTAGTGATCAAAGAGTATTGTCCTAGCACCCCCGTTAGGAATCCAATTAAGTATTAGTTATTAATATTGTTAGACTCCTACTGGAGTCAAGTTAAGGTCTGCCAAATACAGGCAGACAGGGCTCTTAGGTACTACAGGTTGATGAATATACTCTGAATCCCTGAGAGAAAGGGCTAAGAAACAGCATTTGCATCCAATCTATGAAGGATCCAACACTGGAAAAGTGCAGAGCTCAAGGTTTGGTCCAGCATGTGGTGTCATTAAGACTCTCTTGAAATTCAGACCTTACCCAAGATCTGTATCAGAGTTTCTCAGAATTCAGGTTCAATCACATCTAGGCAGAAGACGAGCCTATCTGTACATTGTTAAGCATTACAAAGTATTATTCTGGAGCCCAAAATATATTTGACCCTGTTTTTCTAGCCCATTAATCAGGCACTACTCTGCACATACTGAAGAGGATCTAACATTAGGAAATGTTTATGAATGAGCATTGTTGTGACTGCAAAAATTAAACACAGCAGGTTTTAAAAACACGAGATCTCAAAAGGGAAAGCTTGATTATTTGCTATGTATCTGGTGCCAAATTCAGAGGGAATTTTAAGTGAATCTTAGGTAGTCTGTGCTTGAGTCATTGACACCTTCTCCCAGCTCCCTTCAGTGTGTAAATTGTGCCGGCTTCCACCTATCTTGAGTCTGACCCCCTGCACGAAGGGTACTAATGAAATCATGTCACACCAGTTAATGCCATTTCAGGGATGCTGCTTGGGGTGTACAAAGCTCCAACCCAGGCATGACATCCATGCACTGTGATCTGCAGCTCTCACGTTTATTGTGGCAATAAATCACAGGACCATTTGTGCAGTGGTATTTCCAGTGTGTTGGGACAGGGTGAAGTCCTTTTTGAATGCTGGGAGCAAGGATGGAATTATTGCTTTCTAGATATTAAAGCAAGGTGTGGCATTGGCATAAGGTACACAGTAGCCCCACAAGCCATGGTTTTGTCAAGAATAACTCGTGTCAAACCAATCTGATTTTCCTGTGGCAGGGCAGGCAGGTCTCTGGGAGGGGAGAAGCTGGAGATGTGATACATCTTGACTGCAGAAGGCTTTTTGACACTTTCATGATGCATTCCCAGGAGCAAGGTGGGTGAATATGATCTAGGAGAAACACTGTGAGGTACCAAACTGGCTGGAAAAGCAGACTGAAAAGCTACCAGCTGTTTATTGTCAAAGTGGAAGGATGGCTTGAGTCCGGCACCGCAGGTGCCTGTGCAGGGTCTGGGATTACTCAATATTTTCATCAGTGACTTGGGTAATGGAATGTGGAGTAGAGTTATTTCATCTGCTGACAATACCAAGCTGAGAGGGGCTACAAGTGCTCTCAGAGAGCAGCAGAAAAATTCAAAAATCTTCACAAACTGAAGAAACAGGCTGGAAACAATAGAGCGATGTTTGGAAAGGACAAAAGCAAAGCAGAATGTAGGAGAACTGTTGAAACGTGTGTCAGGAACTGGCTGTGTACACAGCATTTCTAAGGAAAAGGGGTAATATGGTGGGCAGGAAATTAACCCTGAGCCAACTGTGGTACCCTGGAGTGAGGAAAGCAAAGCTGGCATCAAGGTGTGTCAAAACAGTGTGGTACCCTGCTCCCACCTGCTCTGAGGGTTGGGGGGGAGGGTGGTAGTTTGGGTGATCAGACTTCCAGAAAAAGATGGAAAATTGAAAGAATGGTCAGAGTTCTAGAAAACAAACCTAGTGGTAAGAAAAGGACCATGTTCAATTGCTTAGGGCTGACAGAGATACAGTAATTTTCTCCCACAATGTGAAAGATGCTGCAAAACTGTTGCCCACATCCACCAGGGTAGGGCAGAAGTAGTGGGCTTAAGCTGCAGCAAATGGAATTTGGATTAGGCTTTGGGGAAATCTGTAAGAATAGCTGACACCCAGAATAGACCAGCTGGGGAGCTTGAGGAATCTCCTTAAAAACCAGCAGAGATGAAAACATCAGAGAAATTTCTGTCAAGACTGATTCAGGCAGGGTTGATTCTACCCTGAGGGAAGGATGTGGACGAGGTAACCTCTCAAAATCCCTTTCCCACATATTCACTGTGGTTCTATGTGTGCTTCACGTGGCTGTGATGTTGTGAGAGCTTGATTCTGCAAATTGGATAAACATTTTACATTTAAATTGGAAAGTTTTGTTTACTTGTCGGTCTGTTGTGTCTCAGTTTAAATCATACTAATTTAAGTTGAATACTGAATTATAAATTACAGTGATGGATGTATGAGGAGTATCTGAGGAGGCAGATACTGAAATCTTTTAATCTATTGATCACATTGATTGGAGTGTTTCATTTGGAATAGCATGTTGCTATTTTAAAATACATTTTAAAAGTCTTTTTTTTAAAAAAAACTTGTTTTATCGCAGTGCAGGAGTTCTCCTGCCCTCTGATAGGTGTTTCTCCTGGAGCAGGCACACGGGAAAAACTGATGTTGGTGTAAACAGAAGACACAGGGTGCACCCTTGTGCTACCACCATGAAAGGAAACCATCAGGTTTTGTAAAGGAAGTCAGGCAGCGGTCTGGCTGCCAATTAATGAACACATTAGTGTTAAGTGATAGCTTTAAAACAAGTTCCCAAGTTCACATGATGCTTCTTGCTCTCCTTTCCTCCCAGCATTAAGGCGACTGCTCATTTACTGGAGACAGAGCCCCTCCGGCAGTGGGATGCAGGCAGCGAGCAGGGATCCGGCGCTGTAAGGGGGGGAGGGATGGAGGGGGCCAGGGGGGGATGAAACTGCATCAGCAGAGTGCAATTCCACAAAATAATTTGTTCGAGACCCAGGGGTTAGCGCTAATTTTGCAGGAAGCGCCAAGAGAGCTTCAACGCCCGCGAATAGCGAAGCCTTCAGTCGGTGCTCGGGAGCGCAGTGCCCTCTAGTACCACGCTGCAGCACCAGCACCAGCACCGGCACCGGCAGCGTCCCTGGTACCGCCAGGGCAGTGCTGGCTGCAGGACCAGTGTTGACTGCAGCCACTTGTTCCTGCCAAGGAAACCAGAGCCTGACTTCTGTCCTTCTGCATCCCCCCATCCACCCCGATCCGGGAGAAAAACTGCCCGAAGTGATAAAAAGGGACACGGGTATCAAAATGCACGTGGAGCAACAGAACCAGGGGAAATGGGTCTCAAGTTGTCCCACTGGAGGTTTGTATTTGATATTTGAAGAAATTTTTTCACTGACAAGGTTATTAAACGCTGGGATAGGCTGCCCAGGGAAGTGGTTGAATCACCATCCCTGGAAGTTTTTCAGGCTAGGCTGGACAGGGCTCTGAGCAACCTGATCTGGTGGGAGGTTTCCCTACTCGTGGCAAGGGGTTGGAACTGGATGATCTTAAAGGTCCCTTTCAAACCTGAAAATTCTGTGATTCTGTGGTTCTAGGTGTTCAAAAGACCTGTAGATGTGCTGCTTATGAGTATGGTTTAGAACTGGGCTGAGTAAAATTGCGTTAATGTTTGGAGTAAATGACTTCAAGGTATTTTCCAACCAGAATGATTCTGTAATTCTGGAACAAGGTAAATATGCACGTGAAGATACAAATCCATGCTCTGCTTAGGGGCTTGCAGGGACCAAGCTGCTCAAAAGAATGATACTCCATAATTTGTGGCAATTTGGCAAAGTGATCTTAATACTAATTTCCCTTTAAATAGTACTTTGCAGTTGTTGCTGCATAACTGCTAACTAGCAAAATGCACACTGGTGAAGGAGAGGGAAGGACAAAGGAGAAAAACCTGAGTCATATGAAGCCGATTAGACATTACCCGGGACCACATCCTAGCCAGCTGAGGTTACTTAATGCAAGGACTTCTCAGAGTTGTCACCTTCAGCCTCCCATGGTTTTCTCCATGGAGCAGATGCAGGAACATTCCTCAGTGGAATAGTATGTGGCACCTGCTGTGAGTGTGGGCATATTTATAAAGCACCTCTAAAGGTTTCCAGCTGCTGAGGGAGCTTGCAGAGGCTCCTGTCTGAGCAGGAGCTGCTGGTGTGCAGTGTGACTGCTGCTCTGAACAGTGCTGTGGGAAGGAGATCTTCAGCTCCTCCTGTTCCATACCCAGGAGTTCTTCACCATAAAACCCTTTCCACAGGGGTTGAACTGACACCGATCTGTAAAAAAAGCTGCCCAGATCATTGTTATTCTAAGAAATCTTGCTACTTTCTGGTAGTGAAGTTGTTGGTCCAGGTGATGCCCATATTGCCCAGGTGCAATCAAGCTGTTAGTATGTAGAAACTATGAAGTTACATTAACAAAGCAGATTTAGAAAATCAATTGTTAACATCCATTTTCAGATTTTTCACATCTCTTTATGTGGCTGCTGGTGAGATTTTCATGGGCAGAAACTTGCATAGAATACCTGACCATGAGTGGTGAAGGCACTCCATGTGTCAGAGGAGTTCTTCCCTTAGGGATACATAACCACGGGAATAGGTTTCCTGTCAACCAAGGCATCACCTCCTGGTACTTCAGTGCCTGGGTTATGAGACACTTGAGCTGCCCTTTCTTCACTGCACAGCAGAGACCAATACCTTGCAATAACAACAACCACTGTTATTTTTTAAGCAGACAAATTTTCTCCTGCTTTTAAGCCACAAGTGAGGGTATAACACATATTATAAATGAAAACATTACATGGGGATAACCTGCACCCCAAACAAGTGTCATCCCTTCACATGTCCCCCCAACCCATAGCATGGTAACAATTTCTGCAGCACAGGATGGAAACATGATTGCATCTGCCTAGATTCTTTTTCACCAAAATATTTTCCTGCCCTCTCATGTAGGATGCATTTGATGTAAATACTGAACTTTCACTATTGCTAATGAGATTTCTGCACATGGACCCACAAGACTCTGAAATAAGAGGTCTAGAGACTTTCTGCTATAAATTTGAACTCCTGCAGCTAGTGGGCTAGAAATGAAGAGCTATCTCATTGTATATGCAATATGTAAGTAGATTGACAAGTATGTCTCTTTCCAGCTTACATGTCAGCTCTGAATAGATGGATTGAAGGTCTTGAAAGACATGCTACACATCTCTGCATCATCATTTGTAAAAACTTCAGTAAGTATCTTAAATTCCTTGCACAGCAGTACAAGCAACTGCCTCAGCTTCTCAAGGGCACTATACCTTTGATAATGAATATATTTTTAAAAAGGGGGGGGGAAAAAACCTTTGCTGAATATAATAGGATGCAGCTTTCTACTTTCATATTTCATGGGACATGAAGGTTCATCATTCATTGAAAATAAGATCTAGACCATCAGTAACATCCTATAAAGATTTCATTTTAAGAATAAAATGCCTTTCCAGTAAAATTATAAGCAACTGCTTTTCTTAGACAAAACCCTTGTGTTCAAGCTGTGTTGCAGTATTTTCTATGCTTTTTTCTTCCTTTTGCTGTGCTCTCTCTTACAGCTTGTTTTGCCAGCTGAGAAACTTCTTTTGCAAATCCATTTTCTCCTTTATATTTAAAAATTATACGCTCCATTTGGGAAAATTTCCATAAGCCTTCAGGACTTCAGATTTACTGTTGCTCCTCACCGGCCAACAGATAAATTCATTCATTTCAAGCTCAACCCTCAAGAGAGAATTTTGAGAGGAGCAGAATCCAGTCAAGGAATTCCTGGGGTCAGCTAATGAGCAAACAGCCCCTCAGTTGTTTATCCTCCCTCTTTCATGAGCTAAACTCACTCTGCATGAGCAGCATCTCCAGATGTCACAGGACATCTTCACTGCAGTGAAGGACCCACGTGTGAATTGGCACTTCTGACCAAGCCCCAGAGGTAGCAGTGACCTGATGGGGATGAAGCCACTGAGTGTCAAACCCCATACACAAGCACCCAAGGAAAAGGGGTTAAAAGTGACATTTTTAACCAGCTGTTGCCAAACAATGCTGAGGACTTTGAGGCTTAAAAACGGCAAAAAACATTTTCTAGCCATAGCAAGAAAACAGAAAAGCTGTAATCTGTTTCCAAGGAAGTTCTTTCACCTCAAGTGCTTCTCTGTCATCCAAGCTAAATTCTGCAATGGACGCATTCCCAGAGGATGAAGATGAGACCATCACCTCCATGGGCTGCACCTGCCTTACCTTGCAGTGTGATATTTGCAGGTCTCACAAATTAAGATGACTGCTGGGTCAGTGGCTTGAGGACAGATCTCAGTGAAAACCTTTTGTGCTGCAAAATGTTGTTTGGGTGGCTCAGGAGCTCTGTTTCCTTAGAATCAATATTGGATGAATGCAGCAGTATCAGATTGGAGGCCCCAAGCTCTGGGATATGCTAGCTGTAAGATGAGATAGGGAACTGAAGTGTACTTGTAATACCTACTTGTAATATTTTAACAATTCAGCAACAACTTTGTAAGGCAGGTTATTAGCTGGACTGTGTGAAGCAGTTCTAGCCAGAGAAGCTGAATTCTTTCACTATGAACCTTGCCCCTGCATTTTTATTCCTGTATAATATTCCTGAGTCGAGTTGTTGCATAGTGTTGCTTTGCATTATTAAACTCCCACAATTTTCCACTCCAGAAGTGAGTGCATTTGGATTTAGGTGAATGTCAGGTGGAAAGGTTAATCTGCAAAAATGCTGTATAAGAGCAAACTATTAATTACTATTTTTGTATTTTTAAGCTGAGAAACCATGGCTGCAGGGATAAAGCTGCTGCTTTGGTTCACTCATACACTCCCTGTGTAAGAACAACTTGCTCTCCTCCTTTTCCCCTTTTCCTCTTTTTTTTTCACTTTCTTTTTCCTCCTCAAAATGCAGTGGTCTGATTGTTTATCCTTTTTCTCATTGTGAATAGTCTCCTAAACACTGAAAGATGGATTGGGAGTTTGTTCAGAAGATTAGCATCTCTTCTCAGAACTGGTCCCCATCTGTATTCACATCTATGAATCCATACAAAGAATCCTGAAGAGTAATATATAACCTGGTGATGCAACAAGCCAGGAAACAAAAAAATACCCCATTAGGAGGACAAAGCTAATCAATACTAATAGCAAAGACTAAGATTTTAAAAGCCTCTCAATGAAGCCAAGCACAATCTTACCCAGTCAGTCAATGAAAAATGAAGCGTGGCTGGGGGGAGACTTTGGGGGCAAATCAGAGGGAGAGGAGAGCCTGTTTTAGGAGAGCCTCAGATGGGTGAGTTCAGCACGTCCTGCTTGCAGCTGGGAGAGGAACAGCAGTGCTTGAAGGGGTGAAATGCTGACAGCACAAGGCAGAGCCCAGTCTGTGCCTCCTGTCTCTCTTCTTCCTTGACTCTTCCAGGTGCAGTTAGGATCTGAGCAGCAGGATTTACAGACCCCCTGCCAGTGCATCTGTGCTCAGCCTTCCTCTTCTGCTCCCAGGTTTTGGAGGTCTTGTGGTTTTGTTCCCTACCTGGCAATAACTCACCAGGGAACTGGCAGACTCAAGCATTTCTTCTCATTGCTCATCTTCACCACAGCAGTTCTGGATTTGGTATTTCCTGGTAACAGAAAGGACACTTCACAGTCATCTGATATTTTTACTATATTTTTTTTTTGGTTTGGCTTCCAAAATTCTTTGACCTCTTTCCTAGCCCCTTCTTGCTCTAGATTCAGCTCTTTGGTACTTTTCATGTACAAGTTCCCTTTCATGTCCTTGAAAGTTCATCTGGTATTCCCAAAACAAAAACACTGAAGACTTTTCCTTCATCAGAGCCATGCTAGTCCTCCACTCAGCCTGTCACAGTGCCCCATCCCTCCTGCATCCTCTACCCTGTCCTCCCCTCCAGTTTAGATTGCATGGATTTTTTTGTGCGTAGCATTTCTAAAATCCATTCACATCAACAAAATTCAGGCCTGGAGTTAATCTTGTTGTTTGTATTTCTGTGTGTTGGTAACACCAACATCTCCTGCCTCTCACCCCAGCCCTGACAGACAACTCCTAGCCCTGTGACCCACAGCACCCTGCCCTCAGCAGGCAAGCTGATGGATAGAAAGGACAGCAGTGTCCTCCAGCAGGGACGGGCTTCCAAACACAGCCACCACCTCAGCCAGCCCGTCTGCAACCTGGGGAGGTGGTGCAAGCAAGTCTTCAGCTCTCAGAGAGGGACTGGGAGGACTGAGCATCACTTCACCCCAGGTTTCTGTGGTGCAGGGCAGGGCAGAGCCCAGATCTAGGGGCACGGGCACTACAGAATCAGCACTGATAAGGGAAAATGGCAACCAAAGCTTCCACCCTCTGCATCAGCACTGAGGCCTGGCCAGGAGCCTCCTGCAATGAGGAGGAAGGTTGCTCAGCTGCTGTAACTCTGCCAGTCCTTGGCCCCTCTGCTTGAAAGTGCTACAAAGGCAAAAAATCACTCCAGCCAGGACTGAAGGAAGCAGCAGTGCTCTGGAGCTGTGCTGGGATCATTAGGTGGTTAATATTCAGCAGGCATATCACTAAAAAGAGTGCAAGCTATGGGAAAAAAAAAAAAAAAAACAACAAAACCCCAACAGTGCACGTAGGTCTTTCTGTCAGAGATATTAACAGTGATGGGGGGTTTTGTACAACAGGCAACAAGGATCCATCCAGAGCAGAACCACTGCTCTGCCACATCTCACTAAGGTCATCGTGGAGCTGTTGTGAAAACAGCCCTAAATAATTGGGGCTGTATAGGAGCCCATGAATTAGAGATTAAATCCTTCTTACTGCTTTACTGGTCCTTCAAAGATCTCTGCTCTACTTTGGCATAAAGTATTCCAGTCAAGCTGACACCATGCTTTGGTCAGAGGTACAAAATAAGTAGTGTTAAACAAGACCCCAGCCTGCAGGCACACATACAGATGTACATTTTGAAAGAAATCTCAATTAAGTAAAAAAACCCCATAAATCAGAACTGAAGGAACACTTTGAAAAGGCCTGGAGATGAAAGCTGGCTGTCATCAGAAATGCAATGTCTCTGCAAAAGGAATTTTCAATGTATATAGAGACTCTGTAGTCCAAAATGTGTTATCAGGCAGAAAAACCAAATCCCTGTAAAGGGCCACTTCTTGCTATAATGCAGGTCTCTTCTATAATAGAGTCAGCTCTGATATAGGGCTATTGCTGCACTGCAAGCTGTAATAAATATTAATGTGTCAAAATGTACACCACCTCTATTTCAGGATGGAGGCAAGAGACAGCCCTGCAGAGGATGAGTCGCAGCTCTGCCAGGGAGCTGGTGCATTCCCAGGGCTTTTGGTAAGGAATTGTTATCTTTGCAGTGATCACATCCTGCATTTCTCTAAAGAATCACCAAAAATTCTGCCTTAGTCGAGAAGAAAGGCATGAAATCTGCTTGAGCTTGGGGCTATGCCTTGAGGGAGTGATATTTGCTCTTCATACTGTGTTCATTGAAAACTGGCCCTCATGCCAGCCCAGAATTTTGTAATGCAACCCCCCAAGGTCATTTCTTACCAGCTGACAAGTCCTGTGTTAAAAGCCCAACATATACCAACTTTGCAGACACTGATGTTTATACTGCATTCGTTTCTCATTGTGCAATTACTCTAAAAAACAAAACAAACAAACAAACAAACAAACAAAAACAAAAACAAACAAAACCAAACAAACAAACAAACAAAAAAAAAACAAAAAACCAAAAGAAAAAGTCATGTATCTGTGTATCTAACTTATAAAACGATCCTTTCATTTTCTTCCCTGCACCATGACACTGGATTAAATACCTTACCCAAGCATGTGTCCATTACCAGACCAAACACTGGGGTGTACGCTTGTCTTTAGACTTAATATTATTCTAAGCATGGGATAGAAATGTAAATAAATATTACACTAAATATTTATGTTTACTATCCCATGAAACAATAGTTTATAAAATATTTACTAGCCTACTTACCTGTGCTCTTGTGGCTGTAGCCACATAACTATTTATGCTACAGAGTGTTTCTGTGGTTGATTAAAATGTGTTTGTGTGTGCACCTGCAATGTTTGTAGGCCTGGTTAGGCAGCCACTGACAGAAGCAAGCAGTGAGTGCTATTTCTTTAAGAAAATGAAGCTGCTTGTTACAGATTCTGCAACATCCCTTATATGAAGCTCTTATTAGCATCCTGCTAGGTACCAGTGGGGCAGGAGGCTATTTTTAAATTGTTGGGATGCCACACATAGTGTTACTCTGAAAAAAAAAAAAAAAAAAAAAAAAAAAAAAAAGGAAAAGCAGCCTGCCTTTGTAAAGAGCCTTGATCACCAGTTGCAGCTCAGAACACATTGCTGAAAAAGAACTGGTTTCCTTTCACAGAAATATGTGTTTCTCTCCAGGGATAATCCTGTTTGGTAAGGAGATGGGAGAAAATAGGAAGCTTATCCCAATGTTTTGTTCAGCAGAAAATGGGATAACCCATTGATGACAATCCCAGAGACTGAACCATAAAGGGGATTATATACTCCCACTGCAGGAAGAGTCAGGCAGCATTTAGTGTTCATTCCATCCCTGTTGAACTTCTTGCTTTAGAAGCAAACACTGTTGCTACTGTTCATTCAATTTACATTCAAGCAGGAGCAATTTGCCTGCAATTAGTCAGCAAGGAAACTCAGATCTTGGGCAATCTCAGGTGGCAGCGATCAGAGTTCCCACTCCCCTTGTTCTCTCTTAAGCAAAGCTTGGGGTTGGTGTGATGGAAAAGCACTGCTCTTGCCAACAGGAGATGCCCATCTCTAATTTTTGAGAAGTCATCCTGCAAGAGTCCCAGCACAGAGAACAGCTTTGCTTCAACTTTAATGGTAAAAAAGGTACTTTGAAACCTCATTGATAGCTAAGTTATTCACTGGAATACAAGAATGAGGAAGAAGCCTTTGCTTTTTATGGTAGATTCTAAGCAAATAACCTGAAAGGTTGATGTCATTGCAATTTCATTAATTTCAAGGAAATTAGCTTTTCTGGGTCAAATTATAACTTGACAGGAGGTTCTTACACTGGAGAAAATCTGGCCAACCACTCTGCAACCACACAGTATCAGGCAGCAGGGCAGAGGGAGGTGAAATTTTTAAGGAGAGACTGCAATGAACGTGGAAAAAAAAAAAGACCTCAAAAGAAAGCCATTAGGTGCTTTTTCATCCTAACTAAGTTCATTGTGAAGGGTGGCTGGGAAAAGACGTAATATGAGACTTTCTTATTGAAAAAAAAAATATTGATTGTTAGGAATCAATAGCATTAAAAAGCTGTGTCTTAAGCATCAAGCTTTGAAGGACTCTACCAGCTTTTTTGTTCCTTTTCTATTCTCCTGCCAGAACTTTGATAGCTTTAGCCTGCAAAGCAGCAAATGCAGTGATTTGATGGTGGCCAATATATATTAAAAAAATTAAGTTGTCAAGTATGAATTTTATTACATCTGCAATCAGATGTACTTCCTTCAATCAGCTCACTAGCAATTCAGTCCAGCTGTTCTCAGTAAAAGGACTCTTCCAAGGAAATTGCTGTAAAATTTAATGGGAGGATTTTCCTTGGTGCTTTCTTGTAAATATTGTTTTTCTAATAGGCTTATAAAGAGCTTTCCTTTATTCTTCAACGGGCAAAAGAAGATCTGTAATTTTTCAAGCATTAGAAAATGAATGGGTCAGTGGTAGAACTTATAAAACTTGTGAAATTTTCTCATTGTAGAGCAACAGAAAGAGGTTTGAAGGTTTGATAACTGGAAGGAGAGGAAATTTTTGAAGTTTTTTGTTTGTTTGCATAGTTTTTTGCTTAAATACAAAGGGCTATTTTTTAACTGCCACATAACACAGTGTTTGATCAATATGCTTTATTGGGTTTCTTCTGTCTAGAATCAGGGGTGACAGCCAGAGCGGGGCACCAGATTGCAGACTTCAGAGTGTGATCCTTCATTTCAGTATTGCAGTTGAACATTCCACAAGGGCCAAAATGTTACACCACGAACTCATGATACTGCAGTGCTTTAATTTGCTGTCACTGCATCCTGTTTGGGCTTTAAGAAAGCAATGGAAATTAGAAACTTTTAAATCTCTTTACTACTGGTTCCAAAGAGCACCTCTTTTCTTTTTTGCCATTTAAGAAAAGCATAGATGTGTTTTTCTTATCTTCCAGCAATTTTTTTCAGCAACATTTTCAATCTGTGTGGTTGTGTCACTCCAGGAGAACAGCGCCTAAAATAAACCAGTGAGATTTGTAATTATTGACATTATTTTAAGGTGGAATGCTGAACCATTAAGTAGAACAAAATGAAACTATTTTGAGGGGGAATGTTGAGACATGAATGATAGCAAATACTGTTATTGTGGATTTATTTTCACCCAGACAAAAATCAGACTCCTGCTCTAATGGTGAAATATGACCTGACTCTTGCAGAGAGAGTAATTTGCTAATTTGTTTAACATTGTTATCTGTGCAGAAAAGCCTTGCAAGAAAAAGAATTCAGAATGGATCAAGAGTGCAGGTTATTTTGGGGGAAAGTATTAAGCCACTTTTTATTCTTTAAGAAAATTATCTTTTTCCTGTGTATACTGCAGAGAAAACAACTTGCCCTGGTAGAAGGCTGTGTTGTCTTTGCTATACTGGTTTGCAATGAAAAAGATGAAACTAATTTCCTATCAAAAAAACCCTTCTGCTGAGGCAGTGGAAGTCCTTCTACTAGTACAGTTTATTTGAAGAACAGGAATGAACTATACAGCAGGAGAAATATCCCTTTTCTAGTATACTCAAATAGCTACCTTGGCAAATCCTCATGGTTTAGAATCCCATCTCCCATGTCTGCAAATAGCAAGAGTTAGCTAGCACAGTTTGGAACAGTTCTCCAAAATAGTGTAGCAGAGAAAGTTACAGGGGAAATATCTGCTGAACATGTACGTTCCTGTGCATGGGCTTCAGAACAGATTGATAAACCTGCTAAGAGATGATTAATCAAAGGGGTTTGGATCAGGATCATTTCCTGCAGTTATGATGATTTTTTTGCTGGTCTATTAATTTATCTGCTGGGTCTCCCCAGGAGGAGTGGAAAGAAAAAGCCACAGGCACAAGGAATTAAATAGGTCTCCTTGTCCAGGCAATGGCCAGTGCTTGCCTGTCCCTTTTCTAATCTAATTGGCTTTATAGGCAGTGTCCAAAAAATGGGATGACCCAAAGTCACAGTGAGAACTGCAAATAAATGTCATTGCTGGGATAAGCAAGCTGCAAATAACACTGAGGCACCACAGTCTGCTCATTCATTGAAGTCCTTTTTATGCCTATTTTCCAGCTCATATTTAAAACTACACTGGAATATAGAAATGTAAAGGTGTCTGTGTCACATTTCAGCAAGCACCTGGTAAAAGGAACAAGCACAAATGCACCTTTTAGCTCTGTAACAGAGCAGCTGCTGCCGGAAGCTGGAGATCTGGTCCTTGCTGCTCTCCACATTAAGTGCATTTATGGTCTGTGAGCTGTGATCCATCAGGGTGGTGCATGACAGCTTCTAAAGAAAGCTCTCCTGGTCTCTAAAGAATTCCCACAAGCATTATTCAGCCATCA
This sequence comes from Heliangelus exortis, assembly GCF_036169615.1. NCBI lineage: Eukaryota > Metazoa > Chordata > Aves > Apodiformes > Trochilidae > Heliangelus > Heliangelus exortis. Next base: position 10,371,528 of record NC_092443.1, read on the forward strand.
AATTCACAGCCTCTGTATCAGCACTTCCCCATGTATTTGGCTTAAGAGAAGAAAAGCATATATAAGGCTGGCTCTGTTTAAAATAGTAGATGTGCTTGAGACAGGAGTCTGGGATCCAACATTGTGCTGTTTGAGAACAAGCAGGTTCAACCTTGCACCTAAATGTTTTGTGGGTTTTTTTTTTCCCCTTCAGCTTCACTGTAAACTCAGAAGGTGACCAGAATTGATGTCTTTGGTGTAAAAATTATTTGTGGAGCTTTGGAGGCTGGACCCCGAGGGTAATGCTTTCCATTCTCTGTGGGCTTTAAAAAGCAGAAGGGATCTTTCCATGATGTGAATCATCACAAGGATACGAGAGAGCATCTTCACCCCAGGAGGCCACAGGAGGTTTGCTTTGGGGCATCCCTTACTTTTCACAAAACCTCTGTCCCTCCTGTGCCTGAAGATTCCATCTGCATCCTGGTGTCCTGAGCCCAGGTGCCTGTGATGTCTTGGAGGCTGAGCTCCCTGGGGAAATGGCATTTCTGTGTTCCTTCTGTGGGGCAGGAGCTGCCTGGTGTCCACACATAAATTCTCCTCCAGCAGCTCCTCTCACTGCTCACAGGGAAGCAGCTGAACAGCTCTCAGATGAGAACAGCACCTCCTGGCACCACTCCTGTCCACAGCCTTTGCATTGCTTGCTGCAGCTCAGAAGAGACAAAGCCAGGTACCTGCAAACAGCTCAGCCCCACACGATCAATAGCAGAAAAGATAAATCTGCTGCAATTGACTCCAGGCTGTACTGTCAGTGAGTGACGATGAAAAATGATTACTACTTGAATACACTGCATTTTTATCTTTAAAGCTTTCAATGGAAGCAGTGTCAATATCAGAGCACTAAATAATCTCTAGACAGAAGGAAAATTTTTCTGTTTCTTTTTTTTCTTTTTTTTTTTTCTCTTTCTTTTTTTCTCTTTCTTTTTTTCTCTTTCTTTTTTTCTCTTTCTTTTTTTCTCTTTTTCCTCTTTTTTCTCTTTCTTTTTTCTCTTTCTTTTTTCTCTTTCTTTTTTCTCTTTCTTTTTTCTCTTTCTTTTTTCTCTTCTTTTTTCTCTTTCTTTTTTCTCTTTCTTTTTTCTCTTTCTTTTTTCTCTTTCTTTTTTCTCTTTCTTTTTTTTCTTTCTTTCTCTTTCTTTCTTTCTTTCTTTCTCTTTCTTTTTTTCTTTCTTTTTTTTCTCTTTCTTTTTTTCTCTTTCTTTTTTTCTCCTTCTTTTTTTCTCCTTCTTTTTTCTCTTTCTTTTTTCTCTTTCTTTTTTCTCTTTCTTTTTTCTCTTTCTTTTTTCTCTCTTTTTTCTCTTTCTTTTTTCTCTTTCTTTTTTCTCTTTCTTTTTTCTCTTTCTTTTTTCTTTCTTTTTTCTCTTTCTTTTTTCTCTTTCTTTTTTCTCTTTCTTTTTTCTCTTTCTTTTTTCTCTTTCTTTTTTCTCTTTCTTTTTTCTCTTTCTTTTTTCTCTTTCTTTTTTCTCTTTCTTTTTTCTCTTTCTTTTTTCTCTTTCTTTTTTCTCTTTCTTTTTTCTCTTTCTTTTTCTCTTCTTTCTCTTCTTTTTCTCTTTCTTTTTTCTCTTTCTTTTTTCA